>NW_008331547.1:1400032-1421664 GCF_000622305.1 Nannospalax galili
TGGAATGTGGGCATACAGAAATGCTGGGTCACCTACCTAGTGATGGGCCAACTCTGTTAAGTTCTCACAGAAGCAGAGAAAGGAACCCCAGGAAAGGGGCCACTTGGTGCTGAGCACTGACTTGGGAGGAAACTGTCTGGTGGTCCTAACAGACTACAGATGCCCTGGGACCTATTGCCCTCCAAGCTGGCAAGGATTCTATATGCCTCTGCTTTAGATCCCTTGCAATCCCCTCACACTATACAAAACCCAGGCAGAGTCGTTAGGAACAGGACTGGCCCCATGAAGTGGGATGACCTGGACTCACAAACTCTAGAAACATAGGTTAAGGATGTTGAGAGCACCGTCATCACACTTAGTTAGACAGATAAGAAAACAGTGCCCAAAAGGTGAATGGCATTGTGCCCTTCCCCTCCTCAAATTACATCATTAAGAGTTAGAAACGCAGGGGCTGGAGCAAAATCTCTGCAGCTAAGAACCTGTGTAGCTCTTGTAGAGGACCCGAGTTTGGTTCCCAACACCTGTGTGGGGCAGTTCACAACTGCCTGTAACTCCAGCTTCAGGACGCTCAATGCCCCTGAACTTTGTGAGAATTGATGAATGTGAACCCAACACCTACTGCTCCTTACTCCCTTCATAGTCTCCTATCACCCCAAATTACCATGCACACGCACATACACACACACACACATGATTAAAAAGAATGCATTTAATCTTAAGAAAATGAATTACAAAAGTATTTGCTAGCAAAACTCACCATCCCAGTACCTGGCATGCAATCCCAAGGTGTCCTCCCTTGTACACACTCTCACACATTGGTCTGGCTTGGATCTGAGCACACTAGCTGAAGCCTTTCCTATCTTCTTAAAGGGGACCTCCATCAATCCAAACTATGAAGCTGTGGAAAGCAAGCTTGCAGACGTGGGGTTTTCCTTTTAAGTCCATGTTTTTCATGTGAAAATATTCAAGACTCTGAAATTACAAATTAAGTGTGTGTGTGTGTGTGTGTGTGTGTGTGTGTGTGTCTAGATGCAGCCATTTCCTTAGAAGCATTTTTACTTGTCTGTTTATGTATTTTCAGAAGATCAAAATAATTACCCAAATCGTGGCTTCCCAGGAAGCCGGGGTCTTGACCCTGGCTTCTTCTGAGTTGTGGCAATCCTGTAACACCAGACTATGGTGTTTATAGCAGGAAAGACACCACTGTACACATTGCAGGTGAGATGGAAACATTTCCTGTGCTGGCTGGAGAGACGGCACAGCCCTTCAAGGCTCAGACTTACAACCAAAAATATTTCATATATCAATTAATTTTCAATCACAGAGTTAGCCTAAAAAATAAGGGAATTTTGACAGAAATTCAAGACATTTTTAAAAGAGCTCTTAGAGAGACAAATAGCCATTGACAATAAAAGGAACTAGTAACTGTAAGCTGGAGTCCACTATGATCACAGACTCTTCTGCGTTACAAAGAAGCTGGAATTCTCCTTCTAAGACATACATTTCATTTTTATTTTGTGTATGAATGTTTTGCCTGCATGTATGTAAGTGCACTGTGTGCATGCAGTGCCTGTGGAGGCCAGAAGAGGGTTTCAGATTCCCAGGAACTTGAGCTACAGACTCAAGTGAGTCACCATGTGGGTTCTGTGAGCTGACCCTCACTGCTCTTAACTGCTGAGCCATCTCTCCAGCCCCTAAATCATTACTTTTAACAACCATTTTTACTTCTAAAGAGGCTAGGTATTTTGAAAAAAAAATTGGTGGGGGTCTTTTCTGCTTCTTAAAGCAGAAAATAAATAAATAAATGTTAAAGAAATAAATGTTGCCCTACTAAGTGACAGAAAAGCCTGTGTTCACATACTTTTAGGAATATTACTTACATCCTTCCCATTGGAGCTGTGTTGGCAAGAAAAGGAATCTAGGGCTGGGGCGCAAGCATGAGGACTTGAATTTGATTCCCAAAACCCACATAAAAAAGCTGGGTGTGATGGTGTGCTTGTAATCCCAGCTCCAGAGAGGCAGAGACAGGCAGGTCCCTGGGGCTCACTGGCCAGCCAGCCTAGCCTACTTGGTGAGATTTAGGACAGTGAAAGCCCCTGTCTAAAGAAATAAAGAAATAAATGATGGATGGCTCCTAAAAACATACCCGTTTGTCCTCTGGCCTTCACACACACGCACACGCGCGCGCACACACACACACACACACACACACACGCACGCACGCATGCACACATATACACACCCCCACTCCAGCACACATGAACACACACACATGAACATACACATGCACATATGCATGCATGCACACATACACACACCCCACTCCAGCACACATGAACACACACACGCATGCAAGCACACACACACACACACACACACACACACACACACACAGACACGGGAATCCATTCATCAGTCCAACCATGTATGCTGGAAATTCATTCTAGGCAGAGCTGATAGAACAGAAAAAGGCCCCATTGTCTCATCCGGAGTTCCCGTGGTGTCCTGGGAAACCACACTCAAGGGGCCTGGCTTGCAACTGTGACTTCAGACCTTTTTGATGTGCTGACAGTGAAGTTTCCTGGTCTCTGCTCATCTGCAGGGCTGGCCCTCAGCAAAAGCATCACAAAGAAGTTTGCCTCCATTAGTCTCTGCAACCTTTCCAGCTTTGGGCCTCTGAAAATTGAGTCTGACAGCCATTGAGTTTGTGGTTCTCAAATCATATTGCCTGTCTGGCTGTAAAATTCTCCTTTTAGACTGCCTTTCCTAGCTGACTGACCTCACCAGCGCCCCCTCTGGGTCACTTCCATGCTATGGCGTAGATCTTGTATCTTATCTCAGACATTGGTGTCTTTGGAAACCAAAACAGATGCATTTCCTCCTTCAAAGGTACTGAAAAGTGTGGACTATATTGCTAACTGTAGAATCAAAGGCCTTATCAAACAGTAACACCATCAATACATGGTTTGAAAAGGGGGACACCTGTTTGCTCATCTACAACTGTAAACCGAGGTACTAGGCATTTTCCTCCAACCTGAGGCAATGTGTGAGAACAAGTGAACAATCCCATCTCTCAAATAGTGACCTGGTTACCATAGAGCATCCACAAATAGGCACTTAAGTCTGCGGACAAGGCTTGTCTCAGTATTAGTATGTTTATATGACGAATCGATCTACTTAGCACTGAAAAAAAAAGGCTAAAGAGAAGTTCAGTTTCCACATGCAAAATGTTTATTGTTTTTTTTTAAAAAAGTGCAGATGTTGCTTGGCTCACAGTTGCAACCAGGCATGTAAGAGATCACTTTACACCGGGACTCCCACAAGGCCCTCTGTGGAACCAGGAACCACGGGCTCAGTTTTCATAGAAGCCAGAGAATTGGTTCAATCCCTTCTATACAACTTGCAGAACTCTGGTTAATGCAAAACATCTTGCTTTGAGATCAGAAAATAGCAAACATAAAATAGCTAAGGCTTTTCATAAAATATTATTCCCTCTCCAGCTTTGTTAGTGGGCACCTAGAATAGCATTCTGAAGCCTTGGAGAGTCTCAAAGCCAAGCACACATTGTGTCCCTTGGTCATGAACAGTCAGTCACTTTCACTTTGATTTTGGCAAAAGGTGGTACTATCCTACCATCCCCACTTTAAGCCTGATGTGTTTGTCCCTACTCAGCTTTGTCCTGCCAGAAAAGCTTTGGCAGTTTTCCGTTTCTGTAAAAGCTGAACAGAATAGGAAGATTCAGTCTGACAGTTAGCGAGTTTGTGGGTTTCAAATCACATTGTGTGTCTTGCTGTAGAATTCTAATATTATAATCAAGACATAATGTTTCTATGAAATCTAATTTTGGCCAACTAGTTACAAGACATGGGCACTGTCAAACAGGAAATTCCATAATTCAAATAGACCCTTTATCCATTTTCTGCATTTCAGAAAGACCTCGATGGGGTTTGAGTTTTTCCAGTTTTCTTCTGTACCCATCGAGACATGGTGTGATGCGCAAAGTCTCTCTCTTGGCAAGGAAATCTGGGCTGTTCTCTTCCACCAGGGAAGGAGACGATCGTTTGAAAGAGACCATGGGTGCTTTCAGGTTTATAGGAAAGTGACTTTGCTAATATGTTCCCTGTTTAGAAAATAACCTAAGCCACCAAACAGCGAAGACAGAGGTGCAGCCTGTCTTTGATGGAACCGGAGAGATGGGTAACTCCATCAATGATGTACAGAGACAACATATAGTGCTAAGCACTCTGCAGAGGAGGGAGACTTGAACTTGGGTGTGGGTATGGACGACAATGCTGAGAAATCAGCCAGCCTGGCTCCCCAGAAATCCAGAGACGAGGAAAACAAGTGGTCTCTTTTGGCACAAGCACACACAGGTGAGGCGCGGGGTGGGGGGAGGGGGGAGGGTATGAGCCGGAAACTGGTTGGAATTTGGTGTGGAAAGCATGGTGATAACCCTCCTTCCCATGCATCCACACTGAGACAGACCTCTAACTGAGGAAAAGGACCCACAAATAACTCCTCGGCCCCACCAAACCCAGAGACATAAAAACTATGCAGAAAGCAAAAGAAAACTGCGGATATTATGTTTAAGAAAAAACAAGAAGATGCTGTTTCAAATAATAAGGTTCAGCAGTCAAAAGCTCCCGGAAATTAAAAATGATAGACAGGGGACTGGAGAGATAGCTCAGCGGTTAAGAGCCCTGGCTGCTCTTGCAGAGGACCCGGGTTCAGTTCCCAGGATCCATATAGCAGCTAATAACCATCAGTAACTCCAATTCCAGGGGATATGAGGCCCTCTTCTGACCTCTGTGGACACCGCATAACACAGGTGCACTTACATACATTCAGGCAATATACTCATAAAATAAAAAATAATAAAGTATTTTAAAATTGAGAGTCAGATATAATGCAGTAAAGCACAGAAAAATAAGGCAGAACTTTAAAGAAATTAAACAGTACAAGAGTCAAAAGAGCAGAAAATTAAGTATTAAATAAGAATGCCCAAAACTTGAATAAGAGTTCCCCCATATAAAATAGAAAACATTAGGAAACATATTTAATAATAATAACACAAAAAAATTTTAGCACTGAAGGAAATGAAACTTCGAATTGAAAATGTTCACCAAGTGAATTTAAAAAACACACAGTGCAAAGGGCGCACTATCCCATTTCAGAACACTAAAACCCAAGGACAGACAGATCCTAAGCAGTCCTTGAAAGAAAAACCTGCCTTGCGTGTAAAGAAGCTGGGACCAGAATAGCCTGGGCACCTTCGCAAAAACAGAAGAAGCTGGCAGAGAAACGCAGGCAGAAACCACGAGGGATCATTCCTCCCACAGCAGCAGCATTTGAAGGAGACTATGAAGCTATCAGACATAACGAATCACCACCACAGCCATACGATCACAGTTCATCACTGAGAAAGCCAGGGCAGGAACTCAGGGCAGGAGCGCAGAGACAGGAGCTGAAGCACGGACTACTGAGCAACACTGCTTACTGGCTTGCTCCTCTGGTCCATGTTCAGCCTACTTTCTTATACAACCCAGGACCACCTGCCCAGGGGTGGCACCACCCACAATGGGTTGGGCCCTCCCACATCACTCAATAATCAAGAAAATGCCTTGTAGGCCTGTCAACAGACCAGTCCAACAGAAAAAATGGCTCAATTTAGGTCCCCTTTTCCCAGCTATATGGAGTTGACGAGGGAAGCTATGCAGTAGAATTTGGAAGTTGATCTAAATTAGTTGATTTTGGGCTCCACAGGTAGGAGCACATTCTGCTGTCGGTCAGCTCAGACCACCTGTAACTCCAGCTCTGAGGGCTCTGACACCCCCTTCTGGCCTCCATGGGTACCTGAACTCCACACAGTGCACATGTTCACACATACACATAAATGAAAGTAAATAAATCTTTAAATTAGTAGATTTCAAGGGAAACAAAAATCCCAATGAGTCTCAAAAAGATAGACCTCAAAAGATAGATTTTTCTGTGGCTTTGAAGAAGTCAGTTGAAGTCAGAGGGTCATATGTGGCAAAAGACATGTGCTGACCTTGAGGAACTGAGAACATTTTACCACTAACAACCTGAAGAAGGCGGGGACCTCAGGAGCACACTAGTTATGAGAATTTGCATCATTTATAAGTGACTTCAAAAATTCTATCCATGATGGTCAACTTGATTATCAACTTGACTGGATTTAGAATCGCCATGGAAACACAACTCTGGGTGTGCCTATGACGGTATTCCCAGAGAGGTTTTACAGAGGGAAGACCTATCTGAATGCGGGGTAGCATCCCATGGGCTGGGGACCTGGTTGAATTCAAAGGAGAAAGGGAGCTGAGCAGCAGCCTCCATCTCTCTCTGCTTCTCAAACGTGAGTGTGATGTGACCAGCTGCCTCACACTGGGGGGAATGACTTTCCCCCACAATGGACTGGGCCCCCTCTTAAACCATGAGCCCAAATAAATCTTTCTTTTCATAAATCGCCACTGTTGAGGATTTTGACATAGAAATTAGAAAATCAACTAATATAATACCAATATATTATTTTTGAAAAAAATTACAGAAATTAGCCACAAGCAGATTTATAGATTCTAGGACTTACGCGAAATGAGGTAATAGAAAGACTTAAGAAAACATTCTGTACAGAGATAGAAATTAAGTTTCAACTGTTGTGAACTGACTGTGCTCAGTGTTGAAGCCTTGACTCAGTGTGGTTAGCAGATGACACTTTAGGGAAACATTAAATGTTAAATTGGTCGTAAGGGTGGGGCCCTGACCACATAGGTTAGTATCCTTTGAGATACAGTGATCACTCACATTCTCTCTCTCTCCTCCCTCCCCACCCTTCTCTCTACACTCACCAAGGAAAGGCCATATGATAGCAGAAGGGAGTTCTCACCAGAACTGAAGCAGTTAGAACCTTGATCTTCTTGGCTTTCCTGGGTCCTCTGCAAGACCAGCCAGTACTCTTAACTGCTGAGCCATCTCTCCTACTGCTGGTGATTTGCCTGAGACAGGGTGTCTTGTAGCCCAGTTTACCTGAAACTCCCTATGTAGGTGAGGATGATCCAAACTTCCGATCCTCCCATTTCCACCTCCTGAATACTAGGATTCTAAGCATGGGCCACCATGTCTGCCTTCTACGGTCCTGCAGATCAAACTCAGGTAAGTGCTAGGTAAGCACTTTAGCAACTGAGATACATCCCCTGGTTCAAAACTTCTTGGTCCTGCAGATCAAACTCAGGGCTTCATGATGCTAGGTAAGCACTTTAGCAACTGAGATACATCCCCTGGTTCAAAACTTCTATTGTTTAAGTCATTCAGTTGTGATATTTTGCTAGAGCAGCCTGACTAACAGGCATCTAATTCTCAGTGTGTTTTGAAGTAGAGCATAACACTTTTTAAGATCATTCTACTTCAATTTAAGGAGTTATTCTAACATAGAAAATACACATACTTCATGGATGAGAACAAATCATCTAAAAGCTTAATATAGTTCAAGAGTACAACTTGAAATTGCTATTGCTAAGTGAACGCGTATGTGTCAGGGAACAGCGAAAGCAGGGAAAGAACAGAAAACATCAGACAAGAACACGCACTGCCAGTTTCAAGAGGGATGCTTGGAATAGCAACACTTATCAGTAAAGGACTAGAGAAAGGAAATGAGAATAATCAGGTTGAATGAATTACATAACAGCCATACATTAAAATGGTATGCAGCCATTTAAATGAAATATTAGCGTCATTTGAAATTATTTTAGAAGAGTAATTGACACCTTAAGAAAACACTAACAGTATTGCTAAGGAGAAAAGGTCACAAAATATTCTGAGCAATGCAATCCAATATGGGAGTGTGTGCGTGTTTATGAGTAAGATCCAGTTTTTCCCCTTATCCAGAACAGATATGTACCATGGGCAGTTTGTTACAACTGTAGTCAGCAATTGCTAAGCCAGCTGCCAATCAAAAGTGGCATTTTCTTTCATCCCACAAATAAGGAAGGTGGAGAGGCTGTCACCTGGCATTAAGCTTCTGGGACCCCCTATCTGGGACCATCTTTCCCCTGTACCCAAAGACAAGGAATCCTCCCATGGAACCACCTAGTAGACAGCACAGACAATCTAGATTGGAAACAGCACCTCCAGGGGTCATTTGGAGAATTATGATGGCTAAGGTATCTTCTTCTCTCCTACCCTGGTCCTCTCTCCCAAAGCTGTGACCCTAAGTAAATGCTAACATTACCACTAAGAAGAAAAGTTTACAAAGAACTATGAACTCACAGAGGTGCACTTGTTCTCTGCCATGAGATGGAATGTTTTGTCAGATACAGAAAAAAGCATTTGGGTGGCTCTTGTAACAAGTTCTCAGAGCTCACACCACCTAAATTCCAACTGTGGTTCTGGGGATGGGCACACCCTCCTCTCAGAATACCAGCATTGGACATGTATAGCTGGCAAAAGCATACTGAAGTGATTTCAAGTTTATTAACAAAAATCAATAAAATCAGCTTAGCTGGTAGAGATACACAGGAGAAAACGTGAGTTATCTGTATTCAAAAAAGTTGATAAACATATCATTGTAACTCACACTGAACAAAACATATAATAAGGAATCACAGAGAATAAGCCATTACATTGAATCACAGCCTCCTCACCCAGTGAGCAATTTGTTTCATCAATAATGCTGTATCTTTTTTGCAAAACCTTCTATAATACTTCTGGGTGTAATAACATGAGGTGTCAGCCTCGAAGCTCCCTAGTTCATAACAATTCTGGAGATGTTTGCCCACTAGGCATTTACCCAAAGCTGAGTTCAGTTTTTGAACATGATCAAGTGAGTTCCATTGGACTGTGTCCCCACCAAAGAGATAATGAAATTCCTAGCTCTCAATATTTCAGAATGTGACCTTGTTTAGAAATAGGATTGGGGAGCTGAAGAGATGGCTCAGAGATTAAAAGCATTGGCTGCTCTTGCAGAGGACCCTGGTTCAATTCCTAGCACCCACATGGCAGGTAACAACCGTCTGTAACTCTAGTTCCAGGGACACATATACATACAGGCAATGCACTCATGCACATAATTTGTTTTAAAGAAAGAAATCAGGTCAGTGCACATTTCTATAGTGAGGTTAGGGCAAGGTCATCCTGGAACACTGTGGACCATCACTTCTATGTGATTGAAGAGGAGGTAAAGCACGGACATATGAATGGAGGACGTGTAGCATCAGAAGCAGAGATTGAAGTAAGGCATGTATAAGTTCAAGAACATCAGGAGCTGCTAGACATTGAGGAAGGACCCTCCCCAGAACCTCGGCCACCATTCTGCTATGGCAGCCCTACTAATACAGGAAATAGGCAACTTAGTTCCAATAATTCTGTTAGTGCAATCAGTCTATCATGCAGTCAATGGTTGGGAATTACAATGAATAATGATATTCACTGAGCTTCCTGTGCATAAATACAACCCAGGGAATGTTTCATTTCCATGAATTAGGGCAGTGAGTTGCCTGCTAGTGGAGATTCTCAAACAGACAGGGCACCCTCATAGAAAAACTGCTTAATGAATTTAATCCTTCTATATGGAGAAATGGACTCTGGAGAGACCTGCAGGTGCCTCACCCAACTCCAAGTCTTGACCCAGAAGAAGTATGCAGAGTCTATGTGGGTTCAGACTAAGTCTTTCTAGCTATGTGTTCAATAAAAATATAAATGTTTATCAAGTTGTACAAGAAAGTTCAGCATATGCCTTGGTCGTTAATTCCCTTTGTGATGTATTGGGAAATATTCCAGGCTCTGTGACATAGAGTGTTGGCAATGCCTCCAAAAGGATGATGGGTTAGAGAGATGGTTCAATGGTTAAGAGCATATACTGTTCATGTAGAGAACCCAAGTTCTGTTCCCAGCACCCACACTGGACAGCTCACAACCACCTCTAACTCCAGCTCCAGGGGATCCGATGCCTTATTCTCTCTTCTGTGGGTGTCCACACTCATGTGCACATACTGCAACACAGACATACATATATGCAAATAATTAAGAATAAACTTTTTTTTAAAATGGAGGATAATGCAAAACTGGATCTCCACCCGTAGAAGTGAAATGAAACTAGATCCTTATCTTTCACCTTGCACAAAAGTTAACTCCAAATGGATGAAAGACCTCAATGTGAAATTCGAAACTCTGAAACTATTAGAAGAAAACATTGGTGGTAACCTACAAAATATAGGTGTAGGAAAGGGTTTTCTAAATCAGACAGCAGTTACTCAGGAACTAAGATCAACAATCAACAAGTGAGACCTCATTAAAATAAAAAGATTCTGCACAGCAAAAGAAACAATCAAGAAAGTGAAGAGAAAACTCACAGAGTGGGAAAAAATATCTTCACCAGAGACACATCTGACAGAGGTTTAACATCCAGAGTACATAAATAACTCAAAAAACAAAGAAGCAAGAGAGCAAATGACCTAATTAAAAGATGGGCTAAAGATCTAAACAGAGAGTTCTCAAAAGAAGAAATAAAGATGGCTAAGAAACATCTCAAAAAGTGTTCAACATTGTTAGTAATTAGGGAAATGCAAATTAAAACCACCTTAAGGTTTCACCTTAACCCAGTCAGAATGGCTAGGATCAAGAGAACAAATGATACCAAATGTTGGTGAGGTTGTGGAGAAAGGGGAACACTCATTCACTGCTGGTGGGATTGCAAACTCGTGCAACCCCTATGGAAAACAGTTTGGAGAACTCTTTAAAAACTAAAAAAAATAACCTACATATGACCCAGTCATACCACTCCTTGGCATATAACCAAAGGACTCATCCTATTGTAGAGACACTTGTAAACCATGTTTGTTGCTGCTCTTTTCACAATAGCTAAGAGATGGAAGCACCCTAAGTGTCCCTTAACTGAGGAGTGGTTAATGAAAATGTGGTACATTTACACAATGGAGTTCTATTCAACAGTAAAGAAAGATGAAAAAATCAAATTTGCAGGTGAATGGATGGATCTAGAAACTGTTATACTAAGTGAAGTAAAACAAACACGGGAAAACAAAAGCCGTATGTTCTCCCTCATCTGTGGATCCTAGCACCAAATCTTTAAAAGTGAGTGCATATCCTGATGCAACTGCAGGGACCAGGAATATGGAAGGAAAACAGGGAGGTAAAGGGAAAGAAGGAACCCAAGAGAGAAGAATAGTAGGATAAAGGTGTTATTAAGGGAAAAATATGTAAAAAGGGGGTAGTTAAAGGGGAGAGAGGGGAAGAAGGACTATACAAAAAACTATGGGAGTAAAGGGGGAAAAATTCCCTAGATACACAGTTTATGAAAAAAAAAAAAGGCCTTAAGCACAGAAGGAGCCCTACAGGGATGGAAGAAGCCCTTCTAAAAGCAATGCGGTTGTTAAATGAAAATCCCAGTGCTAGAGGTGGGTTGCCCCCTATGAGCTGTTGGCCTGAGGGACAGTAGAGGTCCCCAAAATAATAAAGGCCATTGCCAATAATATTGGTTGTATACCAGAAGTGGATGGAAAAACTCTATTGCTGAAGACACTGCATGATGTGAGTGTGGGAGAGGAAGACATCAAGTTTGGACTAAGCTGGAAACTCCCTACCACTGGATGGGTGAATTTCATGGTGCCAAAAGGCAACACGGAGGTGACTTGGGGAGAATATTCCCCTATAATTTTTCTCAACGACAGACCCAGAATGTTGTACTATCAACATAACAAACAAGATGTTCCTGCTGGTGCAATAGAGGAGCATCTAGTACAATCAGCAAATTTTCAATTGGATATAATGCCACTTCTAGGGGTGGAACACACATCTGGTACTGTAGACCCAGCCAACCCCCTGTGGCAGGGGAGAACATAGGCCCCAGTGGGAAGTCACTGCAATTGCTTTGCTAGATGGATGTGATGCACCTGCTAAAGTACTGACCAAGCACTTGTGTTTACACTGATAGGTTAAATTATTATAGCATTCGCTGTTTAGATATTCTTGCTTCTTGCTGTGTGTGTTTTTATAGTAGATGGAATACCACTCAAATTGGCCAACAGCCAATGAAAACCAGATGATGTCAAGACCCGAACATTCAGTGCCTTGCCACAACAGAGGAAGATCATTCCACACCTACCACCCCCTCCAAGGCTCAGGGACTTTTGCAGAAGAGGTTGGCAGAAAGAATGTAAGAGCCAGAGGAAGGGGTGGAGTGTTAACTGGAAATGTCTTCCGACCACTATGCTGGCAAGCTTTAGTCACACCTCCTTCCCATGCTCATCAAGGAGTTGACGGGGGGAGTCAGTTACCCACCCAACCAGTCAACCTTAGCTGAATGTGCAGCGAAGGGCAAAGGATACATTAGTCAAGAACACGAAGAGGCACCTCTCTCACAATTTTGTGTGGCTGTCAGGAGGTCACAGGATCTGTATTTGAGTGTGTGCTTCAGGGTACAGCCATAAATGTGGGGTGCCCACTCTTCTGTAAATAAGCCACTACCCTATGCTCTGTTAAAAAAAATAAAATTAGAGGCTGGAGAGATGGCTCAGTGGGTAAGAAAACTGGTTGTTCTTACAGAAGACCTGGGTTCAAATTCCAGCACCCAACAACTGTCTAACTCCAGTCCCAGGAGATCCACAGCCTCTTCTGACCTCCACAGGCATTTCATGACACAGGTGCACTTACCTACGTGTAAACAATACATGCATACACATAAAATAAAAATAATAAATAAAAAATTTAAAAAATAATAAAAAAAAATAAAATTTTTAAAAATGGAGGATGATGAATTGAGCACCTACTATGCTCCAGATTAATGTTTTACTTTTAAGTTACATGTATTTAGTCATGTGTTCCAGGATGTGCTGTGTCATCATGACTCAGGAACTATGATGCTCTAGAAAAACAGCTTAGCTTCCCTATGAAACCCATCCTCCATAGGTGGATAAATCACATTCCTGGCTTTGCATCACTTGGACCCACATGATGTGTATTTGCAGATATGAGCAACTTGGGTCCTAATTGTTTCAGGGTGGACCACAAGGTTCCAATGCCAGAAGGCGCCCACGTGCCCCACACTTGGGACTGGCAGCAGTGGAGACACAGCACTGCATTCTGCATGGCTTATTCATACTTTCTGACACATGCCACACAGACACATGTTGGTTCACATGCGTGGCATCTGATTAAGGGCACTGACTGTTCTTCTAAAAGGAAAAGTGGTTAATATCTATTTCCATTGTAACTTCTCTTTTGTAAGACATCTTTTCTCTTTTCAATATATATTTTTATTGAATCTTTGCGTATTTCATACATCTTAATCATATTTAGACCCCTCCCTTATCTGCACCCTCATAGCTCCCCCCACTGGATTTCATGCATTCATCTTAAGAATTTATAACAAAATCAGAACCCATACGACTTCTTAAAATAAGGTTTATAGAAGGTATCATGCAATCATTAACACCTAGGTTCCCACCTCCCTGACTTGAGAAGCTGCCTTTTTTTTCCCTCCCTGGTATAAATGACAAATTCTGAGAAGTGTGTTGAGAGAAGACTCTGATGTAAGGGTCTCCCGTACAAAGAGGAGTTGATTAGAACTGGTCATGGCCTGTGTAAACTGTGGGACAGAGTAAGTCTGAGGTGCCCCCTTCCTCTTGTCTGATGTCTGCTCACCTTCACAGGTTCTTTCTCAGACACAGGATTTCTGAATCCTAGCACTCAGGAGGCTGAGATGAGAGAATCAGGAGTTCAAATTCAGACTGGGCTATATAACAAGACACTGTGTCTCTATCTATCATCTATCATCTAGCTATCTATCCATCAATCATCTATCTATCATCTATCTATCTTTATAACTATATCTAACTCTATCTAATATGCTTATATCTATATATCTATAAGTCTAAATCTATATTTCTATATGTCTATACCCATATCTACAACTATATATCTATGTTTATATATATATATATATATGGCTGGCAAGATGGTTCAGTGGGTAATGGCATGTGCTCCCAAACCTGATAACTCAAATTCAATCCCTGGAACTCACAAGATAGGAGAAAACTGACTCCTACAAATTGTCCTCTGATCTCTACACCCACATAGACACACATAGAAACACACAATAAACAAATGTTTTAAAATTTTTAAATCAAAAAAAGACACCAGGTATTGTTGTATGTGTTAATCTCAGCACTCAGGAGGCAAAGACAGGAAGATCTCTGTGAGACCAAGGCCAGCCTGGGCTACTTAGCAAGTTCCAGGCCAACTACGGCTATGGGGAGGCCCTGCCTCAAAAAACAATAAAAATTAAAAAAAAAATACTTATGTATATATCTCAAGATCTTGTGCCAAACATATATGAATATATGCATACATATGTATTTATTATATATCAAGGTCTGGTGCCAAATGCAGTGTGCGTGTGTGTGTGTGTGTGTGTGTGTGCGCGCACGTGCGCAGCTGCATAGGCCTCATTCATTGTCCATGTAAGAATGAGGGTTAGAGGCATCTTTATCCTTAGCAACCTCCCTTTCTCAGACCTCCTGCCAGGCTCTTTGATTGTGTTTTCCCATCTCCTCCATTCTCTAAGCTCAACACTACCCCAGTGGGTAGCACTACTGGGAGACATGGTGAAGTCCTGGAATCCTGGCAATCCAGCCTCACAGATGGTCTCTAAAGGAGGATGACCATTTGAGTGGCTGAAGTAGAGCCATCTGCGGCATCAACAATTCTCCAGCCAGACAAGCGAAGGGGGTGGAGCCTCCAGATTCCTGTCAGCTGCGAGCCCTCCTCTCCTGGAGCTGTTCCAAGAGATTTGACCCCCATAGTGCCAGGACCAGATTTCCTCATAGTACTCCAGCCTGCCAATGTCTGACTGGTGAAAATAGCCAACAGCGGGTACTGGGTCCCTTTTCTTTGGGGATCCACGTCTTTCAAACACTTTTCTGTCTGTCTGTCTCAGCATTTTAGAAGTTAAAGCTGAGTCATGAGATTTGTTCTCCAAGAAAAAAGTCCCTTCCTCTGACCAGTTTACTAAGCAAACAAAAAGTCAATTTATAGAAATAATCATCATTAATAATAGTCATCTACCAACAGTTGTAGATATACAAAATACTTTTAATTTAATGCTGTTTTGTTGTTAATGTTAAAAATATAATCTTCAGGAACACACATGTACACACAAATGAAAATAAATAGATAAAAAAGATAAGGTGTAATGTACTCCTATAATGGACTATTACTCAGCTGTACAAAGGAGTACCAATGACCACCATACTACAGAGAACCTGCTGTCTTATTCCATGTTCATGAAATATACAAAGAGACAAATCAGAGACAGAAAACAGAGCGGTGGCTGTGGGAGCCACGTGTGGGTGGGTGAGGGGAGGGTAGAGAATGACTCTAGTAGACATAGAGCTGTCACGTGGAGTAACGGAAAGTTCTAGAACTAGATAGAGGTAATGTCTGTACAACACTGTGAACTTAAACTGAACACTTTTAAGATGGCAAAAAATGGTAAATTCTGTTCCATGTATTTTTCCACAATTTTTTAAAAGAAATGATTCAGTCAGCATTTCTTCAGCTACATTCTTGATCTATCTGTTCTTGATCTTTTTAAGCTATAGGCAATCTATAATACACTACTTTGTAAAGATCTGTGCAAATGGAAAAGTGTATGAAGGTGGAATATATGAACCACTGTGCCAAGCACCCTTCAATGGATACTGAAGGTGGTGGCTTCATCCCACGTACATGTTCCAGGCTAGTCACCTTCCACCCCAAAGTTTCCTAAGATAAACTGCTAGTCACTGCTTACAACAGGAACATGATTCAAAGCAGGAGTGGTTACCAGGGCTGGGGATGTAGGTCAGTTGCCTAGCACATGTGAAACCCTGGTTTGATTCACAACACCAAATAAACTGGGTGTGGTGGGATCCCAGCACTTGGAAGTTAGATGCAGGAGTATCAACTGTTCAAAGTCATCCTTGGCTACATAGTGAGTGCGAGGACAGCCTGGACTACATGAGACCCTGTCTCAAACAAAACAAAACAAAACAACAAAATGTAGGAGCAGTCTTCAAAAGCACAGAAAGCAAATGGTGAGAATTGGAGTGAGAACTTATAAACACTGCTATGAGTGTAAATTAATGACGCCACTATGGAAATCAGTATGGAGGCTTTCTCAAAAAATTAAAACTGGGGGCTGGAGAGAAGGCTCAGAGGTTAAGAGCACTGATTGCTCTTGCAGAGGACCAGGGTTTGATTCCCAGCACCCACATGGCAGCTAACAACCATAGGTAACTCCAGTTCCAGGGGAATACAACACCCTCTTCTGACCTCCATTGCATGACATGGGTCCATTTACACATATGCAGGCAATACACTTGTACTCATAAAATAAAAATAATAATAAAACCCCCCAAAACTACAACTATGTATGATCCACCTATATCAACCCTGAGTATATACCCAAAGGGCTCTAAGTCAGTTAACTATAAACGCCTGCACATGTATGTTTATATGGTTCTATTCACAGTGGTCAAGTTAAAAAATCAGATTAGGTAGCCACCTCCCAATGAATGATAAAGAAAATGTGAAAACTCATTATATATGAGTTTTAATAAGCCATACGTATATACACATATATTACATATATGTATAATGGAGTTTTATTAAGCCATCAAGAGGAATGAAACCACAGAACATTATGCTAAGGAAAATAAACCAGCCTCCCAAGGCAGATATGGCATGTTCTCACTCATATGTGAAATGTAGGGGAAAATGAAGGACATGAAAGTAAAAGAGGAATTGGACAGGAAGAAGTGGGGAGGGATGTGAGAGAGTCGATAGGAAGGTGAAAATCATAATATACATTATAAGCCTGTGTCACCTTGTTATAATGAGACCTGTTCCTTGGTACAATTCATATAAGCTAATTATACACCCCCACACAAAAGAAACAGGTAATTGTGCATTTGGGGTACTTGTTAGGGCTGCGAACATTAGACTGTTTTTCGCGTGGTTGAATTCCTTGGGGGTTTCCCTTCCGTACCACTCCAGTGGCTTAAACACCAGTGTTCAAAACTCGTGACGACTGCCTGGACGCCTGATGGGAAAAGCGGGGCAGTTTGGTTCATGTGCCCAGACTTCCCTTATTTAAATTGCTTCCATCTCAAACTGCATCTTTTGTTTCCTTTAATAGTATTAAGTATTAGCGTGACACTCGCCTCTCTGTTTTCAGTCTTGAAGACTGGAAATCTTCACACAGAACATTAACTCCATAGGCTGAGCTGGCAAGGTAATCGATCTTTGGAACGGCAGTAGCAAAGCCTGCCTGGGCTTCTTCCAGTCACAATAAAACACTGTAATTCTTTTATTGAACCGGGAGCATTTAAGTCACAGATGTATCTGTGCAGAAAGTAAGGGTATCAGCTTCTCCGATGGATGACTGAGGGGACCATATCGGTCCAGCCCTGATGGGCTCTGGTGCTAAAGGTGAAAACAATAGGCTAGATTGGAAAGGATTGCGGGGACTCAGGACAATCAATGGCACCTCTGATTGCTTATTTGAGCTGTGATCACTCTTACTTCACATGCAAAGCACACTGCATTAGCAGCTGGGTGCCATCTTGCTTCTCCTCACTGGACTTCCTAGGGCTTCCAAAGGCACTTGCTTGAATTAGTTCACTTTCTCAGATGAGCCTAACAAGGCTTCAGCTAGCTGACAAGCCTGAATACAAAGAAAAATGAAACCCAACAGATAAGCACAACTATTTATCAGACTTAAGAAGGAAAGAAACAGCAGAGCGGGTACCAGTATGTTCAGAGCCCTGGAGTCTCCTTTTAACTCCTGAAAACTCCTAAAACCCTCAATGTGAAATAGACACCAAGAGGTCAGTTGTTCAATATGCCCCCTTACTTATTATTGCTGCATAACAAGCTACTCTAAAACTAAGTGGCTTGAAAGGAATTTTTTAGCCCCAACTTTCTGTAGTTCAGGAATCTAAGCGTCTTTCTTACCTGGGTCTTATCTCACGTGGTGGTGAGATTCAAGATCTAGGGGCATATGAAGGCTCAACTGGGGGAGGGTCAGTTCCTCTGAGGCCATAGGAGCGAGTTTCTTGCTTCCTTTGGAGCTCTTGGTCAGGGATCTCCCTCCGCTCCTTGCTGTGTGACCCTCTCCGTACATCAGCTCACCTCAGGACAGCTGGTTTCCATAAGCAGAGAGGGAGGGGAACCCGTGCAGACATCTCAGTCTTCTGCAGACCTGTCCCAGAAGTGACAATTCATCATTCTATCCAGCAGAAGTGTCCTTCCTAAGAGGACGATGTTCCACAAGAACATGGGTACCAGGCGTCTCCAGGAGCCACTTGCGAGGTGCTGCCACCTGTGCTGTAGAGCCTTTTATCCTTAGCACCTCACTGGTTTCTGCTTTAGCTTCTACCGTGGGGACACATGCCACATCCTGAGGCATCTAGCTCTTTCCATTTCAGAACCCTAACTACTTAACCAGTATTAACAGTTCGTTCCCTTCTCACTGTCTGGAACCCTGAGATGCTTTTAAATACCCAGAAAGTCTCAAGAGAACCTTAAATTCAAGATAGGAAATGGACATGTTTAGAAGTGGGAGTCTTGCTCAGGAGACAAGACCTGGAAAGAGAAACAGGGTCTGGTTGTCACAAGTGTGATTTCTCACACAAGAACAATGTCAAGCATCCCAAATACTGCAGCTAGCCATGTCAAAGGAAGGCAAGCTTCATGCCCACCCATGCTCTCCCTCCTAATGTACTCTGGCTTCCTCAGGCTGCTTCTGAGATGTTCACAGGTTTGTACCCATGCTCTCCCTCCTAATGTACTCTGGCTTCCCCAGGCTGCTTCTGAGATGTTCACAGGTTTGTCTAACTGTCTTCAAAGCCACCAGGGAATGCTTAAAACTAGGCTGGACTATGCTATGATCCCTTGGGTTCAAAGGAAGACACTCAAGGTCATTTGCCTCCGTTCTGAAGTATTATGGCTTGAATGTGAAATGTCCCCCATAGACTCCCATGCTTGTGCACTTAGTTCCCACTTGGTGACGCTGTTTTGGGAGACTGTGGAGCCTTAAAGGGGTATCCATCCTTTTGACATTGTGACAGACACAACACTGTCATCTACACATCTGTTGGGCCAACTGTATTGGGTCATGTTCATAGCTATCTTGCCATGCATGAGGAACGATGGGCACGTGCTGAGCACACCTGCGAGAGGCGAGGCCCGGATGGTGGTGGGAGTGGGCTTACGAGTTACAGGCAGCCCTGTTCCAGGTGTGTCTTTTTGTTTCCTGTTGTCTGCACAGATGCAACCAACTGGCAAACTCTACTCCAAGCCGGAGGCCCAGCTGCCATGCCTCCCCCACCATAAAACTGTGAGCAAAAACAAATCCTTCTTCCCCTAGACTACTTCTTATTGGGTATCTCGTTGCAGAGAGGAGAAAAATAATTAATACATGATGTGCCCCAGAGCTTCTGTAAAATGGGAGGGTCAGTGGGACCACTGTGCTGATCAGTAAGAAAAGGCTTTTCAATCAATCAGGAAAGAGAAAGGACAAGGGACCACAGCCTGGGGGACACTGTCACACTGTGGTTTCGGGGTCTTGCTTCCCCAGGGTGTCAGGTTGCATCTGGCTGGAAGGGTTAGAAAAGCACAAACTTAGAGCAGGAGAGGCAGCAGGAGGAGCTTGCCCAGATGGGCTGTGTGCCTTCCATGCCAATGGTCACTACACAAACATCGAAAATGAGAAGTAAATACAGACCACCATGACGTTTTTATCTAGCTTGGAGAGTGTGTAGCTATGATGGTTAACTTTAATTGTCAATACAATCGAGAATCATCCAGGAAAAGAGTCTCAGTGAGGAATGTCTAGATGTGGGGGACTGTCTTGACTCTCTTCCTTGATGTGAGAAGGCCTGCCCACTGTGGGTGGTGCTGTTCCCTGGGCTTGGGTCCTGGACTGGGTAGGAGTAGAGGAAGTGAGCTGAGTAGTACCTGTGTTCACGCTCACTGCTTTGGGCTGTGGATGTGATGTGATGAGCTGTCCTTGCCACCTTGACTTCCCTGCTGTGATCAACCATAACCTAGAAATCTGGTCTAAAACAAACCCTTTCCCCCTGAGCTGCTTTTGCCATGGGTATTTTATCACAACTACAGAAATTAAACTAGGATAGTAGCTAAAACCTAACTAGCCAGCTTTTAAAGGTTCTCTCATGAATTAGGAAGATGATTGAATCTCATAGGCACGGGTCTCAAGCAGAACATGCCCATGTACACCAGAAGCAGGTAACGTGCCTCCTGCATCACCCGCTGCACAGGTGACTCTGAGCCATACAGCAAGGTGGTGTCTCAGACATGCCAACTTCCTGACGTCACACTCTACATCTTCCCCCTCTGCCCCCTGCCATTTACATCGACATTCTCAGGAATGAACTATGTCCTCGCTGTCCTGCACAGCTTGTCAGCACCTACCGGATTGGAGTTCAGTGTTTGTCCTTGACTGACTCATGAAGATGAGAAACAAAAAGCACAAGTCTCTACGGCAATTCTAACTCTAGAACTTTCCTTCTGTGCTCTGAAGCAAGCTTAGCATGCTCATTTGACTTCAAAGGTTGAGTCACCAGTAGATGATCCCACTCAGTGTAGGAAATACCATTAGGGCACTAGTGAGATGGCTCAGTCAGTAATGGCACTGGTCTCCAACCTTGATGGCTTGAGTTCAATCGCTGGGACCCACATGGTAGGGCCTCTGATCTCCAATGTCCACGTAAACACACACACACACACAAATAAATAAATGTAATAAAAAATTTAAATACCATTAGAAGCAGGGCATGATGGTGCATACCTGTAATCCTAGCACTGGAGAGGCAGAAACTATTCAAAGCCAGAATTGGGCTGCATAGTGAGTTTGAGGCAAGGCTGGATCACACAGCAAGATTTTGTCTTAAAAACAAGAAGGACTAGGGAAATGGCTCTTGGGTAAGGAAAGCACTGGCCTATGCATGTGCAAAGACCTGAGTCCAGATCTCCAGAACCCAGGAAGAGCCAGTGGTGAGAGCACAAATCCATAATCTCAGCATTCCTATGGCAAGATGGGAGGCAGAGACAGGAGAATCCCCAGCAACTCACGAGCCACTAGCTTGGCATTCGCAGCAGTGAATAATAAGAGACTGTCTCAAACAGGGTGGAAAGCAAGTACCAAGGACTGTCCTGACCTCTACATGAGCACATGTCATGACTGCACATGCCTGTACTACCAAGCATTCACACACTCATACACAAAAGAACACAACATACACATCATACATACAAACAAAAAAATTGAAAAAAGAAAGAATAAAGCCAAAACAAACAAAAATATCATTAAGCTTTGATGAGAATACCTCACTGTGTTGTCATAGTTTGATGATGTCACATAGAATTGTGTATTAGAAGGGATGGAGAGGTGACTCAGTGGTTAAGAGAACTTGGGCTTTATCATGGGGTCTAGAGTTCAGATCCCAGCACCCACATCAGGTGGCACACAATGGCCTGTAATCCCAGCTTCAAAGGATTCAGCCTCCTTGAACACACACACACACACACACACACACACACAC
>NW_008331547.1:1422489-1423613 GCF_000622305.1 Nannospalax galili
CTCCCCTGAGCTACAGAAGGAGTGGTCTAGTGGTTAAGATGCACACAAGTCAACAGTATTATACCTGTCCACAGTCAGAAATGGTGATCTTCGTGCTGGTCTTGCCATTCCTGGACCCAAGTGGTCCATGGCTTCCACAGTCCTCATGCCTTCTTTCCCCTTCCCAAAGACCACATGCTGCCATCCAACAGCCTTGACAGTGCAGATAGAAAACTGGGACCATTTGTGTTTGGTCCAGCATTTGCATGGACAAGATACCAGGACCTGTGTGCTTCAAGAAATGGTGATCTTCGTGCTGGTCTTGCCATTCCTGGACCCAAGTGGTCCATGGCTTCCACAGTCCTCATGCCTTCTTTCCCCTTCCCAAAGACCACATGCTGCCATCCAACAGCCTTGACAGTGCAGATAGAAAACTGGGACCATTTGTGTTTGGTCCAGCATTTGCATGGACAAGATACCAGGACCTGTGTGCTTCAGGATAAAGCGCTCATCCTCAAACTTCTCCCCATAGATGGATTTGCTGGCAGGGCCATTATAGGTGTGAAGTCACCACCCTGCACGTGAATCCTGGAATAGATCTGTGAAAGGGGAACCCTTGTAACCAAATCCTTTCTCTCCAGTGCTCAGAGCACGGAAGCTTTCTGGAAAGAGAGAGAATGAGAGAGAGATGCATATATACACACAAAAATAAATCTTACTCAAAAAAGATTTGGCAATTGCTGGCGGCTGGGAAGGTTAGGACAGTGTCTTACAGGGATGGAACGCTTGGTGAGCCCAATGGATGGACCCACACTGAAGGGCATTGGGAGACACAAATCAGACTCTATACACTGTGATAGATATATATAGATATATATATATACATATATATGAAAGTACATGGGCAGGGACAGTGGGGGGAGGTGCGGATAGGGAAGGGGATCTAAGTACCGTCAAACGATATTGTGTGAAAATTGCAAAAATTCAATTCAGTTAAAAAGATTTGTAGCTGGGTGTGATGGCACACGCCTTTAATCCCAGCACTCGGGAGGCACTCGGGAGAGAGACAGACAGATCTCTGTGAGATCAAGGCCAGCCTGATCTACATAGTGAGTTCTGGGTCAGTCAGGGCTACAGGAAGAGAC
>NW_008331547.1:1424546-1426943 GCF_000622305.1 Nannospalax galili
TTCTCATACTTCCACACATGTGTGCTTTGTGTTTTAGGCCATGAATTGATGAAGCTCATTAGATATGGTCCCAGACCTTGAACTAAAATAAACCTTTCCCCCCTCATAAATTACCTAGTTTCAGGTATTCTGTTACAGCAAAAGAAAATGGATCAAGACAGCTGTATCCTTTTGTCCTACTTAGTTCTTATTCATGATCACAAACTTAACTCTGCAATCCAGCTAGACTTGGACAAGAAGAAGGAGAACATGGAACCCAAAGAACTGCGGCGAGCGCACAGAGATTATGGGATATTTCGAGCAGATGGGGCGGAGGGCGCTCCCCTGAGCTACAGAAGGAGTGGTCTAGTGGTTAAGATGCACACAAGTCAACAGTATTATACCTGTCCACAGTCGGAAATGGTGATCTTCGTGCTGGTCTTGCCGTTCCTGGACCCAAGTGCTCCATGGCTTCCACAGTGCTCATGCCTTCTTTCCCCTTCCCAAAGACCACGTGCTGCCATCCAACAGCCTTGACAGTGCAGATAGAAAACTGGGACCATTTGTGTTTGGTCCAGCATTTGCATGGACAAGATACCAGGACCTGTGTGCTTCAGGATAAAGCGCTCATCCTCAAACTTCTCCCCATAGATGGATTTGCTGGCAGGGCCATTATAGGTGTGAAGTCACCACCCTGCACGTGAATCCTGGAATAGATCTGTGAAAGGGGAACCCTTGTAACCAAATCCTTTCTCTCCAGTGCTCAGAGCACGGAAGCTTTCTGCTGTCTATGGAACTTTGTCTGCAAACAGCTCAAAGAAGACGCGAACCAAAGGCTCTCCATTAGCCTCAACGTCGGAGAACACAGTGCGGTTGACCATGGTGACAGCAAGCAGCTACCAGGGACAGCAGTGTCTGCAGTCAACAGCTGTATTTTTCTAAGTTTTTTCTGAGAACTAATAAGCAAGCCATTAGTCTGTAGAGACAGAGAACTGAGACTGTATAGAGATATAACAAAAATAAGCCTAAGGCTGTATTCAGACACTCGGTGCATCTCAGCAAATCTGAAGTATTTGAGGGTACAGAAATATTTGCGCAATAGACTTAAATCAACCATGAGCTACAGACTGAAGATTTCCAGAATCCCAAGAGTATCCAGGCAAGTCAGCTGTTATCTCCAGTCCAAACAACCAATATACACCTACACTTGCCACTCTGTATTAATATTTATGAAATATATACAGACAGATCTCTGTGAGATCAAGGCCAGCCTGATCTACATAGTGAGTTCTGGGTCAGTCAGGGCTACAGGAAGACCCTGTCCCAAAACACAAAACAAACAAAAACAAGATTTGTATGTTACAACCTTGATTCTCTGTTTTGGAAAGTGGATCCTGTGGGAGGTGGTTTAGGTCATGACAGCAAGCACCTCGTGATTGGATGAATCAGCTTTCAGCAGGACCACACTGACTTTCTCATACTTCCACACATGTGTGCTTTGTGTTTTAGGCCATGAATTGATGAAGCTCATTAGATATGGTCCCAGACCTTGAACTAAAATAAACCTTTCCCCCCTCATAAATTACCTAGTTTCAGGTATTCTGTTACAGCAAAAGAAAATGGATCAAGACAGCTGTATCCTTTTGTCCTACTTAGTTCTTATTCATGATCACAAACTTAACTCTGCAATCCAGCTAGACTTGGACGAGAAGAAGGAGAACATGGAACCCAAAGAACTGCGGCGAGCGCACAGAGATTATGGGATATTTCGAGCAGATGGGGCGGAGGGCGCTCCCCTGAGCTACAGAAGGAGTGGTCTAGTGGTTAAGATGCACACAAGTCAACAGTATTATACCTGTCCACAGTCGGAAATGGTGATCTTCGTGCTGGTCTTGCCGTTCCTGGATCCAAGTGCTCCATGGCTTCCACAGTGCTCATGCCTTCTTTCCCCTTCCCAAAGACCACGTGCTGCCATCCAACAGCCTTGACAGTGCAGATAGAAAACTGGGACCATTTGTGTTTGGTCCAACATTTGCATGGACAAGATACCAGGACCTGTGTGCTTCAGGATGAAGGGCTCATCCTCAAACTTCTCCCCATAGATGGATTTGCTGGCAGGGCCATTATGGGTGTGAAGTCACCACCCTGCACGTGAATCCTGGAATAGATCTGTGAAAGGGGAACCCTTGTAACCAAATCCTTTCTCTCCAGTGCTCAGAGCACGGAAGCTTTCTGCTGTCTATGGAACTTTGTCTGCAAACAGCTCAAAGAAGACGCGAACCAAAGGCTCTCCATTAGCCTCAACGTCGGAGAACACAGTGCGGTTGACCATGGTGACAGCAAGCAGCTACCAGGGACAGCAGTGTCTGCAGTCAACAGCTGTATTTTTCTAAGTTTTTTCTGAGAACTAATAAGCAA
>NW_008331547.1:1427033-1429280 GCF_000622305.1 Nannospalax galili
AGTCCAATATACACCTACACTTGCCACTCTGTATTAATATTTATGAAATATATATGCAATGTGATAAAACTTTCAAGAACAAGGAATTATGTTTTAAGATTAAATTCCAAAGAAAATTAAGATATCTTCAAGCAGCACCATTTAAGATAGAATCAATTGTCACATAGTCAATGTTCCTTTTATGAGCCCTGTACTCTGGTTCCCAAGGAATTAAGACAGTGACCACTGGGGTCTTATAGTTTTTAAAAATGTATATAGCAATCAGCTGCTACCCACGTGGACTGTTCTCTGGACCCTAATCAATGCCAAAATCTGAGGCTTCTGAAGCTCCTTTTATAAAATATCATTTTAGGGAATGAAGAGATGGAGCGGCAATTAAATGCCCATATTTCTCTTGCAGAAGACCTGGATTCAGTTCCCAGCACCCACTTCAGACAATTCATAGCCACTTGTAACGTTAGCTCCAGGGGATCTGATGCCTATGGTCTCTGTGGGAACCTGCAATCACATGCACAGACCCATACTTAGATATACATACACATAATTAAAAATAAAATAAATCTTAAAAATACAAAAAAAACCCAAAATCTAAAAAGAAATAGCATTTTAATGACAAAAACCCATGTGCATGCTGCCGTGTAATTGAAAACGCATCTCTAGTCACACATAATACCTAACACAATGCAAGTGTGACATTATAGGCATTGTACTATTGAGAGAGTAAGGACAAGAAAAGCTGTGTACATATTTAGTACAGACACAATATTTTTCCAAATATTTTTGATCAGTTGACTGACAGACGTGGATTCTGCTGACATGGGTACTTCCTAGAACCATCTGTTAGCAAACGAAAAGAAGGGAGCACCAAGTTACTTCTTCCCCAGTCTTCTCTTAGAAGAAAATGCATGGGGCTTCCCCAAATGTGGATTGAGTAACTCCTCATGGTTTGTCAGCTGGTCTCTGGTGAGATGTGAGATTGCGGTAAGACCGCATGTTTCTGCTTCTGGTCTGGCTTAATAACTTACTAATTCTAATTGACTGAACACCAGGCATCAGCTCACACATGTCAGGACTCATTTCTGTCACTGTTCTGAATCCATTGTGTTGTACCAAGAAAGACGAGGGGAGGGTCCAACAGGTCACAGAAACATGGTGCACCCAAGGTACATATCACAGTGCAGAAGATGAAGCCAGATGGTCTGAAAGCCGGAGGGGCAGAAGCAGGGGACTTCGAGTCAAGCAGGCACTGCAGGATGCATGCCCAAGGTCACTGAGTCTGAGCCATGCGATCACATGCTTTTATTGGCCCTTATTGACACGTGAGTGAGCATGGTCCTGAAGAGCCAAAGTTGGGACACTGACCCGAGAGACTTTTCAAAAGGACTGACCTCATGCTCAGATAGGCCGAAACTATCTAAACGTTTTCCTCTCTGAACATCTATCATCTGCCCAACTACCTTTCCAGGCCTGTTGTTAGGCTGTGTGACAGTGAATCTTGGTTGGTAACTTGGTTGGTTTGAGAGCTGCTTGGGAGATCAGTAAAGCATATTCTGTGTCTGTGAGGGACATCCAGACAGGTCTACTCTGAAAGTGGGTGGCACCGTCCCACAGGCTGGGAGCCAGGACGAAGAGATAGAAGGAAAGTGAGAAAGTGTGCCAAACACGCCCTCCTCCATGGGCATACTTCTGTGTCATGAGGTAAGACACTTGTCCCACCATGTGATCCCTGCCATGATGTTCAGCCCCACCTCAGGCCCACAGCATGAAACCATGAGCCAAAATAAACCCTTCCTCCTTTAAAATAATGTTTCTGAAACCATGAGCCAAAATACACCCTTCCTCCTTTAAAATAATGTTTCTCAGGTGTTAGTCACAGCGATGAAAGGTCTAACAAGCAGCAATGCCTCTTCGCGTTGCCTTCAGTGACACAAGTGATGCTGTGCATCTACAAAACTAAACATGAAAGGGAGTCAGGAAACAGCTCAGCTGGTAAAGTGCTTGCCATGTGTGCATGAGGTCCCGAGTTCCATCCCCAGAACACAGATCAAAGAAGCTGTGTGTGAGCCGGGCATCGTAGTGCATGCTTTCAATCCCTGCACTTGGAAGGCAGAGGCAGGCAGATCTCTGTGAGTTCAAGGCCAGCCTGGTCTACAGAGTGAGTTCAGGACAGCTGGGACTACAGGGAGACCCTGTCTCAAAAAGACCAATAAACAAATAAATAAATAAATAAATAAATAAATAAATAAA
>NW_008331547.1:1429352-1452599 GCF_000622305.1 Nannospalax galili
AAGAAAAGAAGCTCTGTGTGTGTGTGTGTGTTGACGTATGCTTAAGATCTGAGTGCTGGGGAGACAAGAAAGAAGGCTCCCTGGTGCTCTCTGATCAGCCAGCCTATCCAAATCAGTAAGCTCCAGGTCAGTGAGAGATCTTGTCTCAAAAAACAAGGTGAACAGCATCTTGAGGATTGACACAAGGGGTTAATGTATGGCCTCCACACACAGGCCCACACACACCTGCACACATCCATTCCTGTGCACCCATGAACATGTACACACTCAAACACACAGACATACGATAAAATGGTAAGCATAAGACACATACTTTGAGTATAGTGCTATACACCAAGGATTCTTCAAAGAGCCAGAGGAAGGGAAAGAAGACATGACTCCTGCCCTCAAGAAGCTTTTTCTCCCTTTCACTTTGATCCTGGGTTTAGATACTATAGAAATGACTTTTGCAATATGGATATAATCTGTCCATAATCTATAATGACTGCTACTTAACTTTGCATTCACAAAGTTACTGTTTTTAATATAAACAAGCTCGCTGAGCCATGTGCTCTTCTTGTGACCTGGGCACCTGAACTTAATCTCTCAGAACCCCACTTTGCGCACCACTGAAGGCAGGAAAAGAATGTGCGAGTGAATAATAAACTTATCAAAGCGCTGGAAGCCACGTCTTCCTCACTGTAAACAATGAGAAGAATCTAGAAGTCTCTGAAATTGTATGTGTGATATCCTAGGCCTCGGGCAAGATTCTATGATGGGATAAGGATGGATCCTAGCTTCTACTTCCCCAATTCATTCTGGAGATGCTGTTTCAATATAAGAATGAGTGAAGCCTGGCTCAGGAGCACAGTTCTGTGAGACGTCTGAAAGAACTGGTCGTTCTCAGAGTTCGGGTCCACTCTTGACCTTAAAACAAATGTTAAGGGTCAGGCTGGTTTTTATTCTGGCATAACTGTACTGTGGCTTAGAAGCACTGAGAGATAATAATTCTCAGTTGTGGTGAAAAACACATAACATAGCATTTGGCGTCTTAGCCGTCTTTCAGTGCACAGTTCAGTGACACCAAGGGCACTCACGTCATCGCACAATCGTCACCACCATCCATCCATAAAAGTCCTTTCATTTTGCAAAACTGAAACTCAGCATGGGGATGTGTCTCTTACACGTTGTCCAGGGGGACCAGTTTTTCCTTGGTGTCCCTGTCACTGCTGTGGGGTTAATCCCCCAATTACAGGAAGCCTGGTTATTTATGAGCTTCATTATCTCCTCACCCCCAGTGTGCCTCAAGATCACACAGAAGAGCGGGGTGCTGCAGCCAGGCAGTAACCTTTGCCTCCAATCCCTGTGCTTCAGTGGAGTAGCCTGATAGCAGAGCCCATCCCCATCCCCAAAGCCCTGGCTATTTGCTGAGGCAGATTTCTTCTCTCAACACTGTATTTATTACTGGGGTGTGAAGCACAATCTACAGACGCCTTTCCCACCAGCCCGCCGTTAAGAGCCTGCTCCATCGTGTGCCTCACTCGCCCTTAAAGACATTTGGTGTTTGTTGTCTGTTGCAAAAGATAGTGTGGGGTGCTTTCTAAGGTTTCCTGGGCTCCCTCCTACCCTCTCTCCTGCCTCCCTGCATTTGGCTCTTGCCATCATTGGTTTGCAGCTGTAAGGCTGGCCACGTCATTATTGCTCTTTCTCAGACAAGAACTCTTCCATCTCCCCATTAGATTACCACAGCAAATTGATAGTTACTTTAAAAAAAAACCTGTCACAATAGGAGACCAAACAGTGGCAACAGATAAAAGAAAAGGAGGCGAGGAGCTCTTTAATTAAGGCTCATGAAAGCATGTGAATCTCAGCTCTGAGTTACCCTGCTGTGTCTCTGCCTGATTAGCTCCCCTGCATCTGCTCGCCTCCCTGGCCTCCATCTGTACTGCAAGGGGGAAATGCATTCAGACTGCCCTGATTCTCTTTGGGGTGACGCAAAGGCATCAGCTGTAGCTAGACCAACGGTGATGCATGTTGACAGAGCGTGATTGGTGCTTCTTGCTGTGTTGACACATAGAATCCTATAGCCTTACACATACGTGGGATTAACCTGCATTCACAGAGTCAGCCCCAATGAAAGATTCATTTCTAGGGAAGCCCAGGAGCGTGAGGGCTTGAGGCTAACTCCTTTCACCACGGTGGAGTCTTCAGTCGGAAATGGGCCTCTGCTACACTCTCTCACAACTTCCATATCTGTTCTCCAGTGGTGGTTGCACAGAGCCTCTCCGGCACTCTGCAACATAAGGCACTAGGCATTGCAATGCAGTGCAAGTGTGGCAGGATTTTGCCATTCTAGAGATTGAACTAGGGCCTCAAACATGCCAAATGGGTGCTCTGCCACTGAGCTGCACCCCCCAGTCCCTGTGAGGGAGTTTGTGCATGTGAGGCATCTTCCTGCTAACAAAAGGAGCCAATGTGGCTCTGTTCACAGCTGTTTGGGCACAAGGCATTGTTCTACTAAAGATAGAATGGCCCCATATAATTTAGATTCTGTAAAAAGCTTATCTGCCTCTTTATAAAAACAAGGCTCTCCTTAAAAGCAGTATACTTGGAGGCTGAGGGGTGTAACTCAGAGGTGAGCACTTGCCTAGCATGTATAAGGTTCCAGATTCCATCCTCAACACTGGAAGAAAAAAAAGTAGTAGGCAAGATGGTTCAACAGGTAAAGGAGCTTGCCACCAAGCCCGAAGACTTGAGTTCAATCCCCAGGACCCACATGATGGAAGGAGAGAACCTGTGCAAATTGTCCCCTGATTTCCCACACATCAGCTGTGGTACTGCTGTGTATAAAAGACTTGAGTTCAATCCCCAGGACCCACATGATGGAAGGAGAGAACCTGTTCCTGCAAATTGTCCCCTGATTTCCCACACATCAGCTGTGGTACTGCTGTGTATACACAATAAATACACAGAGAAATGTAATTTTAAAAAGTAACTCTTTGGCTAATATGCTATCCTGTGAATCAATAACATTGATATGAACATCAATTTATATTACAGAGTAAGAAGCAGGTAAGCCAACTACTCTCTGCAAACCGAAATGTACAGGACTTAAACATCTTTTCTAAAAGATGTCGACCTGAATTTTGGCTAATAGTAATATACTGATGCTGATTTCTCAGATTACATAGGTGTACCACAGTAATGTAAGATGCTACCATTAATGGAGACTGGCAAAGATACAAGGGAACTAGGCTGGTAGATGGGTTCAAAGAACTCTGTGCTATCCTTGTAATTGTTCTGTCAATCTACTGTCATTCCAAAATAAAACAAATTTTAAAAATTAAAAAATAACCAAGTATGGTGGTGTGAACCTGTAATCCCTGGTACCTTGGGAGGCTGAAGAAGCAGGGATAGTAAGTTAAAAGCCAGCCTGGACTACATAGTTAGATTTGGTCTCAGAGGCTAGAGAGATGGTTCAGCAGTTAAGAGTGCTTGATGCTTTTGCATAGGACACAGGCTCAGTTCCTATCACCCACTTCAGGCAGCTCACAACCACCTATAAAACCAGCTCCAGGGGATCTGATGCCTTCTTCTGACCTCCATGGGCACCCAGACATATCCCCCTACACACACACTCATACACACAATTAAAAAGAAAAGATAAATCTCAGAAAAAGATTGTCTCAACATGAAACAACAAAATGACAAAAAATTAAAATTCTTTTTCTTATTTAGATGTAAGCAGCATTTATTTAAGCTGAGCACTGTAACATAACACCTTGCCAACCCTCTGATCTCATAAAAGGGAAGAAAATAGAGACATGGGTTAAAACTTTGAGGTAGCTACAAATTTATTCATTTATTTTACACACATTACATATGTGTGTATATATGCATATACATGCAATTTATAAACCATATATATATATATATGCAATTTTAAATCTAGGTTTAAATCTCAGTTTCTCATCTAAGAAAAACATGCCGCTCTCTTTCTGAATCTGGCTTATTTCCTGTAACAAGGATTTCCAGTTCTGTTCCTTTTCCTGCAGATGTCATGATTTCATTTTTCTTTATAGTTGCCTTGTGTGTACCTGCCACATCGGAGTTATCTGTTCATCTGCTGATGGACAACTAAGTAGGTTCCATTTCCTGGCCATTGTGAATGGTGCAGCTGTAAACGTGGGTGTACAGGTGTCTCTGCAGTGTTCTGACTTAGAGTCCTTGGGAAACAGACACACCCTGTGCGCTACTTTAGATCATTGATGTACTGGTGTCTGCAGAATGCTGACTTAGAGTCCTTGGAGACAGACACACCCTGTGTACTACTTTAGATCATTCAGGCAGCTGCTCATCACTTCCTGCTCCCACCATTGCCTTTGAGGAGTTTTGGATTGTCTGGAGAAGAATTCTAGGTTAGGAGCGCCTTGTGCTATGAGGGTGGTACGTGATGTAAAATGCCAGGTATAAGATCAAGTCCATTTCCCTTAGGAAGTGATCAGGCCAGGAAATCTAAGTGCAAAACCTCTCAATACTGAGAGTTCATTGGGAAGCATGGCACACACATGTTCTCACATTACACATTAGGTTTCCTACTTCTTCATACAGCATATTAATTAGAGTTAAATTTGGTGCAAGTTTCACTAGTATAGCTTTGACCCACCCCTAAGTAAATACCTTTCTTTAGAACTTGCATTTGCTTTCCATAAGGGACTTTGAGATGGGCTAGCCCTTTCACCCCCTGAGGCCCAGAAGTGGGTTTTAAATTAAACAAGGTACACTGGTTCAGACAGGCTGCTCCTGATATCAATAGTAATTATACCTTACCAGCCTCTGAGCCAGGATCACTGGCCTGCTTAAACCATGGAAGAGTCTAGACTCTAAAGAGCCTGGGTCTTTGTAATTAATTACGGACAGCACTTCCCACACAAGGAAGTGTTTAATAAATAATCAGGCGATTGCAGAATGCACTGTTTAATCCCAAGCCAGGAGAGAGGCTCACTTTCCTCTTTGGAAAGGGTCAAGTCCAAAGAGAGCGTTTGTTTAGCAGTTTGAAAAGGGAGTTAAGAGAAGCCTGCCTTTATTCCGGGGGGGGGGGGGGGGGGGAAAAAAAAACAACCGGTTCAAGCGGTTATGTTACATCAAATTAAACGTTATTTTTATGAATTAAGAGAAAATTGAGTGGGGAAAATGCTTCCTTTTAGAAGTTTAATTCCCAACTGAGTATTTATGTGTTGCTACTCTTTGTAAGAACACAAGCAGTGAGCTACTTCGTGTACCAAGGACATCCACCACGATGAGAAAAAAGTCACTCTTCAGACATTTTCTTTCCCCTCCCCCACCCCACACTCCCTTGATCTCACCAAAACCCACACCAATTCCTTTAAAAACAGATCAGGATCAAATAATCAAGTTCCATGCTGAATATCAACAAAATGGATGTTGATGAATGGGAAGGAAGGAGAACATTTCATTTCACATTTAAAATGTTAAATTGGGTTCTTATAATTCCTCTGATTTAGCTTTTTTAATTAAAAAATTCAAGCTTTATTCAACATTTGCATATTCATGCCTCTATAATGTGCACTGATTGCATTAAAGGCAGGAAAAAAAGCATGTAAGTGTAGCCCAAATATAGTTGCTCATCAAGTGCTTGGTCTATGTGTGCATAGATAAACATTTCCAAACAAATTATCATACACCCCAGAGCAGGTGCTCTGCCCTCCTGCTTCCCTTTAGCTATTTCAATCCTACTCTTCCATCAAGGTCCAAGATTCACAACACCAGTGTATAATCTGCCAGTGTATAATCCGGGGATTTTTAGAATTAGAAGGGCCTTTGGCAAAATCACAGGTCAGTGTGGCCCATTAACAAACAATAGAACCTGGGAGGAAATAGTCACCTTTACTGTTCATTAAACACCAAAAGCAAGCTGTAGAGATGGCTCAGTCAGTAAAGCACTTGTCAAGGAAGCCCAAGGACCTGAGTTCAGATCCCCAGCACCCAGGATAAAAACTGGCAGTGCACTGAGGATGGAGAGACTGGAGGATCCCTGGCCAGTAGAGTTCACTGGTGAGCTCCAGATTCAGTGAGACACTCTGTCAAAAATTAAAGTGGAAGAGCTGGAGAGATTGTTCAGAGGTTAAGAGTGTGTGTACTCTCTTGCAGAGAAGCCGGAGGGTAGTTCATAACCACCTATAATTCCAGCTCCAGGGATATCTAACACCTCTGGCCTCTGTGGGTACCTGTACTCACACGTACACACACACACACACACACACACACACAGAGGAAGGAGTGGTTCCCATCCCTGAGAGGCCAATCCCACTGCCCAGTTGTCACAGCCACAGTGGGTGGCCCATCAGGAGCCACTTCCTTCTGAAGTCTGGCCTACAGAGCCACAATATCTCCAATTCTTAGAAACAGGCCATGTTCTGTCTAAACCAGGGCTTGGCAAACTCCACCCTGGTTTTATAAACAAAGATCTACTGGAACCCAGGCACACCCATTCATTTTCCACAGCTGCTCTCCCACTTCTAAGAACAGATTTGAATAGCTTTAAGAGAGACCATATGACCTGAAAGGACTAAAATATTTACTATCTGGCTATTTACAGAAAACATCTGCTAAGCCCTGGCTAACGTCAATGGTGGCCAATTTGCCAATCTCTCTTCAGCTAGGAAGTTGTTGGGTCATGTTGTAGCAGGTGTGGGATAGGAGGTTGCTACGAGCTGCTCTGGAAAACAGAATACACATCAGAAACACTCTGACATAGGGGCAGGAGCCGAGCATCGAGTTTGCAGAGTGCAATGAAGGAAGATCTCAGAGGAGGTTAGACCGAAGATCACAAAGGTCAACTTCTTTTTTTAACTCAGACAGTATTGCTAAGGTCCTCCCCCAAACTCATGTTAGGGTTGGTCTCCAATGGAACTCCAAGAAATGGGACTTGGCAGGACTTTCAAGAGGTGATTAGCTTCTTAGGCAGGCTTCATACATTGCTCACAGAGTGAACTCTTAACTCTGGGGTTGATTAGTTTTCCTCAAGGACCCGTGTCAGAGAGCTCAGCTTTCCTGTGGGAACCTGCTGCTTTTCTTTCTAGCAAACTCAGCACACACTGCTTCCTTTTCTGCTCCAAGGCCCTCACCAGAGAAGCCCGTTCACCAGCACCATCACATTGGACTGCCCGAAGTACAAGTCAGCTAAACCAGTTTCCTTACAGATAACCCAGCCTCGGGTGCTCTGTGAAAGCAACAGAGAACAGATTATGAGTCCACTTTTCATAGCTCTTATCCCTGCAAGCATCAGCCTTCAAGGCTTCCCCATGTATGCTCCACAGTTCCCTAACTTTCAATCAAAAGTCAACCAAACTGATTCTTCCACCCTAGATCTTGAGCATGGAACATTTGAGAGACCTGCAATGTCTGTTTATTCCTGTTCTCCAAAAACACGAGAACACAGGCTTAATAGGAGGAGGAAGAAACGCTGACTGATTTCCAAACCAGGACCAGGCAGAGAAACAGAACATAAAGATGGAGGGGCTGGGATGTAGCTCAGTTGGTAGAACATTTGCCTAGCATGGGTAAAGCCCTGGGTTTGATGATCAGCACTGTTAAGCCTGATACGGTGGCAGATACCTGCGATTACAGCACTCGGGCAGTAGAGGCAGGAGGATCAGGAGTTCAAGGTCATCTTCTGCTACATAGCAGTTTTGAGGCAAGCCTGGGATACAAGAGACCCTATCTCAAAAAGCAAAAAGAAAATAAATCAGCAAGCAAGCAAAGATTCAATTCCCCACTGTTCCTGCTTGCCTGTTATTTTAAGATGGGCAGCCCAGGAAGACAGCAAACATTAGAAGCCCAGTTCCTGCATGAATCCATGGGGCAGAGCTCTCTTTGTAGTGATGATAAGGTATTCTGTCATTAAGAGTGCTCTAGGGCTGGCATTTGAACAGGAAGTAAGGCCAAGCCTACATGAAATCAAACTGAGAATAAAAGAGAATTAAAATAAAAATTGACAGCATAGTTCACAGAGCTGGAGCCGAGGCTCAGCTGCCTGGAAGCCACTGGCATCATACGCATTGGACATGGGACATGAAAACTTGCTAGCTCAGTCCTGGTGGAGGTTGTGAGGAGCACATTTGTATGCACTTTGTCGCGCCTGTGACACTGTGGAGGCAAGGGACTGGTGAGGAGGTTGACAGGCTGATAGTTTCTTTGGAAACAGCTTGTGAGGGCTGCCAGGAACGCAAAGTGGCATATTTTAACTCCCCGTTCTCCTCCGATACGGCACAAGCACAGCGATATGATTTTAAAATAGCTCTGTGAGAAGTGATCTTGAGTCAGAAATCAGGAACCCAGTCCTTACGAAGCCTCGGCTAACTGACGTGACTGCCCAGAATATTTAACTTCTCCAGGCTCATGTGTTCAGCAGGACGGATGAAAGATTGGGCTGTGGGGAGAAAGCACCATGTGACTTGGTTTCAGGGATAGGCTCAGGATGCAGAAAGCAGAAACACTTAGCCAGTGTCTGGCCAAAGAGGTTTTAGCTTATTGCCAAGTGCTGGTCTTCAACGAGCCTTCAAGAATGTGAGATCTTATTTAGCATAAAGATTTTCGCATACATAATTAAGTACAGTAAGGATCTCCAGATGAGGTCACTCTGGATGTGTAATGGGACCCAAACCCAATAACAAGTGTCCCTGTAAGAGAGCCAGAACACTGGAGAGACTGCAACACACAGGGAGGAGGGTCACATGGAGACAGAGTCAGGGACTGGAGTTCTGCAGCAATGATCAGAGAGCCCTTAGGAGCTGGTAGAGGCTCAGAAGGTGTGGTTTTGACCAAATGGATCAAAGACCTCAATGTGAAACTGGAAACCTTGGAACTATTAGAAGAAAACATTGGTAGTAACGTACAACATACAGGTGTAGGAAAGAATTTTCTAAATCGGACAGAAGTTGCTCAGGAATTAAGGTCAGCAATCAACAAGTGGGACCTCATTAAACTAAAAAGCATCTGTACAGCAAAAGGAACAATCAAAAAAGTGAATAGAAAACCCACAGAGTGAGGAAAAAAATCTTCACCAGTGACACATCTGACAGAGGTTCAACATCCAGAATATATAAAGAACTTAAAAAACAAAGAAGCAAGAAACCAAATGACCCAATGAAAAGATGGGCTAGAGAGCTAAACAGAGAGTTCTCAAAGGAAGAAATAAAGATGGCTAAAAACATCTTAAAAACTGTCCAACATCATTAGTAGCTAAGGAAATGCAAATTAAATCCACCTTAAGATTTCACCTTAGCCCAGTCAGACTGGCTAAGACCAAGAGAACAAATGGTATGAAATGCTGGCGAGGATGTGGAGAATCAGGAACATTCATTCACTGCTGGCGGGACTGTAAACTCATGCAACTCCTATGGAAAGCAGTATGGAGAACTCTTTAAAAACTAAAAGTGAACTGACCATATGACCTGGTTATACCACTCCTTGCCACACACCCAAAAGACTCACCCTATTGCATAGATACTTGTACAACCATGTTTGTTGCTGCTGTTTTCATAATAGCTAAGAGATGGAAGCAACGTTTAAGTGACCATCAACTGATAAGTGGTTCACAAAAATGTGGTACATTTACACAATGGAGTTCTACTGGGCAATAAAGAAAGGGACTCATTCTATTGCAGAGACACTTGGACAACCATGTTTGTTGCTGCTCTTTTCACAATAGCTAAGAGATGGAAGCAACCTAAGTGCCCCTCAGCTGACAAGTATTTAACAAAAATGTGGTATATTTACACAATGGAGTTCTATTCAGCAGTAAAGAAAGACGAAATCATGAAATTTGCAGGTAAATGGATGGATCTAGAAAGTATTTTACTAAGTAACACAGAATCAGAAAAATAAAAGACATATGTTACCCCTCATTTGGTACCCCTAGCACCAAATCCTTTTAAATTCCACGTTCTTTTAATAAGACGACCCTGTAAAGCAGTTTCTTCTGCACGAAATAACGACCATCATCACGACTTCAGCTGAGCCTGCTTGCTAAAAATTGTCACAACTGGGCTTCTTGACGGTCGTGCTCATTCATTAAAGGAGGGCCAAGCAAGGGTCATTGGACCCTCACTGGAGTATCGAGCCACTCTTCCCAGCCAACTGTATGTATTTGGCCCTAATCACACATGGTCTCCTAGATGTGGGGAGGACTAAAGTATACAATCTGGGGAAGGCTAGGAAGAGAAGGCTTGATCCATGCTGGGTAAAGGCTTTCCAGTGCGCATACCCCCAGGTCACTCATACACCTCAGCTACCCCTACAGTCATCTCTGTAAGTAAGCTCAGTAAATTCACTGGTTCCCCAGGAAAACTTTAATCAAACATTGGTTTGACACTAGAACCTTAAAAGGGGATAAGCATTGCTTAGTATCCCCAGAGAAAGAATTCCCACAACAGATGGAAAATTTATTTGTTAATGTTCTTATGTCTCATAATTATTAAAAAAGAAAATGAGAATGTAAAAGATGTTAAAAGGATATGGGAATGGAGATATTTTCCAAAATAGAAAAAAATGAGAAAGACTGAGCAAGCGATGAAAGTCTGTGTGGGTTGTTATGATATATCAAGGAAAAGACAAAAATAATACACACATAATCTTAAAAATTCTAAGGTCATAGTTTAGTCAACTACCTTAAGGAACAAGATATATGTCTAGTCAGGGTTTATCTGAGAACATTTGGTTTTTGCCCAAGCTTTATGTACATAGCACATGGTAATTAAAAGTACCAGACTGGTAGAACTAACCTTCTTGGATGTTTAACAGTCATACTTTGAGACCTATATTAATGTGGTCAGAGGGACTTAAAGGATAGTTTTTGCCCCTTGCCCTCCAAGGTCAACTAAGTTCCAGGGGACTATGGAGCATCTCTCAAAATGTCCTGTACCTGTGGTGAATCACTTGTCCTCTTGTTCAGGGAGGCCATGGAGACCCCACCAGATAGACTTGAACCAGTGTCCAGGCTACAAAGAGGAGGGTCAACTTAGAGGAAACATCTCATTCATGCTTCCAGATTAAGCCAGCCATGGTTGAGCAGGACCTTTGACTTAGCTTCACATAGGTGGAACTGATAAAAGAAAGGGGCCAGGGACTCCTCCCAAGCCCATATGACCCCTGAGGAACAGATCCTCAAAAGACCTTAAGAGTAAAAATAAATTGGTTTATTTGGGCCAACTGTGTGGTCTTAAACACCCAAAATGAAAGTATAACCAAAGATTAGAGTGATCGGAATATTTCTTTAAGCATTCAAGGGATTACACTTCCCAGACATTAGGCTTAAGTCCATATAAAATGTCATTTAGACAATTATTTCTCATTGATGACTTTGTTTCTAAGCAGAAAGTGCTGCTCAGATGTAAGACTTCAAATCTTGGTCTGCAATACTGTAGTGCCCACCTGTACCTAAGGGAGACAACCCACTATTGTTCTAAAATGATGGATAAATTTGTTTTCTCCCCCTATCTAGAAGCCTTTGAGAGGGAAATGACACTGATTCTAGCCACTCCAACAGCTATCAAAGTGCCTGAAAACAAATCCTAAATCCATCACTCTAGAGTCCAGCCTTGGAAGACAAAAGAAAAACAAGGAGGAACCCAATAGAGGGATACTTTTGGAAGCTCTCATCAAGAACTCCCAATGGACTCTGATACGAACTTTTGAAATTTGCTCTGTTCTGACTTTTTTCTGGTTCCCTGTCTAGAACTTGTAAGGCTAAGTACTCTTGCCTTTACTTCTCCTTCACATCTCCTATTCACCAGGCAAGGACTTTCTTTTCTCCCTACGGATGAGAGTTATGCAATTTGGGAGTCTTTTAGATAGACCCACTGAAGGGGTACCCCAATTGCCTTACCCTGCATCCCTGTTCACCATGGAAGAAGCCAGAGTGGTCTGCGTCCCAATTCCCTATCAGCAATTTGGGTAAACCTCTTCAGAGGGTGGTGTGATAAGAATAGAAGGTAGGAATTGGCTAGGCAGTTAGGGTAAAAAGACCCCAAAGAAAAGTAGCCAGTTTCTTGGCTAAAAATCAAAATGTCTTTGGGCCTCTTAGCAACATACTCTGTTCCAAAGGCCAAAAATGTCAAAAGTATTTGGGAGTTTTTATCTAACCCCTAAAAGATTTCAGGGTTACCTCTTCAGAGCAGGGAATGTTAGGGTACCCAAAAGCTCCATAAAAATAAATGAAAGAAGAAAAAAAAGAAAAGGAAAAGAAAAAATGTGATGGGGAGAAATGGGAGGTGTTGGAAGGGAGGGAGGGGCGTGGATTTGATCAAAACACTTTATATGCATGTATGAAATTCTCAATAAATTATTTATTTAAAAAAAAGAAAAAAAAAAGGCGTGTTTTGAATGAGTGTCCCTCGCAGGCTGGTAGGCTTGAGCTATTGCTTCCCAGCCGGGGGTGCTGTTCCTGTCGGTTTTGGAGCCTTTAGGACGTAGAACGTCACTAGAGGAAGTGAGTCATGGGGGATTGGGGGGTGGGCTTTGAGGTTTGGTAGCCTGGCCCCTTTCTTACTTAAAACATTATAAGGTTTCTTTCTTTAAAAACTTGATCACAGATTCTCAAGTGGGAAATTTGTAGAAAGAGAAATGTCATGTTGCAGAATCAAAAGGCTGGGCTGGAGAGAAGGCTCAGTGGTTAAGAGCACCGGCTGCTCTTGCAGAGGATCTGGGTTTGGTTCCAGCACCCAAATGGCAGCTAACAACAGCTTGTAACTACAGGGAACCCAGCATCCTCCTCTGGCCTCTGAGGGCATTGGACACATTTGTGCATTTGCATACACGCAGGCAAAATGCTCATACACATAAAAAGTAAAATTAAACAATTTTAAGAATTTTTGGAGTTTAGAAACACATGTACGACCATCATTCTACTCTGGATTTCTCACAGATGGAATGTACCTGTAACTGATATGTTATCGTATGAACTGTGTCACCATGCTTTGCAGGTGAGGATTTCTTCATGCTTCTTCCGTCAACTCTTTCTTTCTTAGCTGCATCACCTATTGGCACCTTGTTTACCCGTCTATCCAGGGTGATCTGGAGCTCTTCCATGTTTTGACTCTCTCATGAATAACACTGTGAACATGGGTGTGCACACAAGTTGATGATGAATTCTTTGAACATTGGTGTGCACATGAGTTGGTGATGAATTCGTCTTTTGTGGGTAAAGCTCTCCTTTACATGTTTTCACATTTCATTCGGGACTAAATTGCCCCATGTACTTACTAGTTATGAATAACGTGAGAGAGGGTCTCAAGTCACAAAGCATCTCTCTCTGAAGTTCCTGGCTGCTCTCTTTCTCCCAAAGGGCTTTCTCCCAACTCCCCAAAAGGACTACCTTTGAACTTTCACAGTTTTAGCAGATGATTGCCGGTTTGACCATGAAGAATAAATGTGGTCTCTGCCCCTTTGCCAAAGGGTGATGATGCTATTACAGTTCATAAAAGGAACTGAGGATAGCGTGCTGCACACCCTTGATCCCAGCACTTGGGAATAAAGAGGCAGATAGGTATCTATGAGTTTGAGGCCAGCCTGGTCTAATAGTGAGCTCCAGGCCAGCCAAGGCTACATAGTCTCACAAGAAAAGAAAAAAGTTGGGTGCAGTGGCCCATGCCTTTAATCTCAACACTCAGGAGACAGAGACAGGCCGATCTATGTGAGATAGAGGCCAGCCTGATCTACATAGTGAGTTCTAAGACAGCTGGGGCTACAGGGAGACACTGTCTCAAAAAGACCAAAAAACAAACAAACAAACAAACAAAACACCCAAAAAACAGAAAACCCAAAACAAAAAACAAAAAAGAAGAAGAGGAAAAAAAAATGGAATTGATTTCCGATGTCCGTTTTCCACTTACATACATTTATGCTTCCTAAGTAGATATTAGTATTTTAAGGCATCGTTCCCTGGAACACCTAACACATGGAATCCTAGTGGATTCCTTCCAGAAGGAAGGCTGTGTTCTTAATCCTGGAATTCTAATGTGTTCCTCTGCCATGTCCCTTAGGCCTGAAATGGAGATTTTGAGGGTCCATATTCCCCCCAGATATTTTCAGTGGGGCTCATGAGCATAAGCTTACCTGTAATTTTTGTTTTTTTAAAAAGTTCACTTCTGTTGAAAGGTCAAAGCCCATTGCTTTGGTGAGCTCAGGCCAAGTAACATTAGAGGCCAACAAGGAACAGGGAAGGTTCAGAGGCCATAATGTGGACATGGGGACCATTCTTCTGTTACTATTTCTAAACCTTCCCAGATGTCATATTCAAAGAGTGCAAAGGACCATCGATTGATGTTTTCACTTGGTACCTTCATGGCGCTCTCCAAAGCTATGAGAGCCAGCCTTCAGGGGAAGTGGCTTCCAGGTCAGTTCCAGCTCCATTACTCCAAATCCTGTGTCTGAAGTATGTCCTGTCTTCAGCAGTAGGGTCTTACCTTCAAGTTCTGTGAGGCAATCAAGGGCTGTGCCAATAGCCTGTGTAATTTGGGGAGTCTCTTGGACAACCCTGGCCAATAACTCAAAGCAAGGTTTCTTCTGTCTGGCACTGTTTCTTTTTATGTAGCCTTCAGCTATACCAGGTTCAAAACCAAATAACCACATTGATGGCTGGCACAGCATACAACATTGGTGCAGTAGTGGCACTTTTATTTTGGAGGCAATCAAGAAGCCCCCCCTTAATGGGAGGGAACTCATGTGTGGTACTGTAAACATAACCAAATAACCATGGCTGGAGAGGTCATAGATCTTAGAGAAAATCCCAACACTGTCACATCCTTAGACTAATGTGATTTTTTATTACATTATTTTATTATTAATGAACAAAATATGTATCCTTATATTTACAGACAAATATTCCAGTCACCACTCATCAAAGAACCTTCTTTTGTACCAGACGGAGACTATTACCAAGAACCACAACTGGTCACACACAGACATTGCCTATGAATTGCCCAGGCCTAAGTGACACATCTACTATACAACCTCTATACCTAAGGCTCACAGAACACAGAACAAGGGGTAAAGAAGACAATAATGAATATCTCAATTCTCCTTAATGAAGCTCCCTCATGCAACAGAGGGCCAGGAACACAAAAGGTCACAAATGGCCAAAGCGTAGAGATTTAAGAGTCTGCAGAATGCTGGTTCTTGGACTTCACCCACCCAGGGCTCAGGGACTATTGTGGAACTGTGGGGGGGGGACATCGTAAGAGACAGGGAGGAGGTGCACAACCACATGGAAATAAAGTCCTACAGGCTCCTGGGACCCTGCTCATATGAATCTACAGCAATGGTGTCAGCATATACAAGTCCCATGCAAACTCAGACAAAAACCCAGCATAGAACTGGGGAAATGGACAGCAGACGCCAATCTTAGCTAAAGAAATATTGGCAACTGATTACTGCTAGGTGAAGAAGAGTTGATCTTTCTAAAGCGAGGGACTCTTGATAGACTGACTAGACTAGCAGATGAACTTGCACTGAGGACTGTCTGGGGACACTAACTTGACACAATAGGCCTTAACACAAATGACAGAATGTATGAATTCCGGTTGTGGGGGGCTATGGGAGGGTGTCAGTGGGGACAAAGGGTCTGAAGATGATTAATATTTATTGAGATGTTCTGTATGAAATACACAAAAATTCAATAAAAACATTTTTTTTAAGTGTAAAGGAATCTGGCATGTGGCATATATCTGTAATCCTAGCGCTCAGGAGCAGAGGCAGGAGGATTAAGAGTTTGAGACTAATTCCTGAGCCCCTCCCCCGCAAAAAGACCGAGTGTGTATGGGTGTACCTGTGCCCCCCCCATTCTGTCAAGTACCTTTGTTTCATCACATAACCTCTCTGTGCCTCAGTTTCTTCATTTGGCTTTCTGAAAGGGAAGCAGTCATGCCAGCGGCTCATCAACAGGAAAGTGCAGACTATACATGTGAGAATGCCACGCCCCTTCCTCCCTCTACTCTTGAAAACAATGAAGAAAAGGCCCCCAAGTATGCATGGTTTAAGAATGGGGCTGTTTTCACCTGAGCATTTAATGGTGTTGGTCTGTGAAACAAATATCACCTGGGGAGGCTCTGTTTATGATGCCCAGGGGGTAGAGAGGGTGATCAGATGGCTTCTCCCCACCAGCATGCATCTTACTACTTGGCTCACCAAGTGCCCACCAGAATGAGTGAAATGGACGAGTCCTTGCTTCAGTAGCTGCTCATTTATTCTAACTCCTTCTATGATTCCTTCCTGCCAGACCTTCCCATTGATCCCCAAGGAATACCCAGAGCCCTGCTTGACCTTATCTTTTACATAAACAGTCTATAAGGTAACAAAAGAAAGATGTTGACTTTTATGGCTCATACAACTGCTTACAGATATCTAATTGAGCACAACCTACTTCCACTGACAGTATCATTTAACACTTTCTTCGTGCCATGGGGATCTAGAGATTTTAGTACCCCAACAATGAACCGAAATGAACCAAAGAGGCTGTACAGGGAAGAAGCATGCTTGTAAAGCAGAGGTTTATGTCCACGTAGGAAACCTGACACCTTTTGAAAATGACAATGTTAGTCTTGTGTTGTAAAAATCAGCTGTAGAAACTGATGGCTTTTTTGGAAGGCGTGATCAAGCTGCGTGTGAGGTGGTACCTCCCTCGGTCTCTGGTTTTTCCATACCTCAGAGTGCCTTTCTGGTCTTTCAGTCTGTGACTCTGATAATACTGGAAGGCCCAATGCCAGGTTATGTGGGGTTACAAAATCCTTCAAACACTCAGAGCGGAACTGGCCCAGACACCTACTCAGAGGATAGCTGTGCCAAGTACCAGATGTACCTTTTCCTCTGAAGGCCTTTTATGCAGAAATGACACCCGGAGGCTTCGCTTATTTTGAGATGGGAGATCTGCTCCAAGACCCCCATAGGTGTCTGAAACCATAGTCTTGAACCCTGTGTGCACATACTTACAAGCAATTCTAACTTATGAATTAGGCCTAGTAAGGGATCAACAACAATAATAAATAGAGCAGTTAACATACTATAACTTATTTCGTCTTGTTTTATAACATATAAATGTGATCTCTCTAAACCTCTTCAGGTATATGTTTTTATATTTACTTTTTTGATATAGGGTCTCTGTGGCCCTGGCTGGCCTTGAACGCTCAGCAATCCTCCTGCCTCAGCCTCCCAAGTGCTGGGATGATAGGTATGAACCATCATACTTGCCTCAGGACATTTTATGTTACAGATCTCAGCATGTGATTTTTTCTTCCCTAAGCCACTTTTTCATTAAAAAAACGAAAACAAAAACAAAAAACCTGTAGATTATGTTTGGTGTATCTGAATTACCAGGAACTTACTCTTATGAGTTAGGGCCATTATTAAGCAAGGTAAGGGCTTCTTGAACACAAGCATGATGTTCTCAAAACTGCAATAGCAGCTCTGATATCCCAGGTAATAGCTAAGTTACTAACGGGTTGGCAGTGTAGATATGGAAACTCTGGACAAAGGAATGAGTCCCATCTAGACAGGACAACCTAGGATGCTATGATGCTCCTACTACTTAGTGTGGTCCGCAGGTCATGAATTGCTTATTTCTGGAATTCTCAGTGTAATATCTTCAGACACTGGTTAGCTATGGGTGACTGAAACCACAGAAATGAAAGCTGGGAATAGGATGGATCACTGTGCTCCTGCTCTGCTGGTTTTCTGCAGAGGAAAGGGAATTGGCTCTATGTCAAGGACACAGCAGTATGGGGTGGACACCACTACTCTTCCTCAGAGACTGGCTGATTCTTGGAACAGAACAGCCACACTTCTAAATGGGAGATGGCGTGGGGGAAAGAGTCCAGGCTGGGTCATGTCTTCCTCCCCTTTGCCCTGTCCCTTCTCTCCCCTCCTTAATTCTCCACAGAGGCTGGGGAGGAAGGCAGTATACCCGCTCCTCCTTGGGCCCAGGGCTCTGACCTTGTGAAGGGCTCAGGGTCTGCCTTCCTTGGGAAGCCTTAGCAGCTGGTCCTGGCTCTCTCCCTCTGCTGAGCTCACTGGGTCGCCAAGCGACTTCCACCTTCTGTGCTGGCCGAGCATCTTTAACTCTCCACCAGCTGGGAACCACCTCCAGGGCTGAGCGCAGCAAGCGCCTCAAGGTTTCGGTTTTGGGGTCCAGTTGCAGATGCAGAAACTGTGCCATCCACAGATGTCCAGGAAAGGTGTGCTCTGCATAATGAGACTGGCATGTTATGCTTGTTCCCCATCAGTTAAACGCTGGGGTAGTTGATGGGTGTGTGATGGACACTGAATGCTCTAGAGCAGACCTTTCCTGGGGACCTTTCCAGGGCTCAGGCGCTCAGCTTCTCACTCTCACTTTGAGACTTGTGCTCTTTTTCGAGACCCATTTTTCCATGAACTGAAATGCGTCCTTCTAGTCTTGCGAGTACAGGTTTCAAACTGATACCCTCCATGACGCTTTCAGAAATCATCTCAAACCAACACAGAGGCTACAGTTCTTCCTTGCATGTTTCTATGAATGTTATTCAATGCAGTCACTTTCAGTGCAGTAACTGTCCTGGCTATTTCCTTCCTGTTCTCCATTTCACTCTAAATACATTCTAATATTCACAGCTATGTAAAGTTTTCCTGCCCTTACAAATGCCCCTTAGAGCTACTTCTGTCAAACCCCAAGTGGTCTGTTTCAAGTTTGTGTCATTTTATTCATTTACAAAACCTTTGTGCAACACCTATGACCAGCAGGCATAAGAAAGTCAAAAATAAGTAACACGTGGTCCCTGCCTTGCAGAGCTGCATATTCTGCTGGGGGAGAAGTCCCGAGAGGATATATTATCATAGAGATGCAAACAGGGCTGTGGGAAAGCAGGGGCCATCACTTTGCCTGAGTCGGTGAGGTCTTACGGGGTGGGTTGCAGCGTTTTGAAGAGTGAAGAGTAGTTCACCACAGAGCCAAAGAGGGCAAGGTCCAGTGTGACATCACATATGCAGATTCTCAGTCAGCTGACCATGGTCCAGAAAATGATGAGACTCTCAGGGCTGAAATGAGTTGCTATGGAGATGACTGGTGGTGAGGACTGGCTGGACAAGGCCCGTTGGTAGCGTGGCGAGAAAACACTGAGGTAGAGAGTTTCCATGCTACAGGGTCAGCACAGCCAGTAAGACTCCTGAAATCACCTTTAGCTGTAAGAGTTTTTACAACAGAAATAAGGTCAGAATAGACTTCTCCCTCAGGAGGTATGATTAGGGTGCACAGTACGGTACTGAACCCACAGAATGAGATCATCCCGAACATAAGTTCAAAAAGGCAGAAGGGAAGACCATGGGAAGAACTAAGTAGGTGATTTCTATCACTTTTCCAAAAGATACAGCCTTCACAGTGATAAAAAATTATTTTTGTGTAAAAGAACAGCTTTGGGGTGGGGATATAGCTCAGTTGTAGAGTGCTTACCTAGCACACATGAAGCCATGGATTTGATCCCCAGCACCACACTAAAGAAATAGAGTGGCACCATGCCTATAATCCCGGTACAGAAGAGGTGGAGGAAGGAGGGTCAGAAGTCCAACATCATCCTTGGCTACACAGTAAGTTTGAGGCCAGCCTTTGCTACATGAGACTGACTCAAAAGCAAAACAAAAACACAGGAACATCTTTGTGGGGCTGGAAAGATGACTGAGCAGTTAGAGCACTTGCTGCGCCTGTGGAGGACCTAAGCTCAGTCCCCAGAAGCGACATGGCAGTTCACAAACATCAGTAACTCCAGCTGCAGGAAATTTGATTCCCTTTCTGACTTCTTCAGGCACAAGACACACACACACACACACACACACACACACACACACACACACTCAAACACATAAAATAAAATACATCTTTAAAAATATCTTTATGCAGAGCTAGAGAGATGGCTCAGTGGTTAAGAGCACTGACTGCTCTTGCAGAGGACCTGGGTTTGAGTCCCACGTGGCGGCTACGAACCTTCCTTAACTCCAGTTCCAGGGGAATCCGACACCCTCTGCTGACCCCCGCAGCATTGCATAACACAGATGCACTCACATACATGTAGGCAATACACTCATACACATAAAATAAAAATAATAAATAAAATATATTTTTTAAAAAATCTTTGTACTGCTAGGTTGTCAGGGCCTTTGTGGCAACCAGGAAAACTGTATGAACACTATTTAACATGTGTGTCACTATTGCCACCCAGGCATACATCGCTCTGACTCACTCTTACAGCTGTGGAAACGGCATAAACCACATTGATTTGTTGTTTCACACTCAGGGAGGGTGAGTGTGACCCCCAGCCCCAGCCTTCCCATGGCTGATGTGATGACTTCCCCATGTCTAGAAATAAGTATATGCTGGGGGAAGCCATCAGACTGACATATCTTGAGAAAAATGGGAACAGGTGCTTAAGCTGCAATTTTTCTTAGACTTGTTTTCTTCACCCTTGTCCTTTGTGTAATTACAATTAAGGGAACCCCTTGAGGTGAGACTTGCTTTCAAACCCCAACTCTGTCATTCACTAAATAGGTAAAATCATTCAATGTCAAATTAATCAAATCGCTCCACTTCTCTGAGTCTCATTTTCCTGTACAGCGGGCTGTCTTAATGATTAAGCAAGATACTGTGCAGACAGGCCGAGGGCCGCAGTCATCGCTTGATCCATGCTGCCTGTAGCAGTTACTCCTCTCTCTACCGTAACCTGAGGAAGCAAAGACTCATGGTTTAAGAGGATGTAAGACCATCACTGTGGACACGTGGAAGCTGACAGTTCTTGGAGGCAGGTGCTTTGGGCTGAGACTCCTCGAATCTGGGCAGCATAGGAAGCAAAGATGGTCAGGAAGCAGGACCAAGCTATAAGCCTTAATGTCCCGCACCCTAGAGACGCACGTCCTCCGGTGAAGCATCACCTCCTAAAAGTTCCACAACTTCCCAAAACAGGACGACCAGGGAACCAGGTGTTCAAACACATGAGCTCAGGGAACATTATAAATATTTTATTTATTTTATGTGTATGAGTATATTGTCTGCATGCATTAAGTGCACCTGTGCAATGTCCATGGAGGTTGGAAGAGGGCATCAGATTCCCTGGAACTGGAGTTACCGACAGTTGTTAGCTGCCATGTGGTGTTGGGAATTGAACCTGGGTCCTCTACAAAAGCAGTCAGTGTTCTCAACCACTGAGCCATCTCTCCAGCCCATAGGGAACATTTTATATTCAAATCTTAACAGATTTATTAGTATAACAATCCCCTCCTGGTATCCTGTAAGGTCTTTAAACTAGATGAAGTGTGTAAGGATGATACTTTGAGGAACTCTCCAGGAAACTCCCTCCTTGAATTTGGTTCCACATCATCCCGACAGCCAGGTCTGTATTGTAAGCCTCCAAACTTCCTCCTGCACCCACCGTTGGTGAGTCTCACATCTTAGTTCTCTCTTCTCTGCCATAGACCTGACTATCCTCTCATGTAGCCTCAACTGAGCTTGTTCCTTGAAGCATGCTTTGGGACCCACATTCAAGTTCTAGAAATTTCTAGTTTAAAACAGAGTCTCACTATGGAGCCCTGGCTGGCCTGGAACTCACTACTACATAGACTAAGCTGGCCTCAAACTCCCAGAGGTTCACCTGCCTCTACTACCCCGCCCCCAAGTGCTGGGATCAAAGGTGTGCACCACCACACCTGATCTCTGGAAATGTTTGGAAAGTATTTTTCAATCACTAACAAGTCTTTTGAAAGGAATCTATTTGCCCTAAGTGAAGTCACCTTGCTCAAACACAAGTGAAGCAACAATATTAAATTATTGTCATTAATTATAAATAAATGGGAAAAAAAAACATAAATTCAGGTCTCTTCTGGCCTCTTTTTAAATAGAAAACACTCAGGCTGAGAAGCCAACATACTGTCTCAGCCACCCAGAATTGTCAAGATGGTATGAACACAGAATTTACAGAGCATGTGGAGCACACTTGTAATCTTAACACTTGAGAGGCTGGAAGAGGGGATGGAGAGTTCCAGGCCAGCTACATAGCAAGACCAAAAATGAGCAAAATCCCCAAGAATTCACTCAATAGAAAGTGCTCATTAGGGTATGAGCAATCCACAGGCTAGCCCCAGGGAGAAAAGCCATCATACCACCCAGCTCCCAGCATCCTCTCCTCCTACTTCTCACTGTTAAAACATAAAAGTCCATCCTGCTGTTGAGCAAACTCTCCCACAGAGAAGGGAAGGAAGAGACAAAAAAAACCCTGTAAAGACTTCCACAAACTTATATCACGAATACTAGTGCTTTGTGCGCTTAGAGGTTAAATTCATTACTTGCTTCCTTCAGCTTTGTCTATGAATTGCTTCCTTTCTCCAAGTGAGACGGACATCAAAAGCCCAGGTGTTGAGAACATGCATGACCTCAACCCAGTACCCATGAGCTTCTGCTAAGAAAGATGTCTCACTGTTGAGGGTCTCGGCCTTGACTGTACGTTGGAATCACCTGGGGAGTGCTCAAAATGAACACAATGGTTCTGAAACTTTATTATGTGCTAGGATCACCTAGAAAAAGCCACATGTGGTGGTGCAGGCTTGGGAAGTGTAAATAGGAGGGTCAGGAATACAAGTTCATCTTAGATTACATAACAAAAGTTCAAGGCCAGCCTGCGCTATTTGAACCTGGTCTCAATTAAGCCTCCCTGCCTCCCAAAAAGAGAGAGTCACTTGGAGAGCTTCTAAAACTCCAAAAGCCCAGGCTGAGCTGAAGACCACTTCCATTCTTTTCTCCAGAGGAGACACACAGGCAACCCCAGTGCTGCAGTGTGCTGGGGATTCTGAGGTAAGAGGCATGCTCTGGCCTGGCAGTGGGCATTCTAAAGGTCCCAAGAGGGCATTACATTGGTGGCAGTTCTGAGCGATGGGATTATGCCAGGATAAAGGAGCTGATGCAGGACCCCACGTAAAGGGCAAGCTATGGCTGGAGGGCCTGAATGACTTGGGGTGGACACCATCGGCATTCTCTCTTGGTCACTTGTATGATAACTTGCTGCTCACAAATGCTGCTCTGGTGACAACACTCTCCACTCAAATACTACATTTCCCAGTCTACTTGCCCAACCACAGGGTGGGCATCTTGCAATACTCTTTAAGGAAAGTTGCCTCACCTAGACACACGTTTGGCCCTCCCTCCCTCCCTCCCTCCCTCTCTCTCTCTCTCTCTCTCTCTCTCTC
>NW_008331547.1:1452790-1460765 GCF_000622305.1 Nannospalax galili
TTCTTTCTTTCTTTCACTTAGATGATTGTCTTACAACAGACAAACACACTAGGAATGTTGGACAGAAGGTTACGTCTCAAAGCTACCGTGAACTGACAAACCAGCCCAACTGTATATGACAGAGCCTTCTTCATTTCTTGTAGCCCAGCCTTGACCTTGCTGCATAGCTGGGGCTGATCTTGAACTGCTGATCTTCTTGACTCCATTTCCCAACTGCTTAGATGATTGTCTTACAACAGACAAACACACTAGGAATGTTGGACAGAAGGTTACGTCTCAAAGCTACCGTGAACTGACAAACCAGCCCAACTGTATATGACAGAGCCTTCTTCATTTCTTGTAGCCCAGCCTTGACCTTGCTGCATAGCTGGGGCTGATCTTGAACTGCTGATCTTCTTGACTCCATTTCCCAACTGCTGGCATTACAGGTGTGCACCACCACATCTGGGTCTTGGTTAAGTTTTTCCCCTCTGTATCTCTGGAGGAGATGCTACCCCATCTGAGTAAGGAGGGCAATAAGGCAAACAGAAGTGTATCTGCAAGAGGTCAAGGCAGGAAACGTGAATTTTAGAAAACCAAGCTGGGGAGATGGCTCAGGCGGTGAGAGCATTTGCTGCACAAGCTTGAAGACCTGAGTTCAAATCCCCAAAAATGACATAAACAGCTGGGCATGGTTGCATGTACCTGCAACACCACTACTGTGGGGTGTGAAGACAGGGAGGATCCTAGGGCTGGCTGGCCACCAGCCTAGCTCCAGATTCAAGGAGAAACAGCTGTCCCAAGAAAATAGTGACAGACCAGGACACCTAACATCCTCCTCTGGCCTCAGAGCCACATACACCACACACATGCACAACAAACACACCCACACACGCACACACAAGAAGTTAAAATGGTGAAAGACAGAAACGTGGTGCCGAGAACATGCCCACCTGAGGATTACCTGTGTATAATACTGCTGCTATGACTCCCTCCCCGTAGCCATTTGTGAGGTCCATGACTCTTTTCGGAGTATTCTTGGATTTGTTTACTTTTCAATCTTTGTGATTCCAGAATTGGCTGTGCCATTTATTTCAAACATACACATGCAAAAACAAGAACCACGCACACAAGCCAGGCCACTGTTTTTCTAGCACAGTCTTTTCTCTAATCCAAGAAGAGTTTCCTTTCTTGTTAAAGACTGTTAGCCAACAGTGAATAAAAGTTAATGAGACTGTCTTCTGACCTTCATATTCTTAGTATCTGGAATAGTTTAACACAATATAAAGATGAAATGTTACAATGGTGTGTGTGAGAAGGGTAGCAAAAAACCCTTCCTTAGAAGGAAAGGAATTTTCATGGGAAAATTTCTTTTTAAATTAAATGTATATTTTAGTTAAAATATAAAGATAAAAATGCACATATTAGTGGCATACTATGTGACATACTGATATATCTCCTTATATATACATATATATACACACCATATATATAATGTGTGTGGATGTATGCAATCAGGTTAAACATGCCATCCCCTCTCAGATCCACTCCAAGCTTTCCCTCTTTTCATGTCCTCTATTATTTTTTTAAGGCCTATTGATTCTAATTTTGTTCCCCGAATGCTCTTGGGTGAGGGTCCATTCCCTGGTGTCTGGTCAACCTACCTGGCATCACACCTTTAAAAAAAACTGAGCTACATTCCCAGCCCTCTCCTTTCTTAGTCTGTTGAAGGGTTTCTAAACTTTTTCTGTCTTGGAAGAAGCAGATCTCCCTTTCTTTAGTTATCTGTATTTCCAAGTCTCTATTTCATCTACTTCACTTTAACTAATTCTGGGTTTAGTTTGATGGGTTTCTAGTACCTTGAGCTGCAAGTCATAGGTTGTTTAGTTAATATCGTTTTTTAAAAAAACAGGATTTCATTGCATAGCCCTGGCTAGTCTGGAACTGGCTATGTAGACTAGGCTGGTCTTGAACTCACAGCAATCTACCTGTCTCTGCCTCCCTGGTGCTGAAATTAAAGGCATGTGCCACTCTTCAGCTCTGGTTTTGTGGTGGAGGTTTCAGCAGCTATTGGCTTCTCTGAGCACCACTTTCTCTGTATTTCGAGGGTATGTATATGTTGTATCTTCACTTTCATTAGAAAATTTTAAAAAAATTTTATTATTTTTATTTTATGTGTATGAGTGTATTGCCTGCATGTATGTGAGTGCACCCGTGTTGTGCAATGCCATGGAGGTCAGAGGAGGGCTTCAGATTCCCCTGGAACGGGAGTAAAGGACAGTGCATACATGTGGGTGCTGGGAATCGAATCCGGGTCCTCTGCAAGAGCAGTCAGTGCTCTTAACTGCTGAGCCATCTCTCCAGCCCTTCATTCGAAATTTTTACTATTTCCTTCTTAATTTCTTTCTTAAGCCATTGGTTGTTCAATAGTAAAGTGTTTAATTTCCATGTATTTGCATTGTTTCCAAAGCTTCTCTGGTTGTTTATTCTAGTTTTAGTGCATTGTGGTCAGAAAACACACTTGATATAATTTCAACATTTAAAATCTGTTGAAACTTGCTTTAGAGCCTCTCATATGATCAGTCCTGGAGAATGTTCCATACGCTGATGAGGAAAATGTGTGCTGTCAGCTGTTGGGTGATGTTCTGTGGCTGTCTATTTTAGTTGCACTTGGCCTAAGGTAGCATCCAACTCGGCTGTTTCTTTGTTGATCTTTCCATTGCTGAAAGTGGGGTGTTGCTGTCTCCAACTATTACTATAAGGAATCTTTATTTTCCTTAGAGCCATTACTACATGCTTTAAATATTTGAGTGCTGTGATGCTCAGTGCATATGTATGATTGTTTATCTTGACTTCTGAAGCATGATGGAATGTCCTTCCTTGTGTCTTTTTATTGCTCTTGAGTTAATGTCTATTTTAACTGATGCTAACTATGGCCACTGCTACTTCTTTTAAGAATCCATTTCTTGAGCCACCTCATGCATAGGCCTGTATATGTTCTTAGGGGTGAAGTCGGCTCCTTGTAAGCAACATAGTTGGGTCTTGTTTTGGTGCTTGTTAGTTTTGTCCACTCAGTCTGTCTTTTGAGTAGAGAATTTAATTCATTGACACGTAAGTTAATATTGGTGTGTAAGATCTTATTGCAACTGTTTTGCAGGTTGTTTTACTGTGATTTATTTTTCCTTCTCTCTCTCCTCCTTCCCCTCTCTTTTCTTTCTCTTTCTGTCTTTCCTTTCTTGCAGTTTTCATTTGTAGCTAAATGACTCACTGTGGTAATGTGTTTTTATTTGTTATTTTTGGTTTATCTGTTCTAGATTATTTCTTTGTGGTTACCATGAGGCTAACAAAAAACATCTTTGGAAGCTGGGTATGGTGGCACGTGCCTTAATCCCAGCACTCGGGAGGCAGAGGCAGGCAGATCTCTGTGAGTTCAAGGCCAGCCTGGTCTACATAGCGATTTCCAGGCCAGCTGGGGCTACAGGGAGGCCCTTTCTCAAAAAGACCAAAAAAAAAAGTTTAAATAGTACGAAAGATTTGTTTAAGTACACTAGTGAACTTTTGGAAATGACAGAAATATTCAAAGAATGGATTGAATTCTATACATAGAATAATGAATTTTATGGACTATAAATTATACTCAGTAAACTTACATGGGCATGGTGGCATACATCTATAATCTCAGCACTTAGGAGGCTAAGGCAAGAGAATCTCAAGTTCAAGACCAGCCTGTGTTATAATACAAGAACCCGTCTCAAAAGGGAAAAAAAATATGTAATGCAAAGGAAGTCTCCCCCATGCCCCTTTCAGCTCTACCAGTCTTCAAGGCCAGCCTGGTCTACATAGCGATTTCCAGGCCAGCTGGGGCTACAGGGAGGCCCTTTCTCAAAAAGACCAAAAAACAAAAAACCACCACCAACAACAACAACAACAAACATCTTTGGGGATTGGCTGGTAGGGGAGATGGCTCATACTGTAAAGTGCTTGCTGCACACACATGAAGACCTGACTTCATATTTCCACAGCACCCAGGTTTTATTTTAAGGTGTAGTGGCATTCAGTGTAATCCTAGGACTGAAGGTAGAGAAAGAAGGATCCCTGGAGCTCACAAATCAGCTAGCCCAGCCCAGTTGGTGAGTTCTAGGTTCAGGGAGAGACCCTGCCTCAAAAAATAAGACAGAGGAGACACCCAGCATCGACCTCTGGCCTCCACACATGTGCATACATAACCATACTCACACATGAATATGCACACATATATACCCCATATATCACATATACAAATCTTATGATTATTACAAACTTTAAAAAAGGTCAAGATCATAAAAATAAGGAGAAACAGAAATATATCAATAAAAATTTAATTGCATTTCTCCCCCATTTGATATTTTTGATGATTCACTTTACAGTTTCTATATTGTCTTTCTTTTAACTTATTAATACCATAATTTTATTTTATTTTATTTTTTTAGTGCCATGATTTTTAACTCTTTAATTCTTAGTCTTCATACTGGAGATGTAAATGGCTTATGCAATCTGTTTACAGTAGAGAATTCATTTCCATAGTTACTTTTACAAATGAATTTTATTTTATTTTTAAGTCTTTTGAGACAGGGTCTCCCTGTAGCCCCAGCTGGCCTGGACTCTTCTTTATCTCTAGTTCTTTCTTTTTATATTTTATTTATTTTTCTATTTTTTCATGTGTATGAGTGCATTGACTGCATGTGTGTAAGTGCACCCATGTCATGCAATACCTGTGGAGGTCAGAAGAGGGCACAAGATTCCCCTGGAGCTGGAGTTACAGACAGTCATTAGCTGCCATATGAGTGCTGGGAACTGGACCTGGGTCCTCTGCAAGAGCAGCCAGTTCTCTTCATCACTGAACCATCTCTCCAGTACCTCTAGTTCTTTCTTGAACCCTTTCTAGCAACATGAGGACAAAGTCACTATGTGGGGTAAGTGGCTGAGGGCTGTAACACAATTCTAGATGTCTCTGCAAGTCCCAGTGAGCCCTGTTTACCTTCCTTTGGTTTCATTCTCCTGTGAGTGAACAGAGAACTCACAGTGTCTGTTTTTTTTCATGGTTGTAGCTCATGACATCAGAAGTTTGCTCTAAAGAAAGAATGAGACGTCTTAGGAAAACACCATTGGATGAAAAAGTAAACTCAATAGTTTGAACACAGCATAGATGGTAATAAGGGCACCATAAAGACTCAAGGAACCCAGACTCTCTCAGCAGCAGGTGGGAGAATTAATCTTAGGTGAAGCTCACAGTCTATTCTCCTTTTAAATCCATAGTTGCAGGCTGGAGAGATGGCTTAGTGGTTATGAGCACTGGGTGCTCTTGCAGAGGATCCAGGTTTGGTTCCCAGCAATTAGCACCCTCATAATGGTTTCCTGAGAATGGCAACCTAGTGGATACACAAGACAATGATTTCAAAATAGCAATTATAAATATGTCCAAGGAAGTCAAAGGAGATATGAATAAAATATTAAATGAAGACTTCAAAAACATAACAGTTGAATGAAATAAAAATTCAAAACATGAAATCAGAATTCAATAAGAATCTCTGAAGAAATGCCAAGTTGGAATAAAACTTAAAAGACTCAGGAACTCAAACAAAAGCTTTCTCTGAAAGCTGTGAGACAAAAAGAACAAGTCACATATAAAGAGCTTAGAGGAAAGAAGCAAAAAGGAAGTAGAGGAAACGGAACAGAGAACATCAGGTCTTGAAGACAAGCTTGGGGAAATCAAAGAAAATGTCAAATCAAAAATAAGCCAGGAAAGGAATATGCAAAGCCTCTGGGAGACTGTAAAAAGAAAAAAAACTTATGAATCACAGGCATAGAAGAAGAAACCAAGGTCAAAGGCACAGAAAATATTTTTAACAAAATCATAGAAGAAAACTTCCCAAATCTAGGGAAAAGGATACCCATCAAGGTACAAGAAGGACACGGAACCTAGACAGGACCAGAAAAGAAACTCCCTATGCCATAAAATAGTCAAAACCTTAAATGTACAATACAAAGAAAAGATACTGAAAGCTGTGAGAGAAAAAGAACAAGTCACATATACAGGAGGCCCATCAGAATAACAGCTGACTTTCCAGTGGGGACCATGAAAATCAGGAGGGCTTAGACCAATGTCATACAAGAAATAAAAGAGCACAGAGTCCAGCTCAAAATACGATATCCAAAAAACCATTAGCTGTAATTGAAGGAGAAAGAAAAACTTGCCATGATAAAAATATACACAAGGAATTTATGTCCATGAAACCAGCTCAATAGAGAATACTTGACAGGACACTTCAGTCTGAAGAGATAAACACTCTCAAGTGAGCACAAGGAATAAATAAATTATCCCAGAACAGTCAACCAAAAGAGATCTATGAAAACATCACTACAATACCAACATAACAGGAATTAATAAACATTGGTCAATAATAACTCTCAATATGAATGATTTCAATTCCCCAGCAAAAAGACACAGACTAGTTGATTGGATTAGAAAACAAGATCCATTAGTTTGCTGCCTCTAAGAAACATGCCTCAAAAACAATAGTCAACACCACGTTAAGCTAAAAATATATTCTAAGCAAATGGAACTAAGCAGACAGGTATAGCTATTCTAATATCTGACAAAATACACTTCAAACTAGAACTACTCAGAAGAGACAGGGAAGATCGCTTCATACTCATTAAAGGAAAAATATGCCAGAAAGATACTACAATCCTAAACATATATGCACCACACATAGGGGCACCCAATGTCATTAAACAAACATTATGAGATCTAAAATCACACACTGACTCCAACACAGTGATAGTGGGTGAATTCATGGAAGTTAACACACCACTGAATGAAAATTGAACCATGGGATAAATCAAGAAGGAAATTTTAAAATGCCTAGAATTGAATGAAAATGAAAACACAACACACAAAAACCTATGGGACACAATGAAGGCAGTCCTAAGAGGAACATTTATAGCATTAAGTGCCTACACCAGAAAAGTAGAATCATTCAATATATATAAATTAATGATGTATCTGAAAGCCTTGAAAAACCAAGAACAAATAACACCTAAAAAGAGTATATGGGAAGAGAGAAATAAAATCAAGACCAAAATTAATGAATTAGAAACAAGGAAGCCAGTACAAAGAGTCAATACAATGAAGAGTTGGGTCTTTGAAAAGATTAACAAGATTGACAAACTTTGCCAAATTAACCAAAGGAGAGAGAGGACCCGGACTGATAAAATCAGAGATGAAAAGGGAAATATTACAACAGGCTCTGAGGAAATTCAGAAATATGTAAAGGACATATTTTAAAAATCTATATTCTATTAAACTTGAAAGTCTAAAAGAAATGGATGAATTCCTACATATATGCAACCTACCAAAGTTAAATAAAAACAACATGCAAAATTTAAAGAGACCATAACAATCAATGTGATAGATGGTGGTATGATAGTTAAAAGTCTCTCAACTAAAAGGCCCAGGACCAGATGGTACAGTGTCAAGTTCTACCAAATCTTTAAAGAACAAATACCAATACTCCTAAAATTATTCCATAAATAGAAAGTGACGGAACACTCCCAAATTCTTCCTATGAAGCCAGTATTACTTTAATATCAAAACCAGATACTCAACAAAAAAGAAAATTATAGACCAATCTCTCTGCTGAACATAGATGCAAAAATTCTCAGTAAAATACTTGTAAACTGAATGCAAGAACACACCAAAAAGATTATCCATCATGATCAGAGAGGTCAAAAACTAATAAATGGCCATGGATGGAGGGTATGCTCCCTTGGAGGGAGGTAGAATGCAATGATCTAAAGGGAGAAAGTGGAATAATAGTGTAGAAAGGTTTAAAGGGGTGGGGAATGGGAGGGAAGTGTAGAGGAGGGTGTGTGGGGAGGCCTTTAGAAAAAGTCATGTGGAAACCTACCAGTATAGAAGCTACTTACATTAAAGTGTGTGTGTGTGTACTATAAA
>NW_008331547.1:1460864-1462461 GCF_000622305.1 Nannospalax galili
AAAATATATATACTTTTTATAGTATAGTATAAAGTACATATACTTTTTATACATATTTAATATATATAATATATATTATATTAAGAGATTAAAAAGAGTTACCTCCTAACAGGGGACATTGCTCCTACTAGACACCATAAATTTGCAAGGTAAAGCCTAGTGCCAGAAATGTACTTCTTCTTTTGAAGCTGTTGACCAGGCATCCCAAAGACCCTCAAACAATACTGATCATCACCCCTGCTCTTGGTTACCCATCAGAACCTTACAGTGAGACCTTATTGCTGAAGACACTACATGCATTATAGAACAAACAAGGAGAAATCAAGCTGGTGCTGACTTCAAAGCATCATCTCTACTGCCTAGCTTTCACAGTGCTGGAAGGTGCTATGCAAACTACCTGAAGAGAAAATAAAGCAGGAGCCTTATCTAACTGTGACTCCTGTGAGCTACAACAACTGGCCTAGAAGATATGTCCACCAGTGCAATTGTGGCATGAATATTATAGGAGTAACCAAGTACTTTCTAATTGGATTTAAGTCTGCTTCATAGGATGGAGTCCATACGTGACACTGATATTGGGCTTAGATCCTGAGACTATACAGCCCTCAGACCATGAGAGAAAGCCTAATACAACTATTCTGGTAAATAAAACATTAAACTGATTTTTAATAACATAATGTTACACCCATAGATTATATGAATCTCTCAACGCTCAGCAGAGAACATTCCTTATACAACAGATGGTGATTAACACAGAAACCTACAACTGGCCAACAGGCAGAAAATAAGAGGTCTCAGAGTGCTTAGCCTTGAACAGGACACCTAAATCCAACTTCTGCCTCCCAAGGCTCAGAGATCATTGTGGAAGAGGAGGCAGAAAGGCTGTAAGAGCCAGAGGAGGTGAATGACCACAAGGAAATAGTTTTCCAGACAGCTGGTCAGTTTCTCATATGAAGTCACAACAATGCTGACAGCGTGTACAAGTTCCAGAAAACTCAAGCCAGACAAAATCCCAGCAGAGACTTGGGGAAGTGGGTTAGAAGCTCTAATCCAAACTGAGGAACTACTGACAATCGATGACTGCTGGGAAGGGGAGAGTCAATCTTAGTTAAGGGTGAGACTCTCTTAGTAGGTTGATCAGGCTCCAGTAGATGAACCCATACTGAAGGGGACTTGGGGCCACTAACCTGACTCTATAAGCATATCTATATGTATCTATAGGTCTATAGATAGATATAGACATATAGATTATAGATATAGATACAGATGATATAGATAGATATCCCACACAAATAAACACAATATTTTTAAAAGACATAAGATTAGTACCCCCTAGGAATAAATGCTACAGTTTCATAACAATAAATATGGTTTTGTTTTGATGCTCAGAAGGATCTGTCACATGGTTTATCACAATGCCAACATTTCTATCATTAAGAAATACAGACAAAAATATAAAGTTTCCCCAAACCATTCATTGAATACCTCTAATTGCTGGTTACAAGCACATGAAGAGAACACACACACACACACACACACACACACACACACACACACACACACACACACACACAACATCAAAAAAAACATATTTGAT
>NW_008331547.1:1462526-1474876 GCF_000622305.1 Nannospalax galili
CTACAGTTTCATAATAAATATGGTTTTGTTTTGATGCTCAGAATAATCTGTCACATGGTTTATCACAATGCCAACATTTCTATCATTAAGAAATACAGACAAAAATATAAAGTTTCCCCAAACCATTCATTGAATACCTCTAATTGCTGGTTACAAGCACATGAAGAGAACACACACACACACACACACACACACACACACACACATACACACACACACACACACACCATCCAAAATAAGGCATTTGATATGCACATTGACTGCTACAACCTATATGTTGTCTAGTGTTTGTTTATTTTGGTTTTTTGAGATGATCTCCCTGTAGCCCCAGCTGGCCTGGAATGCACTATGTAGACCAGGCTAGCCTCTGCCTCCCAAGTGCCTGGATGACAGGCATGAGCCACCATACCCAGCTGCAGCCTAGTATTCATTTAAATATGGGATGGGAGTGGGAATGAGCTAGCTCCACACGTCAGATGTTGACTGAGCACCCTCTCCAGTGTTTTCTGACCTGTTTCACATCAACATGTGTGAAAATGGCAATATTGGTACAACATACAGGATGAACAGAAGTCCTTTCTTACCTATAGTTTCAGTTACCCACAGTCAACCATTGTCCAAAACTATTAAATGGAAAATTCTAGCAAATAAATCATTATTAAATTTAAAATTGCATTCTGCTCCAAATAATGTGACAAAATTTTCTACCATCCACTCCTTCCTGCCCTCGACATGAATCTCCCCTTTGTCTGGCATAATTACAATGTGTATACTACCCACCCACAGTCACTAAGTTACCCCCATGGTTATGAGGCCAATGATCAGAACAGCATTACAGAGCTTGCATCAGTTAACACTAATTTTACTTAATAACGGCCCATAGTGCCGGTGAAAGGCAAAAGAGTCACCCAGGCAGAAAACTGGGAGGGCCAGGTGAACTCTGGTGCTGTGTGGCAATGTAGGCAGGCCATCCAAGAAAAACAGTACTATAGGCTTTGGAGGTATTCTAGTTTCAGATGTCCACTGGGGGCGGGAGTATCTTGCAACATATCCATATAAGAGATGATAGAGGGTTATTGTGCTGAGAAGCTGAATTGCCTGTCCCAGGCCACCCTGGCCTTCCCCAAGGCTGATGATATCAATATTTTGAAAATCTCAGACAAGATTCTCAGTTCAGTCTTTCTTATGTTTAATTTGGTTTTTAACAGTGTGGGGTGTGTGTGTGTGTGTGTGTGTGTGTGTGTGTGTGTGTGTGTATGTGTGTGTGTGTGCATGTATACATGCATGTGGAGGTCAGAGCACAACTTTTGAAAGTCAATTCTCTCCTTCCATTATATGGGTCCTAAGAATCAAATTCAGGTCATCAGGGTTGACAGCAGGCACCTTTACCCACCGAGCCCTCCTGCCAGTCCCCAATTCCAGCTGGTCTGGAATTCACTATGTAGACCAGGCTGGCCTCAAACTCACAGAGATCTGCCTGCCTCCCAAGTGCTAGGACTGAAGGCATGCGCCACCACACCCGGCAACTATGGGGACTTTTTAAGGTGGACTAAATTAATTTTGCATTTTATATGGTCATGAGCTTATGAGAACCAGGGAGTAGGATGTGGTGGTTTGAATGAGAATGTCCTCCATAGACTCCATGTATTTGGAGATTTCCAGAAGCTCTCTACTTCCTGTGTCTGCTTGAAGATGTGATGGCTTAGCTTTCTGCTCTGGTTACCTCTACCACCACGCCTTCCTTGCCATTATGGACTATAACCTTTTGGAACCTGAGCTCAAATAAACTCTTCCTTTTATAAGTTGCCTTGGACATGGTGTTTTATCACAATAACAGAAAAGTAACTAATTCACCTTGCCCCCCATGAACGGACTACACCTCAAACTGAGCCTAAACCAACCCTTCCTTCCTCAAGTTGCTTTTATCAAGTGTTTTATCACAGCAACAAGAAGGGCTGAGGCTCTGCTCAGTTTCTCTTTTTTTATTTGTCTTGGACCTAAGCCACCTCCATTCAGGGAGGGTCTTCTCTCTTCAGTTAACTTTCTCTGAAAGCACCATCAATATACTCAGAGGACGTTTTCCATGGCGATTCTAAATTCTGTCAAATTGACAATTAAGTGTCACAATATACTTGCATTTCCTTGTACAGTTAGCTGAAAGGGACTAAAAGCAATGCCATCCCCAAGACAACAAGCATAGCCAGCACCTAGGTTCGGGTTTCTAAAGTCATTATGTAATAAAAGAGCAAGGTGTCCATGGAGAAGTGGCTCATTCTAAATCTGTAACAGGAAATACATGAGTTGGGACGTCCTGCAGTGCCAGAAAGTAAAGAAGCAAAAACTCAAAATAGGTTACCAACTGATGGGCCTGTATCTCAAGGACACACACCGCATCCAACTAAGCAATCTCCCGGTGGCCAAAGGTGGAACAATTTGAGCAGAGGGAAAAAAGCAGTATTGGAGCATAGCCCAAAGTATAAAATAAATACCCACAAGTCTGTACTGACACAAATAAATGACTGTGTGAGTAAACAGGAAAGTGAGGGAGAAGAGGCCAATATCCTACACAGAAGAATCTCACACAGCTGGTGTCTACATCCTGTGACTGCTACCCTTAAGTGTGGCCAGTGCATAATGATCTCCTTCCAAAGAGCATCTTCATCCCAAAACACATATGCTCCTGATGGCCTTAATGCATCTTCCAAAGTTGGCCAAATTAGGAAGAAGTTGGCATTGTTCTTCTCTCCTGGATCATTCTGACACGGTTGAAATCCTTTCAGCAGGAAAGGGCTGTTTCTCTGGTCAGAGAATAAGATAATCTAATAAACCCCATCAACATAAGGGTGATGTTCCTTCCATAGGGACTGCCTGTGTCCAAACTGCTTAAACTCCTCAGTAAAGGTGCAGATGTCAGGACTGTCATCTAGATCTCTTCATGAGACCTTCTGGGGTTGAGGGATCAGTATGTAGTGAGAAGCACAAGGATTGGAATCTGTATTTTTTTTATCTAAAAATATCTCAGGTGATTCTATGGTTGATGTTAAAGCTTGAGTGACAGCTATAGAAAAGACTATATCACTTTGGCAGACTCCCTCCGGTTGTCTTCTGACCTCCACATGCCTGCTGTGGCCATGCCCCTACCCCTCCCAAATAATAAATAAATGTGAACATTTAAAAAATATTCTATATCAAGAACTAAAAGTGGAGTGGTGGGTGGGGTAGGGAATGAGACGGTGCACATGTGGGAGAAATGGAAATAGTCCTGGAAGATCAGTGATGGACACATAAGGTTTGTTAGACTCTTGAGTAGCTTTGATGGTTTTGGTTTTTGTTTTCTTTTTTTGAGACAAGGTCTCACTATATAGCTCTGGTTGAGCTGGAACTTGCTATGTAGACCAGGCTGGTCTTGAACTTACAGACATCTACTTACCCCTGCCTTCTGAGTGCTAGGATTAGAGGTATGTGCCACTGTCCTGGTTTGTTTCTTTATTGCTGTGACAAACACTCTGACCACTACCAACTTGGGGAGGAAAGGGTTTATTCAGCTTCCATCTCCCAGGTCACAGTTTATCTGGGAGCCCAAGGTAGGAACTCAGGGCAGGAACCTGGAAGCAGGAGCTGGAGCACAGACCATGGAGGAACGCTGCTTACTTGCTTGCTCCCCTGGCCCCTGCTCAGCCTGCTTTCTTATGCAACACAGGCCCACCTGCCCAGGGTGGCACCACCCACAGTGGGTTGGGCCCTCCACATCACTCAGTAATCAAGAAGATGCCCCACAGACATGGCCACAGGCCAGTCCAATGGAGGCAATTCCCCAACTGAGGCTCCCTCAACCCAGCTGTGTCAAGCTGACGCTAAAGCTATCCAGCACAGCCCACCATGCTCGGCGTGCTTGAAATTTTTTCAGTGCAAATTGTTAAGAATGTCTAAGGAAAAGAGAACATACAACTCAATAGATTGCAGTGCCACAGGTGAGTTCTAGGGAAACGCCTTGAAGGGTATTTAAAACATTAAACACAGTCTCACCATGTGACCCTGAAATTCCATCCCCAGCTAGGTAAGACACAGGTGCTCCAAATATATGCACATGGATATCCACAATACACTATTCATGATAGCCAAATGATGGGGACAGCTGAAGTATCTAACAGATGAATGGATAAGCGAAACACAGACTATAAACAGAATAATATGATTTATCACGCAACAGAAGAACTATTCAGCCATAAAATTATGCAGCTCTGACAGACGTTCCACTATGGATGAACCTTGAGAACAGTAGGCTATGTGGAATAAGTCAAACACAACAAAGAAATGCATTGCATTATTACAGTTGTCTGAGACCCTTAGAGTGAACAATTTCATGAAGAAAAAATTCAGAGGTTATCCGAAGTTAGGCTAGAGGTGAGGGACCAATGAGGGAGTGCTGAGGAGGTGCAACACTGTGTCCTGGGGTTCAAACATCTGGAGTTAGATATAAGTGGTGACCGTGCAGCATTCTGGACACACTGAATGACATCGAAGTGGTTGCAGTTATGCTGTATGAATCGCACCGTATTTAAAAGCAAAAGTTGGAATTTTATCCATTGGGATTCAGGACTAGGATAGGGGTGATGTTGGGGTTCTTCACCTTGCACTCCTTGGTGAGCTGGATGTCCATACATCCTTTTCATCTCTGACAAACGGTGCGTGAGCAAAGGGACTGTACTAAGAGACTGGGCGTTCATACAAGCTCCCTTTAATAAGTGCACATGATGTTCTGTCTATATTAGCTTCTTGGACTTGGTGGAAGAAATTTGTTTATGTGATTATATTGTCAGGTCTGGAGTCCTTACTCAGGAAAAACTCATTGATCTTGCTGATGTCTAATTAAAAGAAACCCACAGAACCAGGCTGGACTGTAATACATTATAGATTGCCACTGATACCATTATTTCACTTGGCAATTATACCTGTCAGATAAAGGGAAGGGTGGCAAACCCTGTCAGCACAAATGCCATCCAACGCTCTCCTTAACTCCAGTGTATATAGAGAGTCTTGACATAAATCAGCCAAAAAGGCAAACCAGAATGGAAACATAGACGGTAACCTCTACTTGAACCCAAAAGAATCAGTGGCCTATGACACTACCCATGTGTTAAATGATGTATGTGTAAAAGGTGACTCCAAGTAGACTCCAAGGCTAGGCCTGGTGGCATGCACCTGTAATCCCAGCATGTGGGAGGTGGACAGAAAAGGATAGGGAATTCAAGGACAGCCTTAGCTGTATAGTGGGTTTGAGACCAGGCTGGCCTACATGAAACCCTGTCTCTAAACTTTCATTTATTTATTTATTTATTTATTTAATTTTATTTATTTGTGTGTGTATGTATCCAGGCATATGTGTGCACGATGCATGTAGAAGTCAAAGGACAATTCTCAAGAGTTGATTCTTTCTTTTGACCACGGTTTCCAAGGATGGAACTCAGGCTATCAAGGCTTGTGTAGCAAGTGTTTATACCTGGTCAGCCATCTTGCCGTCTTCTCTCTCTCTCTCTCTCTCTCTCTCTCTCTCTCTCTCTCTCTCTCAAAAAACCTATAGCCCCAGTTGACCTAGAAGTAGATCAGGCTAGCCTCCATCTCACAGAGATTTGTCTGTCTGCCTCTGCCTCTGGAGTGCTGGGATTAAAGATGTGTACCACCATGCCCAGCTGCCAGCCCTCTTTTTAAAAGTTCATTAATTTGTGTTTGTGTACGTGTGTGGTGCACATACATGCACAGGTGAGCATGTACATGTGTGCACACGGGTGTGGGAGCAGAGGCCAAGCTCTGGTGTTGTTCCTCAGGAGAGTGAGGTAGTGTCTCTCACTGAACCTGGGACTCGCCCAATTTGGCTAGTCTGGATGGCCAGTGAGGTCTGGGACTGGGATCTCAGGCACCTGCCATCATACCTAGCTTTCTTTTTTAAAAAAAAATATTTTATTTTACGCGTATGAGTGTATTGCCTGCATGTATGCGAGTGCACCAGTGTTGTGTAATGCCACGGATGTCAGAAGAGGGCTTTGGATTCCCCTGGAGCTGGAGTTAAGGACAGTTCGTAGCCACCACTTGGGGGCTGGGAATTGAACCCGGGTCCTCTGCAAGGGCAGTCAGTGCTCTTAACTGCTGAGCATGTCTCCAGCCCCCTTGCCTAGCTTTTTACATGGGAGCTGAGGATCAAATTCCAGTCCTCCTGATGGAGCAGCAGGCCATTCCCGGATCAAGCCATCCGCAGCCCATGTTCATTTCTATTCCTGGTCTGAACACACCTTCCCTCTCCCTAACCTTCCTTCACTCCCGTCATTACCAAAACACCCTCATCTTCTACCAACTAGTGGTATCACAAGTTTTCTCAGGAGGAGGCAGCGCCGGCTGACCTCGGTGCGAATTAAAACATATCAAAGATTCTGAGTTTTAAAGTTGTCAGCCTCCATTGCTGTGAGGAAGAACTATTTTCACTCACACTCCAGCAAGAGATTAGCAGCTCGAAATCACTTTGACAGTGCAGGTTACTCCGTTGCATACCACAGGGAGATTTAATTCCAGCCTGTGAAATTGGAATTGCTTCTCAAGGAGAAGTGAGGGATCTTGGGTGATGGCCACAGCCAAGCTCAGTGTCAGAGCTGCCAGTTGCTGCCACATCAGATATGACTTGCTGTTATTCAACAATCACTCCAGCTTTCCATACGGGAAGCTGAACTGGGGAATGAAAGTAAATTAACAGAAACTGTCAGCTGTTCAGAAGAGCTCAGACAGCAGTGTGACAGAGGTGGGTGACTTCCCACCAAAAAAGGCAACTTTTCCCCTCGCACTGATTTAAGATAAAGAGCTCTACAAACAAATTCATGATTTAAGGTGTGCGGCTAAATGATGTCACTATGAAGTCAAATACACACACACACGCACACATACACACAAACACACACACACACCATGGCTTAATCAGATAAAAGCTGACAATTTATGGTCAATGATTCTTAGAAAGAGATGAACAAAAAAAAGTGGTTACAAAGAGTAATTGAAATAATGAAGAGAACATGTCCACGTCAGACTGATGCTTGCAATGGGTTAAAATTACTACTATCAAAGTTAAGCTGAGAAATTACTTCCTAGCTAGTGTTGAGGCAAGGAGAATTATCTAGAGTGACCACAGCTGATCCCAGAACACTTACACACAGACAGGGACAATGCACTGCGGGCGGTGCATTGTCACCCAGAGACAAGGTAAGTGCTGACCAGACAAGGGATTCTCAGGGTCATTTTTTTTTCTCTCCTAAAGGTCAGAGAGAAAAAGAGAAGGGGCCAAATATAATTTCTTTCCCCTTTCCTTCTCTCCTTCCTTCCTTCCTTCCTTCCCTCCTTCCCTCCCTCCCTCCCTCCCTCCCTCCTTCCTTCCTTCCCTCCCTCCCTCCTTCCTTCCTTCCCTCCCTCCCTCCTTCCTTCCTTCCCTCCCTCCCTCCTTCCTTCCTTCCCTCCCTCCCTCCTTCCTTCCTTCCCTCCCTCCCTCCTTCCTTCCTTCCCTCCCTCCCTCCTTCCTTCCTTCCCTCCCTCCCTCCTTCCTTCCTTCCCTCCCTCCCTCCTTCCTTCCTTCCCTCCCTCCCTCCTTCCTTCCTTCCCTCCCTCCCTCCTTCCTTCCTTCCCTCCCTCCCTCCTTCCTTCCTTCCCTCCCTCCCTCCTTCCTTCCTTCCCTCCCTCCCTCCTTCCTTCCCTCCTTCCCTCCTTCTTTCCCTCCTTCCTTCCTTCTTTCATTCCTTCTTTCTTCCCCCCCCCTTCCACTCATGTGTGTGAGTGGCATTTTCCTCTATGGATCTTCACTTGACTGACCTGAAACAGGGTGTCTCACTGAACTGGAACTCACCTTTTCCACAAGGCTGGCTGGCCAGAACTCTAGGGTCCACCTGAGTCTGTTCCCCAGTGCTAGGGTTACAGGTTTGCAGAGCCATGCCCAGCATTTTACATGGGTGCTGGGGATTCAAACTTGGGCCTTCATGCTTGGAGAGCAAGTATTTTTAGCCACTGAGCCATCTTCCAGTCCCTTAAAAATAAATAATTAGAAAAATATTCAGGCTCTGGCATTACCTTTTTGGTTTAGAATTATAGAAAATTCAGCATGGTGTGGTGCTGCATGCCTGTACTCCACTACCCAGGAGGTAGAGGCAGGAGGACCAAGAGTCCAAGGCCAGCCTAGGCTACAATGAGAGTTTTAGGCCAGCCTGAACTATATAGTGAGACTGACTTAAAAACCAAGGATGGGGGCTGGAGAGATGGCTCAGTGGTTAAGAACACTGACGGCTCTTGCGGAGGACCCGGGTTCGATTCCCAGCACCCACATGGCAGCTTCGAACTGTCCTTAACTCCAGTCCCAGGGGAATCTGACACCCTCTTCTGATCTCTGTGGCACTGCATGACACGGGTGCACTCACACACATGCAGGCAATACACTCATACACATAAAATAAAAAATAATAAAAATATAATATTTTTTTAAGTAACCAGGGTTAGTGTGCTGAATGGCTTTAGTTGTCAACTTGACACACCCAGGTTGAGGGGCCTCAGCTGGGAAATTTCCTCACGTGGACTAGGCTGTGGCCATGTCTGTGAGGCATCTTCTTGATTGTTGAGTGATGTGCGAGGGCTTGCCCACTGTGGGTGGCGCCACCCCTGGGCAGGTTGTTCTGTGTTGTATAAGAAAGCAGGCTGAAGACAGGCCAGGGGAGCATGTCAATAAGCAGTGTTCCTCTGTAGTTTGTGCTGCAGCTCCTGCCTCCAGGTTCCTGTCCTGAGTTCCTTGGGCTCCCTGATGAACCTGGGAGATGTAAGCTGAATAAACCCTTTCCTCCCCAAGCTGGTAGTGGTCAGACTATTTTGTCACAGCAATTGAAGGCAAACTAAGACAGTTTAGGGATGTTGCTCAGTGGTTAGAGTAGTTAGCTAGCATGCTCTAGGCCCTGGGTTTGAGTCTCAGCACAGAAAAAGAAATTACCTAATATTCAGATGTAGGCTTTACATCTGATGAAGTTTAGAGTGAACTTCATGTATCAGAATTCAGCTTACCCATAAAAGGACATGGCAGTTCAAAGATGTGACGGCCCGCCCTCTGCTTTTGTAGTGAAGGGCAGCAGAAGGCCTGCTGTGGCTCTTTTGCACACTGCCTTCCGGTACCACTGCTGGGTGCTAGTGGACTGACTCATTTTTTGTTGAGACATATTTGTACATCTTTAGGGATACACTATGGTAATTCGATACAAGTATACAAGCCAGAGGTATCAGTGCATGTCTGTAATCCCGGCACTTAAGAGGCTAAGTTGGAGACCAGCCAGGTTACATAATCAAACCCTGACTCCAGAAAACCAGGAAATATAAAAGATGCATTTTTGTTTTGGCATCTTACTGTGTGTGCTACAGAAACCCCAAGCTTACTGCTCCGTGTCTCAGAGCCCCTTATTAGGCCTCTCTCCTTCCCCTCCCCCCCTCCACTCTCCCTCATCTCTAGTGACTGGTCCATTCTACAAGGTCATTCATTTAGTTTCCACAAAGGACTGAGCTTGTACAGAATTTGTCTTTCTGTATCTGGCTTATTTTATTTAACATAATGACCATCTGCGTGACTGTGAATGAAGAAAGTTCATTCTTTAAATAGTGGAATAAAATTTCACTATATATACATACACATACATGAATTTTCCACTGAGATCATATATATGATTTTATGTATATGATTTTCCTCATCCTTTCATCCACTGATCCTCTAGGTTGGCTTCACGTCTTACCAGTTATGAATAGCACAGTGACAAATGTGGGCATGCATGTATCTCTTTCTTGTATGTAATGACTTTAAACCCTTTGAAAATATACTCAGTAGTGGGGTTGTTGGATCATATGGTGGTTCTATTTTTAGTTTTACATGTATTAACACCACCATCAACATGTCCAAGAGTTCTCTAGTGTCCGTACCCTTACCAGCACTGGTTATTATTCTTATTTTCTGTCTTGTTGATGACATCTATTCTAACTAGGATGATTGAGGGATTGTGTGGGTCTAAGGATGAGTTCAGTGGTAGAGTATTCAGTAGGCATATAGGGTCTAACTAGGGTGAGATGATGTCTCATTGTGGTCTTGATTTCCATTATCTTATACTTTTTGGTCATTTGTGTGCATACATTTGAAAAATGCTTATTTATCAGATGTTTAGGCAGTTTTAACCAGAGTATTTTTGAGAGAGAGTGTGTGTGCAGGTGTGGGGGTTGTCTCTGGTTTGCTTGTGTGCGTATAGGTGTGGGGGTTGTTTTGGTTTGCCTGTGTGTGTGTGTGTGTGTGTGTGTGTGTGTGTGTGGGTGGGTGTGGGGGTTGTTTTGGTTTGCCTGTGTGTGTGTATCAGTGCGGGAGTTGGTTTGGTTTGCTTGTGTGTGTTCAGCTTTTGTAGTTCTTATATATTCTGGATATAAATACGTTGCTTTAGATCAATCATTTGTAAGTATTCTTCCCATTCTTAGGCTGTCTCTTAACTCTGATCATTATTTCCTTTGCTCTGCAAAGTCTTCTAAGTTTGAGACAGTTCTACTTGGTGATTTCTACCATGTTGTTTGTCATTGGGGTCCTATAAAAAAATCATTGACTACACCGGTGTCCCCTGTGATTTCCTATAGACATTTCATAGCTTCAGATTTTACATTACGGGTCTTTTTTTGAGACAGGGTCTCTCTGTAGTCCCAGCTGGCCTGGAACTCGCTATGTAGACAAAGTTGGCCTTGATCTCACAGAGATCTGCCTGCCTCTGCCTCCCAAGTTCTAGGAATAAAAGTGGTCTGGCTACATTTTAGATCTTTGATCTAATTTTATTCTTATGCATGGGGACAGATAGGGATCTAATTTTACACTTTTGTATCTACCACTGGATATTTGCATACAGCTCTGCCACTACCATTAGTGACGAGTTTATCCATTCTGTGCTCTGTGCTCCTGTCACTGTTGTTAAAAATAAGTTGCCTCTGTGATGTGGATTGGTTTCTGGTTTTTATGCCATTTGGGACTAGGCATGGAGCACAGATGGCAGTACAGTCCTCATGTAGCATGCACAAAGCTCTGGATCAGAAGTTCAGGGTCATCCTCAGCTACATAGCAAATTTGTGGCCAGACTAAGGGCTACATGAGACCCTGTCTCAAAAACAAACAAACAACAACAACAAACCTCAAAACTAGAATTCTTAGCCTGAACAATTAGGCTGAGGTGTTACCATGCCACATTATAGTTAATGCCTGAATAAAACAAGCTGACTCTAGTTTTTAAGAGTGGGCCTCTATTAGTCACTTTTCTGTTGCTGTGATAGAAACACTGACCCATGCAATTTATAGAAGGGAGAGTTTATTTGAGCTTATGGTTCCAGGGGAATTACAGCACCATCATCTGGGCACAAAACATCCAAATACTTGGAGCCTATGGGGGACATTTTCATTCAAACCACCACATTCCACCCTCTGGCCCCCATAGGCTCATGACCATATAAAATGCAAAATGCATTTAGTCCAACTTTAAAGTCCCCGTAGTCATTATCAATCTCACTACTATTCAAAAGTCCACAGTCTAAAGTCTCTTCTGAGACTCAGGTAAATATCTTAACTGTAAGCCTCTATAAAATCAAAAGACAAATTATATACTCCCAACATACAGTGGAACTGAATACACATTCCCATTTCAAAAGGGAGGAACAGGGGCATAGTGAAGAAATACTGGACCAAAACAAGACCAAAACCCAGCAGGCCAAACACCAAAGCTGGTAGCTCCATGTCTGACTTCTGGGACTTTACTTCCAAAAGGCTTAGGTGGCTCAGCCTCTCCAGCTTTGTTACATGAAATATACATCTTTCTCTTGGGCTGCTACCACTACCTGTATGCAGGTCTTCTTGGAAGATGCCTCACAGCTCTGGCACCATGAACGCCTTCTTGGAGTCTCCATTACCAAGCAGGCGTCATCTTCAAAGCTTCACGAAATGGCCTATCAGGGCCTTGTTTATGCAGGGAATCCCTGCTGCACACTGCCTGCCTCTGCAGCTCTCTGAAATCTTGGAAGAACTGATGATCCCTACACTCTTGCATCTTTCAGATGGAGCAGGAGCAGCAAAAGCTAAGCTCCCACATCATCACAGGCACAAGAAGCAAGAGAGCAACTGGAGATCCAGCAAAGCTTAAGAACTCTGTAAGCCCACCCCCAGTGATGTGCTTCCTCCAGGATAGCCACACCTTCTAAAACCTCCCAAAACAGCGCCATCATCTGGGGACAAAATGTCCAAATACTTGGAGCCTATGGGGGACATTTTCATTCAAACCACCACA
>NW_008331547.1:1475925-1476738 GCF_000622305.1 Nannospalax galili
CTGGGGCTACAGGGAGACCCTGTTTCAAAAAGACCAAAAACAAACAAACAAACAAACAAACAACAACAACAACAAAAAACTTGGAGGCTGTTGGTTAAGTGAGAAAAAGGCTCTTAATTGAAAGTTTGGGGAGTGTATCTTGCATGGATTGGTGACCTTACATACCAGAGGAGTGTATGGGAAAACTATTGGAGAACCAGAGATGGGGGAAAAATCTAGGAAGAATGGCGTGGTTAAGGGTGACAGCCACAGCAGACCTCCTTTGAAGATCATTCTGCGAAAATGCTCACAACCCAGCCCATCCCAAATGTTCCTTCATGTAAAACAGCCAAAAGAAGAATTTGAGCAGCAGAGATGGCTCAGCTGTGAAGTGTTTGCATGCAAACAAGAGCACCTGAGGTTGAGCCCCAGCACCTGTATAAAACTCAGTGTGTGCTGGCACACCCCTGTGATCTCAGCGTGACCTTACATACCAGAGGAGTGTATGGGAAAACTATTGGAGAACCAGAGATGGGGGAAAAATCTAGGAAGAATGGCGTGGTTAAGGGTGACAGCCACAGCAGACCTCCTTTGAAGATCATTCTGCGAAAATGCTCACAACCCAGCCCATCCCAAATGTTCCTTCGTGTAAAACAGCCAAAAGAAGAATTTGAGCAGCAGAGAGCTCGGCTGTGAAGTGTTTGCATGCAAACAAGAGCACCTGAGGTTGAGCTCCAGCACCTGTATAAAACTCAGTGTGTGCTGGCACACCCCTGTGATCTCAGCGCTGAGAAGGAGAAGGTAGGAGCATCCCCGCCACTTGCTGGCCAGTCA
>NW_008331547.1:1477595-1522631 GCF_000622305.1 Nannospalax galili
TGCCACTTACTCTGTCCAGTTCCTTCTCCCTGCCCAATTACCTCTCATTCCCTACCCCCCGACACACATCAGGACTGGGAGACCCTAGAGTCCTCAGAGGGCCTGTGTGGATTTCCCATTGGAGAGGGAAAATTTAGTGAAACACACACATGTAACAAAAATTAAGAATTAATAAATATAAAAAAGAACCGAAAAGTAGGGCTGGTGCTGAGCTGGTATTCACCAGTATGAGCCCACTGGCTCTAATGATGGTGAAACACTCCCACATCCACTGCACTGTACTTCTCTCCTCTGGAATGGCCCTCATCAACTGTGGGGTACTGGTACAACAGCTAGATCCTGCTCTAGTACATGGCCAATTTCCCATTAGGGCCCTGCCTTTAGAATACTTGAATTCATCTGTTGTCTGTCCATAAATCACACGTTCCCATGTTCAGATCCCTTATGTGAAGTGGATGATGGCTAGAGACCAGCATGTTTCCCTGGACAGGAGGACATACCCAGGTTCTTTTGACTGAGGTACCCTGATGCAGACATGCTCCTTACTGGTTGAGATCAGCCTGTTTCTCTCCATTCCTTTGCAAGCCTAGATGGGCACCAAGCCTCTTGGCCCAAAAGTTCCCAAACAGGGACAGGGGTAGTACCCATGTGTGATGAAGGTCTTGCCAGTCTGCTAAGATGTGAATGATATGAAAACATACTCAGGCTTTTGGCTTTTTTTTTTTTTAGTTTTATGCATATGGGTATATTGCCTGCATGTATGTAAGTGCACCTGTGTCATGCAGTGTCCTCAGAGGTCAGAAGAAGGCATTGGATTCCCTGGAACTGGAGTTCCAGATGATTTTTTACCTCCATGGGGGTACTGGGAATCGAACCTGGGTCCTCTGCAAGAGAAGCTAGTGCTCTTAACTACTGAGCCATCTCTCCAGGTAATTTTATTTTGTGTATGTGTGCATGCACACATGTAATGCTACACATGTGGAAGTCAGAGAACAACTTGTGGAAGTCGGTTCTATCCTTTCTTCACGTGGGTGCCAGGGATCGAACTCAGGTCCTTAGGCTTAGTGCCAAACGTCCTTACCCACTAAGCCATCTTTTGAAACAAGGTCTCATGTAGCTCAGGCCTTGAATTTGCCATGTAGCCACACGTGACCTTGTATTTCTGATCCTCCTGCCTCCACCTCTTCAGCACTGGTATTCCAGATGTGCATCACCACACACGGTTTGTGTGGTGCTGGGAATCAAACCCAGGGCGTCGTATATGCTTTGTACATGCAAGCGATCTACCAACTGAGCTACACCCTCAGCCTCAAAACTGTTCGAAAGACACGCTGAGGTTGTTTCTTAATCTAATTTGCAGTCCTTTCACATGTTCGTGTACCTAAAGCCTTTTCCATGTCCCTGACATAAACTCTGCATATTCATTAGATGGTAACTCTCCCTTACCTGCTTCTCTGTGAATGTGTCTATTCTGGGGACTTAGATAAACTGTATTATATAGTATTTGTCCTTCTATATCTGGTTTATTTCAATGTCTTCAAGGTTCAGCTGGGGGCTAAGGACATAGCTTAGTTGTAGAGTGTGCTGAGCATGTTCAAGGCCCAAAATTCAATACCTAGCACAAATGAATGAATGACTGACTGACTGAATGAATGAATGAATGAAGGTTCATCTGGATTGTAACATCCCAGACTTTACTAACTTTCAGGGGCATTGTGTGCACTTACCTCATTTTCTGCTTGTCCATCTGTGAACATGGTAATTTTCATATGTGGCTTCCATGAATGACATTGCTATGAACAGTGGTATTCCAACCTCTGTTTGAGGCTACCTGCAGTATGTCTGGATATAGAGCTAGGAGTGGAATTGCTTGGTTCTAGGTTTAAATTTTGAGGACTCATTGCTCTATTTTCCAATGGCTTGTATCATTTTACTTTCCATCAAAAGTTTGATGGGTTTCTCTACATCTTCTCAGCATTATCTACTTCCTGTCCTCTGGGAAGTAGGTTGCTTCCTGTCCTCTGGGAATTAGGTTACTTCCTGTCCTCTGGGAAGTAGGTTGCTTCCTGTTCTCTGGGAAGCAGGATATTTCCTGTTCTCTGAGAAGTAGGTTGCTTCCTGTTCTCTGAGAAGTAGGTTACTTCCTGTTCTCTGGGTAGTAGTGGTGCTAGTGAGTGGAGAACACCATCTTGCCATGATTTTACCTGATTTCCTGGAGCTAGAACGCTCAGGCGTCTTTTCTGGTGGGTATGTGCCATTTGTACGCATTCCTTGAGCAAGTGCTTATTCGAGTCATTTTTCAATTATTCTGTTATTACTGAATTGTGTGAGTTCTTCATATACTGGACTTCTGCTAACCCTTTTTCCAGATATATTATTTGTAATATTTTCTCGCATTGTCTACTTGCAATCCTAATATCGTCCTGTGATGAATCAAACATTCGTAATTTTAATGAAATCTAATTTATTTTACCTTTTTTTTTTCTTTTGAGAGAGAGTCTCTCTGTAGCCCCAGTTGGCCTGGAACTTGCTATGTAGACCAGGCTGGACTTGATCTCACAGAGATCCACCTGCCTCTGCCTCCCAAATGCTGGGATTAAAGGTGTGCGCCACTATGCCTAGCTAATTTATCTTTTTTTATTACCTGTATTTTTGACATCACCTTTATGAAATCACTGCTAATTCTAATGTCATGAAGTATTTCCTAATATTTTCTTCTAATAGTTCTGTATTTTAGTTCTTAAGTTTTGGTCTTTGATTCATTTTGTGTTCTTTTGTACAGTGTAAGGTCCAATTGCATTGCATTGCATGTGTTATATCCATTTCCTTGGTTAGAGTCATTCCAAAGTACTTAATTAACACATTAAATACTTTTTGGATACTACTGTAAATGGAATTCCTTTTCCAATTTTGTTTTTGGATTGCTCGTTCCTGGTGCACAGAAGACCCTGGATTTTCTTGGCTCGGTCTTGTAAGACATCTTCACTGAGTTCCTTTGTTAGCCCTGGTGGCTTCCTGGTGAATTTCTAGAGGATTCTCCACTCGGAGGACCATGTCATTTGCAAATACGAACACGCTTTCCTTGGCAGCTTTGACAGCTTTGACTTCCTTTTGCTGGGCAATGCTGCTCTCTCACTTCCGGTTCACTGCTGAATAGCTGTGAGGGGACCAGAGGGCACCCTGGACTTGTCTGTGATTTTAGGGAGATGTTCAGCCTTTCAATACTATGTGGGAAGCCAGCCAGGCTTTTTTCTTTTTTTTTCTTCTGAATACTATTCCATCATTGTAAGGAATTTTCCTTTTATTCCTTGTTTTCTAATTCTAGTATTTTCTATGTCAATTGAGATGACCTGTGTCCTCTCAACATTCTTTATTCTGTTTGTGATGTAGCATATTGATTTTCTCATGTTGAACCACCCTTTTAAGTTTTTAGGATAAATCCCATTTAGTCGCCACAAATGTAAATAATTCCCTTAATATGCTGTTGGGTTCAATGTGCTGATATTTTTGTGGATAACCTTGGCACCTATACATTCAAGGAACGCTGGCTTGTACTTTTTTCTTCCTAGTCTTTATCTGACTCTGGTGTCGGGGTAATACTGGCCTTAAAGAATGAGTTGGGAAACGCTTGCTTTTGTCAATTTCAAGAAAGAACTTGAGGACTGGTGTTAATTCTTCTGTAAATACCTGGTAGAATTCCTCTGGGTAGCCAGCTTGCCTGGGACTTTTCTTTGCAATGTAATGCTTCTTTCTTGCTTTGTAGGGGAAGTCTAGTTTTAAGGGAAGAAACTCTTGCTGAAAGGCATTTTCTTAAGAGGCCTAAGCTCCAGGGAGAATTTTCCAAGGGTCCCCCATGTATATACTAAGTTTAACAGTAAACTTCACCCAACAATGTTTTAATTACTTATGGTTATTTCCATGGTACAGGGAAATAATTGTCACTCTCCACATGCTCCCACAGGCTCAGGAACGACTTTCAGGGCTGAGTGTCATCTGTCATTCCAAGTGACTCTTTTGGGGAGATAATACTCAACCCAAAAGCTAGCTGTGGCTTACAATTAAGTTCATGACCTGTGTATCTACTATGTGGATAGCATGCTATACATGGGTCCAAATGGAAAATGTCTTACATAAACAGCACGAAACTTTAGGTCTGTTTAAAAGCCGTGTTTTTTGCTGTTCTCTGTGGAAGCAGTCTGGAGTAACGTACCCAGTTATGACTCATTAGCCATACTCAAGGCAAGACGGATAGACTGGAGAGTTAAAAATCCCTCCTTCAGCAGTATTCTGTGGACTCCATGCTGCCCTCAGTTTGGCCCAAGGCCATCCGTCCACTCCCTCTTTTGTTTCTTCCCTGGGCACTGCCTCACCAGTACTGCTGTGTTTAGGTTCCCCCGCCTCCAAATTAGGAACACCATGAGCCCAAATGACATTGCGTACTTCAACTTCTCCACTCTTGGGATGTTTCGGCTGCAGAACTCTGAGAAACAGTACTGGGTGGTTATAAAAGTCAGAAGGGAAGGACTCCTGGCAGCTGCCTCTCCTGCCCTCGAGGCAGGGTGGGGGAGGGCATGGTTTATAGGCCTTGTTTTAATCTGTATGTCCTTTTCATCTTTGGTCAGAGTCTCCTTGATCTCAGATGGGCCTTTCAAATCTGGGCTTGAACCTCTGCATTAATTTGATCTCTTCGAATACAGCTGCAATCCATTTTCTTTGAATTTTCCTTCCTTTGCTACGTGTTAGAATCAGACCCACAGTCCCTTGGGGGCAAGAATGGGTTTATTCTCTATATAATTCTTTTGCACAGTCATGTGTCGGTAGGTATCCAAATTTAAAACTATATGTGTAAAATTGGGTTTCACCTTAAGTTGTGTGGAGTTCCCAGAAAAAAAAAAAAAAAAGCCCTGTGTTCCTATCTGCTGTCCCAACCGATGTATTTGCTAAAAGCATCGCTCCATAGCTGTCTTTTGTTCTGTGACTGTAAAAGTTCATGGAAGTTGGGGCTTGGAGCTGGCTCTGCAGTCAAGCTGCTCTTGCTGAGGACCAGGTTCAGTTCCCAGGACCCACGTGGTGGCTGTCTGTGACTCCAGTTCCAGGAGATCTGATGCACTCTTCTGACCTCCTTGGGCATTACACGACACGGGTGCACTTACATACATGCAGGCAATATGCTCATACACACAAAATAAAAATTAATAATATTAAAAGTTCATGTAACTTACCTCCACTGTGGAACAAGTCATTATAGGCAACCTGAGTCAGTGTTCCCAGCCCATGGTCACTCATACTTGGTTCAGAATAAACTCTCTAATTTCCTTTTCTTGACAATGCCTAACACTCTGCAAGGAGAGGACGTGAGGGTGAGAATGGTCCCGTAGTTCATACACACTTAGCTTAATGTTCCTGCAACACAATCTTTTCTCTACTGTGAAGAGGCTCAGAAAGAGGAAGTGGCTTGGCTGGAATTGAAACCCATGTTTCACTAATGGTAAAACATGCCTTTTTTTCCTGTTATTTGCCTCAAATGTGTACTGGGAATCACTGGGACCCAAATGCAGCTGACTCAAATCCTTGACTCCTTTAGTTTCAGGACTATAAAAATCAAACTCTATGGTAAGCCTTTATTAAAGATGCGTGGAGTGATACACTAACTTTAAAACATAAAACACTTTGAGAAATGACTAGGACCCCAATATACTGAATGGACATACTTAAATCCATTTAGTATAGACTTAGGTATATTATTATGGAAGTTCTCAAATGTACTCGACTCATGGCAGTGGTTGACCAAACAAAACAGCCAACCATTCTGGTTTTCAGTCTTTTTTTTTTTTTGAGACAATGTTTCCCTGTAGCCACAGTTGGCCTGGAACTCACTATGTAGACCAGGCTGGTCTTACCTCACAGAGATTTGCCTGCCTTTGCCTCCTGAGTGCTGGGATTAAAGGGGTGCACCATCATGCCTGACGTTCATTCTGTTTATTATGTAGATAGATTTCTTTGTTATTTTTATGTGTATGCGTATATGGTCTGTACGTATGAAAGTGCACCCATGGTGTGCAGTTCCCTCGGAGGTCAGAAGAGGGCATCGGATCTCCTGGAACTGGAGTTATGGATGATTGTTAGCTGCCATGTGGCTGCTGGGAATTGAACCCAGGTCCTCTGCAAGAGCAGTCAGTGCTCTTAACCACTGAACCAGCTCTCAAGCCCCTAAGTAGATATAACTCAATAAGCATTCATGCTCTAATGTCTTATAAGAACTATTTTATTTATTTATATTTTATTATTTTTATTTTATGTGTATGAGGGTATTGCCTGCATGTATGTGAGTGCACCCATGTCGTGCAATGCCGCGGAGGTCAGAAGAGGGCTTCAGATTCTCCTGGAACTGGAGTTAAGGATGGTTTGTAGCCGCCATGTGGGTGCTGGGAATCAAACCTGGGTCCTCTGCAAGAGCAGTCAGTGCTCTTAACTGCTGAGCCATCTCTCCAGCCCCATAAGAACTATTTTAAAAACACATAGCCTGAAAGGAATATTCTACTTTGTATTAAAGTCATCACAATTACTTATCCAGAGAGGTATACATCTGCTGGCCAGCACAAATCTTAAACCTTGAAATATGATTGCTGTGTTCCTCTTGTTCTATGTTTTTATTCATTTGATACCTGCTTTCTAATCACATCAAGAGCCAAAAATCTAGTATTACAAAAATATCACATCCTAAAAACATATTGTAAGTAATGTTGCAAACAAAACTTTTTATTTTTGTGAAATTCATGTTTGATTACATTTAGATCCCCTCCTGTATCTGCACCCACTTTCTATCCCCTCCAACAAATTTCTGTATTCTAATATATATCTCTATCTGTCTATCTATCTATCTATCTATCTATCTATCTATCTATCTATCTATCTGTCTATCTATGTGCCTATAAAACAATTTTTCAAGTTTAAAAAAATATTTATTGACAAGGAGCTGGGGGGACTATAGGAGACAGGTATCATCAAACATGAAATGGGGAAAATGGGGGTACTTTAATTGGGGTTAGACAGGGAGAGAGAGGAGAGATAAATAATGCCTAGCTGCTGTAAAAAAATCAAAGGAAACATATTAGTTCAAAAACCTACTGAAAAATTACTCATACAGTATCACTACGTGAATGCATATGTACAGCTGAAGGCTGTATAAGAAACAGTACCCGATAGGAGAAACTTCCCTTTGAGTTGTTGGCCACAGGGTATCACCACAACCTTGATTGCCTCCAGAACTTGAAGGTAAGACCCTATTGCTGAAGACAGGACATGCTTCGGACACAGGATTTGGAGCAATGGAGCTGGAACTGACCTGGAAGCCTCCTCCTGAAGGCCATCTCCCATAGTTTTGGAGAACACCATGCAAGCTGCTAAGGGAGAACATCAATTGATGGTCCAACCTCAGCTTGAAGGCCTAATCGCCACAACATAGGAAACTATATTGGGACAGCAGTGGCACTTTTATCTTGGGGGTAATCAACAGCTACCTAATTGGACTTAAAACCCACTCAATGGGAGGGAATTCATGTGTGGTACTAGAAACATAGTCAAATACACATGGCTGGAGAGGTCATAGATCTTAAAGAAAATCCTAAGGCTGTCACATCCCTAGACAAATGTAATTTCTTACCATGTGTAAAATATGGATTCTTGTATTTACAGACAAGTATGCCAGTCACCACCGATCAAAGAAGCTTCTTTTCCAATAGACAGAAACTACTACGGAGTTCCACAACTGGTCACACACAGAGATTAAGTGTCTGTGAGATACCGAAGCCTAAGTGACACATCTACAGTGGAACCTCCACACCCTAAGGCTCAGAGAACATAGTGGAACAAGGGGGAGTAGAGAGAATACCAACGCACCTCTCAACTCTCATCAACATGCTCCCTCATGCAATAGAGGGCAATGAACACAGAGGGCCACACATAGAGAATGAGTCTGCGGAGTGTGGGTCCTTGGACAGGATTCCTGTATTAAACTTCACTCTCCCAGGGTTCAGGGACCATTGTGGAAGAGGGGGCAGAAAGATTGTAAAAGCCGGGGAGGAGCTGTGCGACCGTATGGAAATAAAGTCTCACAGGCTCCTGGGACCCTGCACATATGAACATAAAGCAATGGTGACAGCAGGCACAGACCTATGTGAACTCAAACAGACAAAAGCCCAGGACAGAACTGGGGAAATGGGCAGCAGTTCCCAACCTTGGCCGATTACTGCTGACTGCCGCTGGGTGAGGAAGAGCTGATCTTCTTTAAAGGAGGGACTCTAAATAGGCTGACTAGACCCCAGTGGATGAAGTTGCAGTGAGGGACATCTGGGGACACTAACTTGACTCGATAGGCCTTAACATAATGACGGAATGCATGAAATCCAGTTGGGCAGGGAGGGGGTATAAAGATGAATAAGATGTGTGTGAAATACTCAAAAATTCAGTTAAAAATATAGAACCCCCCCCACCATTAATTTGTGTGTATGTATGTGGGTCCATGGGCCAAAGTGCCTGTGTGTAGGTCAGAGGACAACTTATGGGTCAGGTTTCTCCTTCACCATGTGGGTCCTGGAGATTGCACTTGGCTGTAAGTGCCTTTACTTGCTGAATCATCTCTGGCCTGAAATGGAACTGTCGTGAGCTAGTAGTCTGGGTGGCAATGATAGATGTTGCTGTTTCTTCAGAAACTTCACCAAATCTCCAGCCCTTCTGAGCTCCCTGCAGTACGCTGGGGGGCCATGGGGGTCAAGCAAGCCTTCTTGATAAGCATACTCATTTTAGGTGCACATATTTAAGCGATACTATGCGGTGTTTTGACACAGGGAGTAGAATGGTTTCTCCGTCAAGCACTCAGAGATCTGGCATACTACAAAGGCGCCTTGAACACTGCATCCCCGAAGGGTATTTGTCTCTTCCCCTTTTCTCATCCCACCCTCCGCCTCCCTCCTCTTCCATCTTTCATTTTTAACTATTTATTATATCAAACCTCTTAAAGATTCATTTGTAACATGACCTTTATCTCCACGGCATCTTAAAATCTATCCTGAAATTTTCAACTTGAGGTTAAGAGTGAAGGAAGCCGTTTAGGTGGAAGCGCACATAGATATTTGATGTGGACACAGATTTTCTCAGCACAAAGCAAATTTTTTCCAAAATAGTTCTTTACACTTTTTTAGTTTTATTTTATATGTATGAATGTTATTGCCTACATGTATGTGACTGCACACGTCGTGCAATGTCGTGGAGGTCAGAAGAGGGATTCGCATTCCCCTGGAACTGGAGTTAAGGACGGTTCGTAGTTGCCTTGTGGGTGCTGGAGGTCAAACCTGGGTCCTCTGCAAGAGCAGTCAGTGTTCTTAACCACTGAGCCATCTCTCCAGCCCCTTTTATTTTTATTGATTATTTTTATTTTATGTGTATGAGTGTATTGTCTGCATGCATGTGAGTACACCCGTGTCGTGCAATGATAGTTCTTTAAACTCTTAAATGGACATTTCATATTTGATGAAGCAGGGAATTGGAGGACAGGAGGAAAGACAACAAGAAAAAAGCTTGATAGATAAATCTTTATTTAAATGTTTATCATGTTCCATGCACAACTTCGAGCAGGAATCAGAGTTTAGAGCTGGGCTTCCATGGGACCCCAAGCATCTTCACACTAAACACTTGGCACAGGTCAGGTTGCGGTCACAGATGAGGGAGTGGGGAGGTACAGGACGTGGGCAGAGGCTTTGTGTTTGGGCTGAGTTCATGATATGCCTCTTTCTCTTAGTAGTTCTGAGACCTCTGGGCAAGATAATCTTGCGATTTCTAGATCTTTCTTCTCATCTGAATGGGCAGGAATAATACCTATCTCAAGTTTGTTTCTTTGAACAGAGTTAGCATGGATAAAATGCACCTAGCTGCCTAACACATTAGGAGAGTTCATGATTATTCAGACCCTTACTAAAATAAGGCTGGCAGAGAGAGGCCTGCTGAAGATCTCAGACAGACAAAGAGAAAAGGCCCGACAATAGCTGACTTCCTGTTACCTGCTGGGGGGAGGGAAGTTGGTACACGTTCTGGAAACCAGCTCATAGTACTCAAATACAAGCGGATGCTGTGACTTGCAACTCTACTCCTTGGAACACACTGCACCATGCACATCTTATGTGTTCCAAAGTGTCCTTACAACAGCATGGCTCAAAATGGCAGGGAAGTCAAAAACAACTCAGATGCAGAATGGATAAACACAATGCAACATTTCTGACAGCATAATACTCTCCAGCAATGGCTGTCGAGGAACATGGCCACATGTGCCAACCTGGAGGAACCTCACAAACGAAGCTGAGTAGAAGACGGTAGACATAGAGGAGCATGTGTGCTAAGACAGCATTTGTGTATGTGCCATCCATAGGCAGACCAATCGGCAGTGCAGGCGAGGGTCAATGGTTACCTTTTTGGGGGGAGGAGTTACTGGGTGGGGAGGTGTCTGAGTAGCCTGCTGGTACTAAGGATTAAAATGTGTACTCATGCCAGGTGTGGTGCTGTTCACTGTTAATCTCAGCCCTTGGGTGGCAGAGGCAAGCAGATCTCTGAGTTTGGGGCTAGCTGAATCTACGTAGCGATTTTGAGTCCAGCCAGGGCTACATAGCAAGACTGTCTAAAAGAGTGTCATCACCTTTTGAAAATCCTTCCAACTGATCTACATTTTCTTTATGCATTTTTCTCTAATAGTTTAAGAAAAATAGTTGGTTTAAGTATTGAAAAGATGTCTTTATACATTCCTTCTTACAAAAGGAGAGACACGATCTACAGGTCATTTCCCACCATGACAGACTGTCACTATAAGTCAGGTCACGCTGCGCACACAACAACCCTTCGGGCTCAGGAGCTAATACAACAGCATGTTCCTTGCCCGTTGGCACATGGCCAGCATGGGCTGGTAAGGGCTGCACACTGCAGTGACTCAGGGACCTAGGCTGAGGGGAATTCCATTCAGCCACAAGGGTCCACGACCACCAGAGCGGAGGGAAGCACGTGTGGCTAACTACGCTGGTTCTCAACCTGGCTGCGCGCACATTTCAGAAGCCGTGAATGCGCACGGGCAGGCCTGACTTCAAAGGGGCAGCGCCCTGCTATGGGCAGGAAGGAGGCAAGATGCAAGGCGACTGCTCCGTGTCTGCAGTGTTTGCTCCAGGTTCAGTCAATTTCAGTCCTGTTCCCAGAGAACTGTTTCCATGTCCTCTGTATCTTTCCTTCCTCCCTACCCGCCAACAGCAGGAAAGAAAGCTAGATTTCCAGGCCACTGCTGTCCCCCGTGCTAACTGCCACCAAAAGGGTGATGGGCACTGTGTGACTGGTCTACTGGAGGGCACCGCTGGTTCTTCTGTGGACCAAAGAGCACAGTGCAGTCGCACTCAGGGGAGCCACAGTCATGGTGGAGGGTGGCAGAGAATCCTGCCTTTGAAGGTGACACCAGTGGGAACAGTGGGGCTGTTGCACAGCCTGTGAGACGAGTCAGGGGAAAGGAAGGAAAGGAAAGTAGAGGAGAACTCTGTGTCTAACAAGCCATAGGTGCAAAGCTTTTCTTCAGCCCTATATAGTGACTCTGGGCTTTGGAAGGTTTTCTGATGTTTACTAGGTGTGATGGCCAATCCTGGGTGTCAACCTGACTGGATCTGGGGTAAACTGAAATGACAGAGATCTTCTTGATTGGATCATCTGAAGCTGGAAGACCCGCCCTGAATGTGGGTGTTACCTTCTGATGGCAGCCCGTAAAAAGGCAGAGACCAGCGCTTGCTTCTTGCTGCTTGCCTTCTCTCTCACTGGTGAGTTCGTCCTGTTGCTGTAGACTGAAGACTAGCCTATCTTTTGGAATTCGTCAGATCTTCAGCGCCAGATCGGGACTACTGAGACATCCAGCCTCATGGACTGAGCGACTACAGATTCTCAGCCTCTCCAGGGTGGTGCGGCCATTGTTGGACTACTCGGACTCTATCTTTGAGCTAATCTGATAAATCCATATATATATATATACACACATATGTATTATACATACAGATATTCATTCTACTGGTTCTATTTCTTTAGAGAACCCTGACTAATACAGCTAGGTTTCTATTACCTAAGCACCACAGTGGAACTCACTGCTTACTAGCAAAGAAAGGACTTTGCTACAGTTAAGGAGGCAGTCAGTGGCCGGCTCCTGTCCAGCCAGCACAATGCCAGTGCGCTCGAGCCCTGCCACAGAATCCAGAGGGCACAGGTGAATCTTCATACTTTATCTTAGCATGTATGATGTATGTGAGTGGGTGTGTATGCCTAGATCACAGCATGTGTATGGAGGTCGGAGGACAACTCAGCTGTGGGTCCTTGCCTTCCTTGTCTGAGGCAGGGCCTCTTGTTCTCTGCCACATATGACAGGCTAGCTGGCCCGGGGACTTCTGGGTATTCTCCTGTGCCTTCCTCCCACCTGGCCACAGACAATGGGATCACAGAAGTGAGCAATGTCGCATATGGCTTTCTATGGGTTCTATGAATATGGCTAAGCTTCTCAGGCTTGTATGGCAAGCACTTTACCCGCTATGAGATTCCTCCCCATCCCTCATCTTTGCACTTTAAATGTGAATTCCTCCCTGAAATATATGGTGTGTTTAGTGGGTTCTATGAATATGGCTAAGCTTCTCAGGCTTGTATAGCAAGCACTTTACCCGCTATGAGATTCCTCCCCATCCCGCATCTTTGCACTTTAAATGTGAATTCCTCCCTGAAATATATGGTGTGTTTAGGAGAAATGCACTAACGCAGTTTGTGTGTGTGTGTGTGTGTTTGCACACATACATATTTTTTGGCAAACTGATGACAAATGTTGCATTGGGTCTCTTAGCGGACACATGGAAGAAGAACTGGTGGACGGGTAAGTCAAGGTAAAACAGTCCTATGACAGCCATAGGCTCTTGATTTCCCTCTGCCTACATGACCCAAATAACTCATTTAAATTCCAACAAACATGGGATTTGAGTATTGTGCCAATTCCTTTTATTGTGAAAGAAATCATTTCATTTAGTAAAGAACAATGGCATTGGGTCAAAATAGAAGACGTGGTGTAAGTGATCAGCAGTGTCAGAAGAGGAGCGTGGTTTGTTTGAAGCTGTAGCTGTGGAGACATCACATCCCCAAAACTTCAGGAGGAGCCCTTTAAGTGGCAGGCTTGGATCCAAGTTCCCAAATGGGTTTCTATATAAACTTTTCAGGAATACTTCTGCTGTGGAAAAGATGTTCGCAGCACGGGACTTCAAACAAAGCCCGGAGAGGAAGCTTCATTGAAGAACGTTTACTACGGACTGAAAGTTCTTCCACAGAAGGAAAGGTGCTGAGAGCCATTGTGCACCTGGGTAGGACTTAAAGACTGGAAATAAGAAAAAAAAAAAAAAAAAAAAAAAAAGTTGTAACCAAAAGGATTTGAATCCATTTGATTAAAAGTATTTTTTAAAATCGCACATAAGCATCCTGACTATTAGAGTTTCTGAGGTTTATGCACCACTAGTCATTTTCCAATTAACTGTATATCCTAATGCCCCCATCCTAAGAAGTCCCCGGGCCAGCTAGCCTGTCATATGTGGCAGAGAGCAAGAGGCCCTGCCTCAGACAAGGAAGGCAAGGACCCACAGCTGAGTTGTCCTCCGACCTCCATACACATGCTGTGATCTAGGCATACACACCCACTCCACTTGCATTTGTTGCTAAAAAGAAACCAAAAGGGTCTGGTTTGAAAGATGTTGCAGCAGCTGTGATTTGGATTGAGGTCAAATGGTTCAACTCAATTCGAGACAGGTCAAGCCTCATTAAAAAGAAGGGCCCAGAGAAGGCAGCAGGGCCAGTTCAAATGACTGCTCTTTGAGACCGATGTGGTCACTTTCCCACTCATTGCGTTTTAATTAGAAACTTGTTCCTTACAGACACTTCATTTGGTTGTGTTGTAAGCATAGACCTTGACCAGAAAAGCAAAAAGAAAAGCAACGAGAGCCAGGCCCACAGCTATCCTCAGTGCACAGTCGTGGTGGGTCACCTGCAGCAGCATCCTTCTGGAATACACTGAGCTATGTGGAGTTGCAGCACAGGGGTCAGAGGTCGAACGTAGACGATTCCCAAGCCTACTTCTGAATTCCTATAGAGAGAAACAGATAGGAAAATAATATCATATACAGAGAAATCTCCGTTGTCTATCAGCCAAGGTGCCTCATTCCTTCAGCATGGGCACATTCGGGTGCCCCGCATGGCCCAGGTAGCTCCAAGGCTGGTCAGCTTCTTTTTCTGAAGGCTAGACCACAGTCATGGTTTTTTTAGACTATACGGGAAGACACTGTGTTCAGCAAACACACCTTTTAGGACAGACATTCTGAGTTGTTCTGCCATTGGGGTTGGGCTGACCCTGACTCCAGGTGGGCCTCGAAGGGTCTGACCGACTAGAGGGACCCACTCCACGAGTCCCTTCTGTTTATCCTGGTGTACCAGACAAGCACCTTCATTTCCTTTGCATGCTGCACAGAAGCGCCTGGGCAGCCCAGCTTGGGGAAGAGTCCAAGGACTGAGCAAACCAGCTGCATGGCTTTTCTCAGAGGTCTGCACTTGGCAGGGCTTCTGGGGGGAGCACGACATTCATGCAGTTTCAGTTCTTCATAGCATGACTCTACTGTAAGAGCTTTTCACCTTGCACACCCCCTTAGAATGAATGCCTCTCATACAACACGGATGCTTCTGCTGAGACCTCACACTGAGAGGTGGAAAGGATGGAGGGGCCGCACAGATGATGGGACACGTGACGGAAGGATCACTGAGGAGGAGACATGGTGCCCGAGGTAGTGCGTGATGGTGTGTGCAAAGCACAGTTGTTACTTGAGGATGTCCTTCCATAAGTACACCCCTCAGAAGAGCATCTCCCGGAGGTTGGGGCATGTTGGGTGCTCCACTAATCTGCTGTTGTCTCTCCCTGCTGAGGCTTGTGTGATATCCCCTAGGAGCTTCCAGCTCAACTGCCTGAAAATAGCTCTATGCTCTCAAGATCGACACTCACGGAGGGTCTGCAGTTTTCAGTAATTGTCAGGAGTTACTTGTATGAAACTGCTGTCAAACCAGGAAGAATGCACTTGATGCATTCACAATGTCAGGATTGCTGGTAACCCTGGGCGTACGTCCCTCCATCACCATGCCTCCTTGTGTTGCATAGTCCAAACGGCTTAATTAACTTTGGTAATTATGGCCAGAGTTGTACATACTGGGGATGATGGATTCTGTATTACACCAAGCACTAGCTGGTCAAAAGGATCCCTCAGCTCAGGAAGTGTTCCACGGGCCTTCTGGAAATGTAAGCCCATTGGCCTAATGAAGCTTTTTCACAGTTAGGCGATTGTCTTGTGAAGCTGACTTTACTAACCATCTTCTCCCATGCCTTCTTTTTTTCTCTGTCCTGTTCGAATAACTCCTAATACTCCTATTTCTCCTTGGGCATGCCTTTTTACAATTTATTTTAAATATCTTATTATTTTTATTTTATGTGTATGAGTGTACTGTCTGCATGTACGTAACGCGCCCGTGTCATGCAATGCCCACAGAGGTCAGAAGAGGGTGCTGGATCCCCTGGAACTGGAGTTAAGGAAGGTTGTTAGCCACCATGTGGGTGCTGGGAACCAACCTGGGTCCTCTGCAAAAGCAGCCAGTGCTCTTAAGCACTGACACACCTCTCCCTTCCGTTGCTGGCTTTTTATTTTTTATTTTTTCATGGTACCCTGACACAGATTTCACCATATAGCCCAAGCTGACACTGAACTCAAGATCTTTCCTCAACCTTTCTGCGCTGAGAGTGCAGACGTGCAACACTGTGCCAAGCCTGAAATTTTGAACATACTTTAATTCCCCAAAATAGTTTATTAAATCCTAGAAAAATAATAAATCTGATAAACAGAACTAAATATATATACTCCCAAATATATACATATACACACCCCCAAACTAACCAAACAACAAACTTGCAGGTTCAGAAACCCAAGGCTGAGAATTCCAGCAGTTAGAGACAAGGCTGGGAGGGAGCGCCCGCCCAGCTCAGATCACTTCCCCCTTCTCCAGCAAGAATTCGTTCTTCCATGGGGACAGAGGAGATGTCTCTGACTTGAGTGTGTTCAGTGCCACAGGACACACATGGGACTGTGGCTCTGGGAGCTGTGAGTGCTCAGGCTCGAGAATTCGTTCTTCCATAGGGACAGAGGAGATGTCTCTGACTTGAGTGTGTTCAGTGTCACAGGACACACATGGGACTGTGGCTCTGGGAGCTGTGAGTGCTCAGGCTCCGGGCTCCAGTTCCAGCTCCACTAGTGTTCTCGGGCCCATTATCCCCTCACTGTGTGCATTTCCTCATAAAACGGAGATGCTTAGGGTATTAGTATTTGTGCATCACTGAGTTGTTATGAGGACTAAGTGAGACAGGAATAAAGTATCCAGAGCATTTAAACTCAATTAAGATCAATGTATTCCATAGTACTCTGCAGTTCTAATGGACTATGCAAATGGCTTCAGACGTTCTTGTAAAATTACAAAGTCACTATTTTATTTGCTTTTCAAAGATGATTAATCTATTCATGGAACTTTGGTTCCTTGTGAAGAGCAGCAGGAGGCATGCCGCATGATGAACGAGCACAGGTTTTGAATTCTGGCAGACCAGAGACTGAATCCAAGTTTAGCTAGCCATGTGATCAAAGCCTAATTACTACTGTGATATAGAAATGCCAACCTCTGCCTTAAGACAGTGTTGAAAGTTGGAAGCCACATGCCCAGAGCCCAGGCAGATCTCTGGAATAGAGAAGTTTACAGTACAAGGCTGCTATAACTGCTGCACGGCAGAGTATGGCTTGGAAAAGAGAAGACGAGAGTCTCGGCTGACACTGAGCACTGGTACCAAGAGGATGATGCCCTGTCTTAAGCAAAGTCCTCACAGACACTAACCTATGAGAGGAAGCCATACCCATCATGCAGTCAGCACTCCCTGGAAGATGGGCAGTAAGGCTCCCTGTCAGGCAGGAAGGTTGTGGAGTGTGCCTCAGGGGAAAGCTCTTAACTAGGACCACCATCTACCCCCGTCTCTTCTTGTAATTATTTTCTAAGTATGAACTCAGACAGGACTTGGATTAGGAAAACCTCTCCCAACCACCCCGCCTGCATAGGCCTGCATGTCCTAGGCTCTGTCCCTTAGCACAGTGTACACTAAGTGGGTAAAGGGCCTGCTTACTGCTTCCCACCCCTGGCTGCTCCTTCTGGGCAGGACCTCCTTATTCTCTGGTGGATGCTCAGGGTCTGGGACCAAAAGGGGCAAAGCTAACTGAATGAGTGCTGAGGTTTCTACCTGCTCCTTAGCATTATAAAGTCACACTTTATATAGATACAAATTCTCTCCATGGGAAATGCCATTTGCCTGTACTATTTCTTACTGGACTGCCAGCTAAAGGGGACAAGGTCACTAGCGAGGAACCAGCAGTGTGATGGCTAATCACACTGGATTTAGAATCACCTAGGAGATAGCTCTGGGCATATCTGTGAAGATATTTCTACTCAGGAACATGGGAGGCACCAACCGTCCTATGGTTAGGTCTTGAACTGACTAAAATGGGGACAAAGAGAAACCCAGCTGAAAACCAGCATTCATCTCTTTCCTGACGAGACACCATGTCACTAGCAGCCTCACATTCTACTACCACGCCTCCCCACTATGTTAGGTTGTTTTTGCCTCTCAAACCATGAGCTTAAACAACCTCCTTTCCTTCCTTAGTTATGTCCGGTGTTTTGTCATAGCAATGAGAAAAGTAATTTATACCTGTGGGATATTAGTTTTCTAATGCAACCTAACAAATCACCACAAACCTAGAATAGTAACCAACACACACTTTTTTTTTTAAGTTTCACAGGTCAGGTGTTCTTAAGATCTTAGTGGTGGCAAAGCATTCTTTGTAGAGGCTCCAGGAGAGAATACACATCTTTGTTCCTCCTGGCCGGAGGCTGTCTGCATCCACTGGGCCGTGGCCCTTTCCTCCATTTCAAAGTGAGTTGCACAGGGATTGAAACATCACAAGAAGAATCCTGGGGTCATCCAGTAGAATCTTCCCACCTCAAGATTCCTCCTCAGTTGCATCTGCAAAACCCTTCTTTCCACATTAGGAAATGTATTTGCAAGGTCCAGGGACTAAGAGGTAAGCCGACTGTGCCCACCGCTCATGGTGGGCATGATGCCCCAGGCTCTCATCCCACTAGTCTGTATGCTCAGCTCTGGCATGGCTGAACCAGCTTCACAGCACAGGGGACTATGCTCCAGGAGCATATTTACAAGCAAAGGTGCAGGCAACTGTTTACAAGGAAACATGTTTGCAACATTTTTACAACATGCTTCCAAGGAAAGGTGCAGGCTGACCAGGAAGCCTCCAGAAGGAGGAAAGCTGGGATCTCCCAGGCTCAGTCTCTGCCAAGCCTTTACATTCCTCCCAGCTAACACAATTCTGCCTCTAGGACCACAAGTTTTATCCTGCTCGTGAGACTTGCTGCCATAGGAGGCCCTGAACGAAAGGGCACCAGGGAGGTGGCTAGGCATGTTTGCTGGAGAGACTGTGGCACTTCTGCCTGTTCCTTCCGATCTATATTTACAGTGTCATAGTCACAATACCCCTTCCTTGGGACGTGCATGGGCTTGGCCTCCAGGGGAGGAGGTCAGCCCATCAGTGATTTCCTCTGAAGTCTCTCCTCGTCACTAAGAAGATTAGTGATAAGCTTTAGTACGTATGGAAGAGCTCCAGAGCCAGAAGCAAAAGGATCCAGAAGGAAAGGGAGAGGATGGGAGCAATGTAAAAATGCTAAATCATAAAATGTAAATATCACTTGGGAGGCAGAGGCAGGGGGATCTGAGGCCAACCTGGTCTACATAGCAAGTTCCAGGCTAGGTAGGGCTACAGGGAGACCCCATCTCAAAAGAGCCTAAATAAATAAAATAGAAACAGCAGTATTTCTGGAAGGTTCCTTATGTGCACAGGAAGGCTCTCCTACTTATACACATTCTATCCTTTTGCCTTTCGGACTACTCAATGAAGGAGCTGATAGAACTTAACTCTGCTAAGTCAATCACCAAATTCAGCTAGTATGGTAAATGGGAAAGAGGCTTAGCTTTAGACCTACCAGGCACAGCACACCTCAGGGATGCATACATAGTCAACTATGAATAAGAGGGAGATGTGAGGCACCGCCTGACTAATACTGAACCAAGATTTCCATCAAACAGGCTTTATCCACCCTCCCTGCCATGGCACCCAGCATAGACAACAGTGTGAGCTACACACACACACACACACACACACACACACACACACACACACACTTCACATGCTCACATTAGAACACCTGCACAATGTGTTCTAATGAGGAACAGTTGGTCTGGTTCTGCTTAAATGAAAGACATTCCTGTAAGAGTTGCCACCTGTCTTCCCACCTTGCAAAGCAGCTTCTAAATAGTTCTGTCCTGACACCTGCAGGTGTTGCCGGGGCCCTTCAATCCATTCAAGTGCCAGCTCCTTTCCTTGCTTCACAGACAACCCTATTCTCATGACCCTGTCATTATGAGATACTAGGACACACAGTGACCAAGGGTGCCAAACTATCTCGATGATTATTCTAGATGTCTCCTAAACTGGGAATATGCTGATATCCATGATTGTCTCCAAACCAAAGATGGTAGTAATTTCCAGTTTTTGAAATGTTTAAAAAAAATGTGTATCGGTTATTTTTCTGTTGCTATGATAAAACACTGTGAGCAAGGCAATTTATAGGAAGAGTTTATTTGGCTTATGATTTCAGAGGGTTAGAGTCCATCATGGCACGGGAGGCATGGCAGCAGAGGTGGCCAGAGCAGAAAGCTGAGTGCTCACATCTTCAAGCAGGCACAGGAAGCAGAGAGAGACTGGAAATCCAGCAAGGCTCAAGAATTCTCTAAGCCCACCCCCAGTAAAGTGCTTCCTCCAGCACGGCCACACCTTCTAAGTCCTCCCAAAACAGCGACACCAACTGGGGACAAAATATCCAAATACTTGGAGCCTATGAAGGACATTCTCAGTGAAACTACCACATTGTATGTACAGCCCATCAGCATCATAGACACGCTGGCACATACAAGATCAGCAAATGGAAGTTAAGAATTAATTGGGCCTTTTAATCAAAAAACCTGTCTCATAGTCATGTGATGAGAATACACTGTCAACTTTCCTGTATCACTTTCAGCGTGAGAGGTTCTACATCAGATATTTTATTACTCGTGAAGTTTATTTTCCTCATCTCCTTCACTCCAAATATTTAATTGCTATCATGTCATTAAAATTGCAAGGGGAAAATTTTAAACTTGAACATACACAATAGTCACTCTCATCTTAATATCTTGGATGAGTTTTTCATCTTTATTTTGTGAGAGCAAAGTAAACACAAGCCTTTGCTAATAAGATTGAGCATAAATTATTAAACTATTGACTGTATGATCAAAGGCATTTCAGATGATATTCTGAATAATTTTGCCTTGATGTCCACCAAAAGAATAGAGCTGATGTGCCCCTGTGTGGCCTTGGTAACCCCTCTCTTTGAGGCTATTCAAACCTCAGACACGAACTGTGCCCAAAGAAACAGTAATCATGTCAAAACCAAAGCTCAGCATCTGCCTGTCACCTAATTATGACTTCTGTAAGTCTGTACCTCATCTGACTCAGGAGACATGAAAACAGCGTTCAAGCTCCGAGCTTCCTTGAACGGATTCAAAACATTTCTTCTGTGTCAGTTTTTTCCCGTGCTCACCCAGAAACACAGTTAACAGCCTGAAGTGCAAGCTGACGTAGATGGAGGAAAGGATGCTTGACAGCCCGTATCTCAAGGTAAGTGAGACTTTATATTAACCCTCTCTCCAAAGAGCCTGACGTGGGCTCAGTGGAAAACTGACTGGAGCTAGGTGCATGTAAGGTGGTGATCTGAAAACGTACTGCACTGCAGTGTGGGATCAGAAGAATCTCAAAATCCAAGCTTTGGCTTTGAATATAAAACTATTTCCATGCCAGAAATGATCTCTATAATAACTGCATTTTAATTATTGAAAAATAAAATTAGGGGTCCCTTTCCTGATGTAAGGGTCCCTCACATAAACTGCTATTCTGTCCTGGACACACACAGGCAGGACCTGCCATGAGGAAGGAGGAGCCCTAATTGGATGCATGAAACCTATAATCAGTGTTCAAGCCAGCAGCAGAAGTCTGAAGTTATTTATTCCAAATTAGTGGCAACCGAAGCATTAATACAAGTTAAAGCCACTCCGCAGGCACAGCAAAGCTGAAGATAGAAAAACTGAATCAGACCATTGACTAAGAAATACAATAGACAAATGACATTTCCCATGGCAAAGAATGTGTGTGTGTGTGTGTGTGTGTGTGTGTGTGTGTGTGTGATGTAAGCATATAGCACTAATGAACAGGTAGAAATTTCAGTACCCATCATCTTGCACCGCCCTGTTCTTGGTACCAGGCCCTGGGTCCATCAGCTTGTGCCATCTGTCCCCTCCTTGGTACCAGGCCCTGGGTGATCCTGGAAGGCCCTATTCAGAAGGATCAGAATGTTTTACTGATGATGAAATCCCATCATTGATCTCTTTGGCTCCAACCACCCTCATTCCAAAGGATGCTCCCAAGGGTGGTAAAGATGTTGGGAAACACAACTGCTTATCTTCCACTGACTCTTTGGGTAATTAATCCAACTCCAACAATTACTCCTGAGTGTCTTTCCAACTAGGTAACCATGACAGTGTTCTGGCAGATGTTTGATGTGTGTTTTAAATGAAAAAGAAGCCATGTATGATGTGCCCCTCTCCCAAGTTCTAAGTGTCCTTTTCAATGACGCAAGAGTTACAGCTTTAACATCACTGAGCTCCAGGAACTGCCTAAAATACAGGAGATGGCAGGTACTGTGCTGTCTCAAACAACTTCATAAAAGATGAGCTAACATGTAAAAATGTTACCTATAGACTGCCATGATAGTCGTTCAGCTTGGAAAATTCTGATGAAGTTGTTAAGCCCAATTCCATGTTACGAACTTGCTGTGATTACAGTATGCCCAGCCAGAACTAAGTTCACGTCTCTGCCTATTTTCTCTCATTTTCTAAGTTCTATGATGTATCATTCTAAAACTCCATCCTAAGGCATACCCCATTTCTACTCTGATGCTAAGGCATGCCTCATTTCTACTTTGAATACGTAATTTTTATAAAGCAAAAAAATACTGGTCCTATCAAAAGTCACTTAAAACAACGGAGATAAGGGGATATATGGGAGGAGTTGGAGGGAGGGAGGGAGGGAGTGGGCATGGATTTGATCAAAACACCTTATATGCATGTATGAAATTCTCAATAAATTATTTATTTTTTAAAAAAAGTGAGATAAACTTGATAAGGAAATATATCACTCTTCCCATCGCTGTTAAAGGGCTGCAGTGGCCTAGAAGCTGGCCCTGGATGACCCTTGCCTCTGACTCTTCACCCCGGGTCATGTTCCTTCTGGCTGTGGGATGAGCTTACTGACCTGCTTCTAATGAATTGTTCTTCACAAAAGTGATGAATGTCAGGTCTGAAATTTGGCCTCCATCCTTCTCATGTTCTCTGCCTGAAGAAAGCCATCTGCCATGTGCATTGCCTTCTGAGGAAGCTTGTGCGAGAAGGCCGCTAGCCGACAACAGCAAAGGACTGAGCCTTCAGTGTAAGAACCCACAGGGAACTGAACCCTGGCCTCACCAGTGAGCCAGTTTGGATGCTCGTGGCACCCAGCCAAGTCTTCAGATGAGACTGCTTCCCTGGCTGCTCCAACTGCCATCCAATGAGATGTACTAGAGGGAGGCACCTGACGAGCTGCACTGGATTTCAGGCTCACAGAAACCCTGCGGTGATAATGTGCATGACTGAAAGCTGCTAAGTTATGAGATAATTTGTTAAACTAACGTGGAAAACCAGTACCAAAGATGCCAAGCAGAGGGCTAGACATCAACTCATGTACAGGGAAACGATCTACAAATATCTCAATAGACACGTCCCATACAGGAGACCATTCAATCAGTTAAAATGTTCCATCTCATTTGTAATTAGGGATTCTAAACTAGAAACTCAATGAGATACCACTGAATACACATCAGGTTTGCAAAAAGTGCAAGTCTAGGGGCTGGAAAGATGGCTCAGCAGTTAGGAGCACTAGCTGCTCTTGCAGAGGACCCGAGTTCAATCCCCAGCACCCACACGGCAACTAACAACCATCCATAACTCCAGTTCCAGGGGATTCGACCCCCTCTTCTGACCTCCACAGGCATTGTATGACACGGGTATATTTACATACATGCAGGCAATACACTCATACCCATAAAAAAGTAAATAAAATATTTTATTTAGCAAGTCTAGCTGGGCATGATGGTGCATGCCTTTAGTCCCAGCACTCGGGAAGGAAAGGCAGGCGGATCTCTGTGAGTTTGAGGCCAGCTTGGTCTCCATAGCGAATCCAGGCCAGCTGTGGCTTTAGGGAGACCCTGTCTCAAAAAGACCAAAAAAAAATAAAAATAAAAAAAGTGCAAGTCTAAACAAATCAAGTGTGGGTGAGACAGTGACAGTGGAGGGACCGAACATTCCCACTAAGCCCACAGGTGGAGAAGAGGAAGCTGTGTCTGTTAGACCAGCGCAGCGATTCCATTCCTGGGGGTCTTATGCAGACTAGAGAAAGCACTTCAGGTGAGTGTTGGAAAGACTCTTGAGGGACAGCACTGTACCTACCACAGATGCCCTGGGGCTGTTCAGAGGAATGGATGTCACAAGAGGAAGAACAGAAGTTACCCCACATCAGTGGAAGGCAGGGACTTTAAAAAAAAAAAAAAACAAAAAAACGTAAGTGGGGCTGGAGAGATGGCTCATCAGTTAAGAACACTAGCTGCTCTTGTAGGGGACCTGGGTTTGGTTCCCAGCACCCACATGGAGACTAACAACTGCCCATCCAGTTCCAGGGGATCCAATGCCTTCTTCTGACCTCCACAGGCATTGCACGACACAGGTACACTTACATACATACAGGCAATATACTCACAAACATAAAATAATAAAAAATATTTTAAAAAACCCATCAATGTATTTATTGGCAGCTATAGCTTTTAATAACTATATATATATATTTATGCCTAAAAAGCCCAATAGACAACATTTTGTTCCCATGGTACATGTGATTGGGGCTAAAACCATCCATACCTTGAAGGAGCTACTGTGTCTTGATTAACTAGGCCCCAAACAAATCTTCAGTTCCATACGATATTTACCGACTGCTTGCCGTAAGCCAGGTACCGCTCTGAGTTACCCATGCCATATCTCAGTCTGATGTTTGAAACTCCCTACAAACAGACCTTATCAATCCTAATTCACAGCAAAGGAAACTACCCAGGGAGGGCAGGTGCCCAGAACATGATGGCATGAGGTAAAGGTGAGGCCACAATGCCAAAGTCACAGTCCACTGTAAGTTCATGTGCACAGACTGCTTTATTTTTAAAGGAGTTGCTTGCAGAAAGAAAGTCCTTCACTCGAGCCCCGGGCCTGTGGGAGGAGAGTGCTTATTGTGATGAGGTCTGCCATAGTTTTGTTGTTAGCACTCTGCGTTTCTCTCTCAAGGGGTGGAAGATCTGAAAGGCCTGTATCCCAGTTTTGCAGGTTGACTTGACATAGGGCCTGGGTATTTATGTTTCTTGATAGTTTTACAGAATTGAATTTGGGGGCTAGAGAAAGGGGCAGGGTAAAATTTGTTTCTCCGAAGCTCTTTAAATGCAAAACCTGCAAACCATGGAAGAAAGCAAACATATCCTATTCTTTTAAGCAGCTTCAATTTCATTTATTTAAAAGTAGTGTTTTATTACTTTAGGCACACACAAAGCCAATCCTCTGAGTATGACAGAAAGAGGCTATGGTTTGCATCAGCGAAAAGGAGGGACGAAAGGTAAAATTTATGGTCAGAAGCAGCTCCTGCTCTATGTGCTCATTGTTACAGTTCCCACGAAAGGAACTTAACTTTACAAGATTGTTATAGTTTCAAAGGAGCTTCTGCAATCTGCTTATCAAGATGTCAAATGACTTGAAGGAGCAAGCTTAGACACTTGACTGTGATTTCATGCTCACAGAACATATTACCATCCTGAGCTGACATACAGATGATCCAATGCATGCACTCCCAACTTTCTGCCTAGAGAACTCATCCATTCCACCCTGCCCATCGCTGAATGCCCAGTGCATTCAACAAGTGTGCTCTGAGCACTAACTAGGACACAGTGCTGGGCCTGGGGGCCACCAGAGTGAATACAGCAGTCCAGACAGGGTGGCCCTGCTCCTGTGAGCATCCCCTCACACAGACTACTTCTTACGTTATGTTTGTGCCCATACACATAGCAGGAACTTTTAGGCTTCACCCAGTCTTCTCTTATTTACATGGAAATACCTGCATATTGTGTAAATGAGCAATTCAGACCCAGACGCCTGACTCCGGGCTCTGTGCAGTCTTCCTTGCTCTGGGCACCAGCCAGTGCTCTTATTTCAACCCCACTACTTTTCGTGTATCAATGGGAGCAAAGGGATACTGGGTGTGTGTTTCCAACCCCAGCTCATGACATCTCCTTGTGAGGGTCCACAATCGTGTTCAGAACTCTTTCCATTGTGTCCAGCTGACCTAGCCCAGGCTACAATCACCACCTGAGGGACTGTCTCAACACCAGGCACATAGTAGAGGCTCACTAAATGGCAACTGTATGATCATCATCGAGGCACAACTGGTTCCTTCATGCACACAAGTCTCCTCTCTATGCCCCAGCTCCAGCCCTCAGGAGGAAGAAAATTATCATCAGTGATTGTACAATTAGTGGTGCAAGTGAAATGAAGCTAATTGTTCTTATCAGCTGGGCTGATGATGCCTTGGATGGTCCTCAAATTGGTATATGGAAGGTATTGTAAACATGCTAAACACAGTTTCAACTGGCATAACCGTACCAGGATGGCACAGTGTCCGACTAAACACAGCTCAGAAGCATGGAATAACAGCTATGCATCTAGACTGCACTCCAGTACGTCCTAACTGGCCTGCAACAGAAGCTGAGGAGATGCAGTATAGAAGAGAGAAACGCCCAGTACTGAGTGCACTGTGGTTTTCATTGTCTGACAGCGGTTTAGCATACGGGCAATACAGGACTCAGCCTTACACAGTTTAAAAAGGAAAAAAAGGAACTGGAAAAAGTTGCTGGGATGGAGGAGTAGGCAGGGAACACCCCTCATTTGCCCCTAACACGGTTAGCTGATCTGCTTGAAATCAGATCCACTTTCAACTGTTTTAACTTAATTATTAGGCCATTTCTTAACCTCATGAATGCAGTTTTCAAATCTGGCCCTGAACTAATGGTCCTGTTCACTTCAGTGGTTTTGGAAATGAATGCTAGCTGGGGGGTGGAGGAGTACGTTTGAACTGTGTTTTCCCAAGGGTCAAAGCTCTAAAAATACAGTATAGTTTGTACATAAAGCTCAGTACACCTGGATATCTTGCTGGCCCTTTGTCTTTGAATGAGGTGAATATGACACCCTAAGACTCCTGCTTCCTTCCCAAGAGCAGCCATGGGACTGGAGCCGAGCTGCCCCCCTTGCCCAAGTGAAGCCATGCTTAGGACAAGGGTCCCAGTAGATGAGAAACAGGTGGCAGTTTGTTAGAAACTGCACAGAAGGGCCAGGTCTCCTTCTAGAATACTCCCCTTTAACAATGCACATAAAGAAGGGAAGAAAACGCCCATCATGAAGCCAGTGTTGTACGACTGTAACTGAATCCCATCGCCCCTTGCTTTTCTTTAATGGCATTCTTACCATGTTTGAGAACCTCCTAAGTTGCTCTAGTTTTCTCTGCCATCTTGTAAGAAATTAATGATAAATGAATGTATTTGAATTGTTAATGTATAATTTCTACCATGAGACAAAGTAAAATGATGCCTCAGAGCGTATTACAGATATAATGTTGCGGCTGTGCCTCTTACCGCTGCCGTAACACAGCACCTACTGACTACTAAGCCACTTTTCTCCTGGCTCACGTAAGCACTCCTGCCAATCTTATTGCAGAGAACTGACCTGGGAGATGATGCTGGGGGATAATGTCTGGAGTTACAGACACTTGTGAGCCGCCACATGGCTGCTGGGAACCAAACCCAGGTCCTCTGTAAGAGCAGCCAGTGCTCTTAACTGCTGAGTCATCTCTCCAGCCCTTGGTCTTTCATGGTTGCCTTGAGACGGGATCTCCCTGGAACTCACTATGTGACCAGGCTAGCCTCCATCCCACAGAGATCTGCCTGCCTCTGTCCCCCAACCTCCCAGTGCTAGGTTAAAGATGTATACCACTATGCCTGGCCAGAGTCCATGTTCTTGGCAAAAGCCAATGCAAGAAAAGTGCTTTAAAGAAGTTTGTGCAACAGATGAGGCAATTACAGAGTCCCATAACTGATCACACACAAAAGAATATATATCTGAGAGATGCCCAGCACCAAGTGACACGTCTACAGTGCAACCTCGACACCTATGGTGAAGCACGGGGTAGAGACTACTGACACATCCCTCAATTCTCACCAGCTAAGCTTCTTCCTCACACAAGAGTGCAGCGCACACAGAAGGCCACAACTGGTCAAATTTTAGAGAATAAGAGTCTGCAGAGTGTGTGTCCCTGGATGGGATTCCTATAGTAAACCTCATCCACCCACGGCTCAGGGACTATTGTGGAATTGGGGGGGGGTGGAGATTGTAAAAAGCCAGTGTTGGTGCATGAACATAAGGAAACAGGGGCTTGCAGGCCTCCAGGAACTTGCTCATATGAATTTGCAACAATTGTGACAGTATGCACAAGACCCATGCTGAGTTGATCATACAAAAATGCAGGGTAGAACTGGGGAGGGAAATGGGGAAACCTTAGCCAAGGAATTATTGGCAACTGATTACTGGGTGTTGAAGGACATCTGGGTACAAATGCTTGACCAGATAGGCCTTAGGATATATGACAGAATGTATGAAATCTGGTGGTGGGGGGGGTATGGGGAAGGTTGTGTAGGGGAGGCGATAAAAAACTTTACATTAGCTACAATGGGGAAATCTCAGTAAAAATATACATAGAACAATGAAAATGACAAAAAAAAAACCAAAACAGAAAAAAAGAAGTCTAAAGTCAAAATAGCTGGGCATGGTACCATACATCTTTAGTGCCAGTACTTGGGAGGCATAGGCAGGTGGATCTCAAAGAGTTTGAGGCTAGCCTGATCTACATAGTGTGTTCCAGGCCAGTCAGGGTCTTCATAGTGGGACCTTGCTGCAAATCAGCCAACCAACCAATTAATAAAATAAAGTGAAAACAAAAGCCAGGAAATCACTTGCTGAGTTCACATGCCCACCAAGGCCAGATTCACGCCCACACTGTCCAATTTAATCCTCTTTGAATGCGTCATCTCCATTTCTACAGAGACCCTGTGATTCAAGGAGGTAGGCTGCCCATGATCACAGGAATGGCTGCTGTCATATGAACCCAGATCTGCCAGACCAGAAGCCCTCCAGGACTTTCATGAAGTGGCCCACCTCTTTCTTAAAGCAGTTCTACCACCAAAAAAGAAAAGGGAATAAACTTCATAATAAACTATTTTTAAACTTAAAATTTCAGGAGAAAATGTTTTTCCCTACCAGGTACAGCCCAGGTCTCACTTCACAGGTATTGATCTGAGAAAGGCACGACCAGATGATCACAGGATGGGCCGTACAAGGAGACGACCTGTCAGTAGCCTTCTACTTGAATTCTGTTGTCCTCCTAAGGTTGATATGCCTCTCTGACATTGTTTTAACTGAGCACAGAGATGATTAATACCATACCTTCTCCCATCATTTTATGCTTCTCCTCTCTCTTCCACTGGTTGAAAATGGATGAAGTGCAGTATAAACATTCAGTGGAATATTACTCAGCATGTTAGAACACAGTGAGATATTATTCAGCTGTCAAGGGGGAATTTTTGACATACACTACAATATGGATCGAACTTTAAGGCACTTTGCTAAGGGAAATAAGCAAGTCACAAAAAGGCAAAGGCAGAATGATTTCTCTTATGTCAGGTGCCTCCAGTAGCCAACGTCACAGAGCAGAAAGACCGAAAGTTCAGGGACAAGCAGAGGGGTAAAGGGGAACCAGTGCTGAATGAGTAGAGAACTTCTGTTTTATAAGTTTCAGAAAGTCCTGGAGACGAGTTGCAGAACAAAGCAAATGTACTCACTAAACACATAAAAGGGATTACAATGGCAAATTTTACTCATATTCATTCATTCACTTTCTCCTTCCTTCATTCCCTCCCTCCCTCCCATAAATCTACCCATCCATCACCCATTATTCATCCATCCATCCATCCATCCATCCATCCATCCATCCAACCATCCATCCATCCATCCATCCATCCATCCATCCATCCATCCATCCATCCATTCAGTGCTGGCCTTCTGCACGGTAGGCAAGTGCTCCATCACTGAGCTACATCACATCCCCAGTCTTCTTTGTATTATTTGAGACAGGGTCTCAGAAAGTTGCTCAGGCTAGCCCTGAACAAATGACATAGCCCAGGCAGTCCCTGAACTTAACTATCCTCCTGTCTCAGCCTCCTGAGTAGCTGAGATTACAGGCCTGTGCCACCAGGTCTGGCCACAATGGCAAATTTTATGTTGGAGATATTTTACCACAATTATTGAAATTGGTAAGACCTGGGTATAAACTGTGGCTCCTCTCCTCCCATCTCCTCTTTTCATTTCATGACTCTGGGTAAGATATTTACTCAGTTTATTGATGCTCAGATTCCTTATCTGTGAAATCAGAATGGCAAAGGCAAGGATGCTATTACTGTAAGATACTTTGCACACCACTTGGTCCATGAGAACCAGTTTCTAAATGTTGAGTTGAGATCACAGCAGAAGGCATGGAGAATTTAGCCAATGGCAAAGATGGGTCATTATTTTGAGATCTGATAATGGAATATGATTATGTATTTAAAAGTAATCTTCCAGTGCTGGGGATGTAGCTTAGTGAGTAGATGTCCAGCCTAGCATTCCAGAGGCCCTGGGTTCGATGAGGTGCTGGGGGCATACACACTTATAACCCCAGATACTCAGAGGTAGCATTTGGAGAGTCAGGACTTGTAGCTCACACTAACCTCGGCCAGCCACAGGCTCACCTGGGCGACATTCACCTTCGTCTCAAAACAACAAAAGCAAAGTTAGATCCAAAAGAAATCTTCCTTTTAGGGTAATTTACTAATATGTTTCTAGATAAAATAAAATGTTAAGTGGATTTCCCCTTATTAATTAGGGTAGGAGGCAGACGGGTAGGTAAGAACACAGATGATGTAAGGAGGGTTACAAGACAGCAACTGTTCAGGTTGGGTAATTATGGGTATGTGTGTTAATAATACTCTGCTACTGTTGTATGTGCTTGAAGTTTCCCATGGGTAGATTTCCATGGCAGCATTAACACAGAAACCCCAACCCCAGTCTTGGATGATGGTTTACAATATTTCACCCTATTGAATGGTAGTGGATTTGCACATCTCACTACACCTGTCTACCTAGAGGTTTTCTCTTCATTTTGTTGTTTTGAGACAGGGTCTCAGGTAGCCCAGGCTGGCCTTAAACATTCAGCAATCCTCCTGCCTCATCCTCCAGAGTGCTGAGAGCAGGGATCACGAGTGTGGCCACCATGCCCGCAGCTTTCCTTCTGGTGTGCGGGTTCTACAGCAGTGCCAAGAGAACTGTGTATACATAATTACGATAAATATTTTTAAGTATCAAATATGCCTCTTTGACTTGAGAATCATTTTCTTGGGAAGTGGGTCTTAAATTTTAATGTGTATCAGTGTCACCAGAAAGCTTGTTAAACAAAACAGATCATTTGAGTAGAAGTCATGTGTATGAAAGTCAAGGGGGGACACTGGGAATGGAAAGACTTAAGCAGGATGGAGGTGGGAGATGGGGAGGGAAGGGGATAGAGGGAGGGTTAGTCAAAACCAATGACATATGAAAACGTCATCTGGAAACCTACTAGTTTATAAGCCCCTGTGTTTGAAGGGAAGGCCTGCATGGGTGGACAATGCTACTCCCAGAAGCCAAAGGCTATTAAACAAAAACCTCAGTCAGGGGTAGGATGGCATCTTTCGAGTTGAGACATTGGTCAGGTGGCCCCAGAGGCCCCCACACAATACAGGTCATTGCTCCTGGTTGCCCACCCCTGGAATAGAGGACAAGACCCTTGTCCTACTTTGCTTTTTGTTGCTGTGATAAAACATTGACCAAAACCAACAGGGGGAAGAAAGGGTTTATTTGGCTTACAGATTACAGCCCATCTGTGAGGGAAGCAGAGACCATGGAGGAACCCTGCTCACTGGCTTGCTCCCTCTTGCTTGCTACCTCTCTCATACAGCCCAGGCCCACGTCCCTAGGGATGACACCACCCACAGTGGGCTGTTTCCTCCTATATCAATGAAGAAAATGCCTCACGGACATGGTCACAAACCAATCTGATGCAAGCAATTCTTCAACTGAAATGCTCTCTTCCCAGGGTGTGAACTTGACAACCAAGATTAGACACCATACACTCTGGTCTTTAGGACACTGAGAGGTCAAGCTGGAACTGAGTTGGAAGTTCCCTTCCTGTTGGCTGCCTTTTACACTACGGGATGGTGCTGTTCAGGCTGCTGGGAGGAAAGTCATCAATGTCCTTACTTAGTTAGGAACCTGTGAGCTGCCAGGAAAGATGTGCTCACTGGAAAAATAATGGCACAACTGTCAGGGGAAAACCTCATGGTTGGATATGAGGCCTGATCCACAGGAGAGAGTTCTTCCTGGCCAAAAGTCCATGCTTAGAGAGGTCATAGGCCCTAGAGGGGAGCCTGGTACTACTGGTTTGCTAAATGGACATGGTGTCAAACCACCTTCTAAGTATTTATGTTTACAGTCATAGATTAGTGCAATTCTCAGCTCCGGTCACAGAAGCATCAGTTTGCAGCAACCATACTTAATGCAGAAACTTATAACTAGTGAAGGTCTGAGAATGGGAAACTGCTGAGTGCTCGACCTTAAACAGGACATCGTCATCAGCCCCTCCAAAGCTTGGACAGCACTGCGGAGGAGGCAGAAAGAATGCAGAAACTGGAGGATGGGAAGGAGTGCTTTGAAGTGCTGTCTTCCGGGCAGGACATGGCTGGTGCATCCATGAACTCAGCAGCTGTGCTTACGTGCACAAGATCTGCAGAAGACTGGGACTATAAATGCTTCAGTATGTATGGGGAAGGGACTCATGAGGTCTCATCCTTTTCTAAGGAACTACAGGCAGTTAATACTGGGGAGAGGCAGTCACATCCCTCAGTGGCACAGTCACTGGCAAATTGCCCTTGCTCAATGCAGGCAACCCTAATTAAATGCAGAAGGCAGGAAAAAATAGGAAAGAAACTTGCTGGGAAGGGGAACAGACTTGGAGGGAGGGGGATAAAAAAATAATGGAGGTAGAAATGATCAAAGTACATTTTATATATGCATGAAATTGTGAAATAAATAACAAACAAATAAACAAACAAACAAACAAACAAATAAATAAATAATGAATCAGATCATGTGTCCGGCGTGGTGGGTACACACTTGTAAACCTAGTACCTGGGAGGCTGAGACAGGAGTTCCAGGCCAACCTGGGCTACACAGTGAACTTTGTCTCAGAAACAACAGAAAACAACCCCATCCCCTAAAAATAGTTTGTGGAGTCGCTCCCAGAGTTTCTGACTTAGGAGGTCTGGGGGAGGCCTGGCATTTGCATTCTGCCACAAGTTCTTAGAAGATGCTAGACACAGCCTGGGGACCACAGGTGAGGAACTATTGTCTTAGGGTACCTGCAATCACTATGTTATCGTCATTTTGCAGGAGGCCGTGGTCTGGGCTTCATCTGATTTGCACGAACCTCTCTGAGCTTGGATTCCTTCACTTCAGGAGTCATCACACAACCTTTTCCTAAAATCAATCAGACTGAGTCAAATGTATTTCTTACGTTGTAGGTGGCATTCTGGCTTCCATCTTCCTTCAAAATAATCAGACTATTTCTGTCTCTTTCCTATTCTTTCTTCTCTTTCCTCCATATCTCTAATAATCCTGAAAAGAGGAAGGTGATAATCTAAGCTGTTTCCAGTCATTCATGGGGGAGCACACTGACAATCTCAGTTCCTCAGGAGACTCAAGCAGACTTTGAAGCCAGACTCAGTAACTAATCAAGACTCAGTCTCAGAATAAAATGAAAAAGGCTCGGGATGTAGCTCCTCGGCAGAACTCTTGCCTCACAGTGTAAGACCCTGGGTCCAACCCACAGTGGTGAACAGAAGAAGGGGTTATTTGCTGTCCTTTTCCATGAGAACGTGACCTCCTAGGGGAGAACAACCTCACTTTATTATAGCTTCTCCTTCCCACCAGTCTATGGATATCTAACTATCATCTGAAAGTGTAATTCTTAATTTCTAGTAATATTTATGGAACCACAGTCCTGCTGCAGGACAGCATAGCATTCAGTTCATGTTTGCCAAATGAGGTAGTTTAACTGACCTCAGAGCTAGAAGGTTCCGTAGTGCCCAATATTCACTTCCATGTTACACATGTGACAATCAGGGTTTACAGAGCCAGTGGATACACACAAGGTCACCATACTTGTCAGTTCAAGAGCCAAGAAATCCTGTAGTCCAGACAGCTACTTTCTGCCTGGACCACTTCCCTAATCAGCCATCCTTCTGACCAATTCAACTGAAACATATCAGCAGGGTCTGAGATGAGACAGAGTGAGCACAGGGCTAAACATCTAAACAACATCCACAACATCCTCCACTAAGGAAATGCACTTATTAGAGAAAAGAATTTCTAGCACAGCTTGCTTTATTTAGATGCTTTAGCACCCCCACCACTTTTTTTTTTTTTTTTTTTTTTTTTTTTTTTTTTTTTTTTGCGACACGTATCTCATGTAGCTCAGGCTATGTAGCCAAGGGTGCCTTTGAACTCCTGATCCTTCTGCCACAACCTCCCAAGTGCCAGGATTGCAGATGTGCGGTATTCACATGCTGTGTGGATTTCTTTACCAAGTGTGTATGAAAGGGTGATTATAGAAAAACTAAGAGAAAGCCTAGGAAGTTCAGAAATATACAAAGTCTGATGGGACTTTTATCCAGCATCACTCTAACACATACCCACACCTCTGCCAAAACCAGATACACCTGTGTCGATGGCTGAACTAATTAACAGCAGCAAAATGGAGACGGTGTTTGTACTGAAGTCGTTTCACCCTGCTTTTCTCAGATGCAGCCAGAACTGGGGTCAGGGAAAAGAACCAGGTGTAGTTGGGTCAGGAGGCTTCCTCACAGGACTGAATGTTATCCTGTCATCAACGCTGCCTGATAGAGTCAGAGATGCTGCTTCCAGCTAATAGAAGAAGCTAAAGCTCTGAGAGCTGTAGGCCTAGGGTACGTAGGAAGAACAGGTGCAAACCTAGGTCCTTGGGATCTTATGTTTCCTCCACACTGAGCTAGGCAGAAGTCCAGAACCTTCACCAGCTGTGGAAGAGCTCGGCACATTATAAGCTCTATCACCTGCCTGAAACGCCTGTATATATCCTGTCCTCGTCCTGCTTGTTTTGATTCTACTTTTTTTTTTTTTTTTTGACTTTTTGAGACGGGGTCTCCCTGTAGCCCGAGCTGTCCTGGAACTCACTGTGTAGACCTCTGCCTCCCGAGTGCTGGGATTAAAGGCATGCACTACCACACCTGGCTTTGATTCTACTTTTTAAAAAGACAGTGTATGGGGCTGGAGAGATGGCTCAGTGGTTAAGTGCACTGACTGCTCTTGGACCCGGGTTTGATTCCCAGCACCCACATCTTGGCTAACAACCGGCTTAACTCCAGTTCTAGGGGATTCAACACCCTCTTATCTCCAAGGCATTGCATGACACAGGTGCATTTAAGTACATGCAGGCAATACACTCATACACATAAAATAAAAATAATAAATAAAATATTTTTAAAAACAGCGCAGTAACAGAAGCAGCTCACAGTAAAGCCTGTTGATCCTGGCCACTTGGCCTTATCTAAAGATGCACAAATAGAAATAAAGAATAAGAACAGTCCAAACAGTCATGAAAGAAAGAGCTGCTGCTGTTTCCCTTAGTGCGCATGATGCCATGTACTTCACCTGTGCTTTCACACAGGTTACAAGAACCTAGCAGCCACACAACCTCATCAGACATGGGACTTGGGGCCGTCGTATATGACAATGCTATTTCCTAGGCTGGAGGAAGGGTGTGTGTGTGTGTGTGTGTGTGTGTGTGTGTGTGCGCAGACAAGTGCCAATTTTCTTGAAGATTTGCCCAAGTATAAGCTGATGTATCTTGTCAGATCTTTAGTCTTCAATTTCAATGCTAGGTTACTGTTGCTTCTAGGCCATTCTCCCCAACCTCCAAGTAAGGCAAACAACAATAAAAAAATAATGAGCATTAGGGGCTGGAGAGATGGCCCAGCAGTTAAGAGCACCAGCTACTCTTCCAGAGGACCCAGGTTTGGCTCCCAGCACCCACATGGCGGCTCACAACTGTCTATAACTTCAGTTCCAGGGATCCAATGCCCTCTTCTAGCCTCCCTGGGCACTGCATGTATGTGATGCAGTTACATACATGCAAGGAAGACACTCATACACATAAAATAAAAATCAATAAGTCTTTTTAAAAAACCTCCCAAACATTAGTGATTTTGTTTCTAAAGGTTTAAAAAAAATGGTAGCCTTAAACTGGGTGCACATTTGTAATCTCAGCACCTGGGAGGTGAAGGCAGAAGGATTAGGGGTTCGAGGTCATCCTGAGCTACAAAGTGAGTTCAAGGCCAGCATGAGATTCTGTCTCAAAATGAAAGAAAGGAAGAAGGGAAGGAAGGAAGAAAGGAAAGAAGGAAGGGAAGGGAGGGGATTGAAGGCAGGGGGCAGGAAGGAAGGAAGGAAGGAAGGAAGGAAGGAAGGAAGGAAAGGAGGGAGGGAAGGAGGGGAGGGAAGGAGGGAAGGGAGGGTAGTGAATTTGAGGCCAGACTGGGCTAGAGGGAGGGAGGAAGGAAGGAAGGAAGGAAGGAAAGAAGGAAAGAAGGAAAGAAGGAAGGAAAGAAGGGGGGAAGGGAGGCTGGCAGGCAGGCTGGTAAGACGCTACAAAGGATAAAAGTGCTTGCTGTGCAAATCTGACAACTAAGTTGTCAGGATCTCACAGTGAAAGAAAATACCCCAAAAGTTGGCCTCTGACCTCCATGTGTGCATGTATACACATATACACATTTTACACACACACACACACACACACACACACACGGTGGCATGCATGTGCATACTATCGGTGTCCTCTCACAACGGGTCAGACACTATGCATGGGTACCCTTGCTATGCACCTGCCAAGCTCATGAGAGGGGACACCCTTGATGGATGCGTGCTCAGCATCATCAGTCAGAACAGAGGTAAGAGACCCTCTGTCACCATTCCTGAAGTAAAGCTGTATTTCCATTGTTTTAATTAAGATGTCCTTGCCATTCATTTGAGGAAAGAGCTACACAAAGATGAGAATGATCCGAGGATTGCATGGGCAGATAAGTATCAGTTATCTTTTCCATATGTGAAGCCATCACCACACTTTTGGGGAGAGTGTTTAACAGTTGTGTTGGAGAAGGGACATCAAATGATGCTTAGAAATGTGATACATATTTTCATTTCACACTCCATCAGCTTTTACAACTGTAGCTCAATGAAATGTGAGAGAGTGCTTTGCACACAGCCACATTTACCAAGGTATAAAATAGGGGTCAGGTTACTTTTTTATAGAAAGAAAAAAAAATGTTAATTTTCACTCCACACGACTTGAGTAGATAGGCAGCTCGCACTAGCGAGAAGCTCCACAACCACAATCACGGCAGGTTTAGTGCCTGTTCACGGCAGGTTTCGACTATGGTATAAACAACTTTGTCAGCAGGAAAGCACAGTTCACCAGTCCCTTCTCTTCAGCATCTGTGGGTACAGAGCACGCTGGATCAGATCACCCTTGGTGCTGAGTCTTTTACCTGCAAATGATGGCTTCTGCCCTGCTTCTGGCCTGGGAAAGCAAACAGCTTATTCCCTTTTGGGGCAGATAAGTGAAATATAGGCACCAGTAAAAACATGGCAACACACTGGGCTTTCGGTCTGTCAGGGAGGATTAAAGCCCACGTATCCCTAGAAAGGGACAATAAACAACAGCAGCAAGTGGCACAGGGCCTGGGCTTCCACAGCTGCCTCTCAGCAGCAGCTGAAGAAAAGCACCTTTGACTCACCTCTGTCAAACCTGAGACTTCTCCCTTGGCCAGTGGCTTGCTGATGGATGGCGTGTACACTCTGGTGTCCGACACTGGCTGGCCTTTCATGAAATGTTTTCCTGATTCATAAATGTCCACCTCGACCATTTTCCCCATGAATGGAGGGTTCTTTGGCACTAAAACCTTAAAAAAGATTTTCAGAAAGATTAACATCAACTTTGTTGGCCAACACCGCCAACCTTACAGAAGGAGACAGACAAGAGAGGTCTGCGTTCCCACACTCAGTCTCCTTTATCATTAACATCTTCCAATCGCATGGTGCATTTGTCACAGAGGGAATGAAAAACAACGTGCCACTATCAATGAAGGTCCACATTTCATCCCGATATCCCCACATGGTTCCTCACATGATTTTCCTGTTCTGGAATCCCATCGACAGTGGGCTCTGTCTTCTGGAATCCCATCGACAGTGGGCTCTGTCTGGCTGCCCAGGGATCTGGTGCAGAGGGTGAGGAGGGCTTTTGGGGGAGGAGCTGCCAGGCTGCACAGCCAGGCTTTCTACCACCTGATGCTGGGTTTCCTGAAGCCCACAGCGGGCAGTCAGGGAAACTCCCAGCAGCCAGGCAGCCTGCCCCTTCTGGATGGGCCTTTGATACTCTGCCCTTGCCTGTCCTGTGCAACGAAGAAAACTGGTCTAAAAATGATTAAAGCCTTACACTTTCAGTACCTTCTAAGCTGTCAGAGAAATGTTTCGAGTAAGATAGCTCAAATGAAGGCCTGTGTGCACAAGTGTGCAATAGGGACCAAGGAAGGACATTTCAAAGCAACCCTTTCAGCAATGCAGCACACTGGTGTTTAGCTCTAAACAGCTCCATACCAATGGCTGCCATTCACGTCTTTTGCTCTGTCAGGAAAGGCATGTGTTTGCTAGTGCGGAGCCAACCTCCCTACAGAGCCAGCCACTCTGAAGAGTACTTTGGCTGGCTCACAGGGACCTGCCAACAGCTCTTTCCCCAGAGGCTGCTGACTGAAGAACATGTTCACCTTGAACTAATGTCTCCTCTCATTGGGAACGCACAGGCAGTCGCACCCGCTGTCTCCCTCACATGTCAGTTTTAGTAGCTACCTGCCAACTTCTTCAAGTCAGGGTCCAACATAAACAGACGGACTCTAACCCAGCAACACTTTGATATTTTGATACCATCTTATTAAGAAAAATAATTCCTATGACATCTTTGATAGACTCAGTTGTAAAAACAAAAAGGAAATCAGGAGAGAGCCTCAAGCTGCAGAGCCTGCGTCCCCGAGAGCCCACACTGGGTCCCGTCTTTCTCAGCTTCATTTTTATGATCACTGCATACACGACTCCATCAGAGGATACGGAAAAGGTCACCTGGAGGGTGCCCGACTCCATCAGAGGATACAGAAAAGGTCACCTGGAGGGTGCCCGACTCACGGCAAGTCAACCACTGAAAGAGCGTTAGCATCAGGCCATGAAAGCATTTTTAAATTAATTTTTAAACAGTAAGAAAATCTCTAGGCCAAACTCCACCTGGAGCTCTGGTGGTTCCTGGGAAGAACCTTTCTTGATCTGCTGCCTTGACCCAAATGCAGGGCTCAGCGCTTCTGGTGTTTGTCCTCAGGTTTTAATAATTGGAAAAAGCCTGACTGCCTCCCGTTGGAGGAAATGGCTAATGAGGCATGCCATTGCCTTTAAAGTGAAGGGAAGGGGCAAGGCAAGTAAAGCACGTCGGGTCCTCCCTGGGGCCCAGCACAAGGTTGGCCTACATAGGAACTGGCTCTCTGGACTCAGTTCAGGAGATGGAAACGGAAGAGGTTCAGTTCAGAGGTGGCACGTAGGGACTGCTTCCTTCGCTGCTCAGCACAGCCGGTCTAGCTGGGCTCTGGGAAGTTCCACACCCTCTATCTCCCACCCTGAACTGCTGCCCAGTTTAAGACTGTTCCAAGCGCATCAGCAACAAGGAGACCTCTTCACTGCTTTCTAACTTGGGCAGTGGCTTCCAGTGCCTTATCTGAAGTGTCCACACGGGACTTAAGCATCTGCAAATCCCAACTGCACCCATGAGAAAAAACCCTACTTCTGAGCTGATGAGAAAGGAACACAAGTACATAGAAAACCCCATCTGCCCTGAAAGAAGACAGCACAGCCGCCCACACGCCCCTCAGGTCTCTTCTAGGAAGCACTTCCCGCGCCGTCCTTGGTCCTCCCCTGGTCCCTCCCTGAGGCAGGCACTAGGCTTCCATCAGCCACTTCTGACTTGCATTCCCCCTCTGGAGAAGTGGAGCCCCAGGTGCTGAGAGGGTCCTCCGGGCCTCCCAACATGGCAGCTTTGTTCAGTTGTTGGGCTGGTTTTTGGTTTGTTTTGTTTTCTGTGTTTGTTTTTTAAACTTCTGCCTTGCTAAGAAGGCTTGGGGGCTGAGGAGAGTCAATTTCTAGAACTCCATTCAGCTTGGTGAGCTGCTCCCCAGGCTTTGTGAGGGCAAAACAGTTTCACTAGGAGGGTTTTGGAGGCCTCCTCGGGCCCCTGTTGCTAGCCTTCCTTCCCTAGGTGAAAGGAAATCCTACCCTTCCTGGTGATGTTCCTGTACACACTTTCTTCCTGCTTTCGGACAGGACTCCTCCACAACTCGAGGCTGTGAGAACTCTGGCTGTAAGAGCTGCTGGGTTCCAACTCCCAGAAGCCCAAGGCTATGCTGTCATTGACTGATGTAATCTAAACATTCAAATAGCTTACTCCTTCCTGTGCACACAAGCACAATAAGCCATGGTGACCCCCTGTCAGCCTGGCTCTCCAGAGTCAACCCTTTCCTTTTTCTTTCCTCTTTTAAGTCCCCTCTGCGTAAACAAATGTTCTCATTTTGGAGAAAACGTCAAGATAAGTGAAGAGATTCTTACCTGTTCATAGAATCGATTATGTGCAACATAAAACTGGGAGTCAAAAGATTCTTCTGTTACTAAGACTTGCTGTCTTTCCCCAATCTGTGGTGAAAAGGGAGGGGGAAAAACAAGGATAAATGATAGAGAATCCAAAAATAAACACCAGCCCTTGTAGTGTCCCAGACCATAGTGACTTGAATTTAAAGTAGATTGCAGGTAACACTGTTCACATCTCATTTAAATCTCTTGAAAAACATTAACTATGTGGGGATGTAAAATCACATAGCATAAACTCTACTTTCTAATATCACTATGACTCAGAAGTTGATTGGATTTCTTCTTTCAACATAAGCAAGGTATAACAAAAGTGTCTAAGATACATCAAAACCTAAACATCACCTTGGCAGACAAAAGAACGATGAGGAAGAACCCAACAGGGGGATGCTTTGGAAGCCCTTGTCAAGAAATTCCAATGGACTCTCATATGAACATTTGAAAATTACTCTGCTCTGACTTTTTTCTAGTTCCCTGTCTAGAACTTGTAATGCTAATTACTCTTGCCTTTACTTCTCCTTCACATCTCCTATTCATGATTCAAGGACTTTCTTTTCCCCTTAGAGATAGAGTTATGCAATTTGGGAGTCTTTTAGAAAGACCCAAGGAAGGGATAACTCCACTTGCCTCACCAGAGCGGTCTGCATCCCGATTCCCTATTGGCAATCTGGGTAACCTCTTCAGAGGATGGTGTGGTAAGACTAGGAGGTAGGAACTGGCTAGGCAGTTAGGGTAAAAAGACTCCAAAGAAAAGTAGCCAGTTTCTTGGCTAAAAGTCAAAATGTCCTTGGGTCTCTTAGCAACATACTCTGTTCCAAAGGCCAAAAATGCCGAAAGTATTTGGGAGCTTGTATCTAATCCTTAAAAGATTTTAGGGTTACCTCTTCCGGAATGTTAAGAGGTGCCAAAAGCCCCATAAAAAAATAAATCAATCAAAGAAGAAGAAAGAGTACATGAAGTTATCAGAAAAAAGTGATGGGGAGATATGGGAGGAGTTGGAGGGGAGGGAGTAGGCATGGATTTGACAAAAACACATTATATGCATGTATGAAATTCTCAACAAATTATTTATTTTTAAAAAAGATACATCAAAATCTAAGCATCCCATTTTTTCTTGAGATAAAGTTGTATAACAAGCTGCTTCTAACCCAAAGTCAGGAAAATCCTTTGACGATATGGAAGAACAGCAATTAAGATTACTGTGAGTTATAAGCAATGTAACGCTAGAGAAGATGCATCAACGCTAGGTGATAGCATATGTCTTTACTTTAATCCCAGCACTCAGGAGGCAGAGGCAGGCCGATCGCTGTGAGATCAAAGCTAGCCTGGTCTACATAGCGAGTTCCAGGCCAGTTGGGGCTACAGGGAGACCCTGCCTCAAAAAAAGCAACAAACATACATGCAGTCATTAGGTAGAGATGGCTCAGTTGTTAAGAGCAAATTCTGTTCTTCAGAGAACCTAGGCTTGGTTCCCAGTACCCATGTAGAGCAGTTCACAAAAGCCTGTAATTCCTGCTCCAGGGGATCTGACCTCCTCTTCTGGCCTCTACAGCAACCTGCACTCTTGTGCACATATCCTCCATAAACACATAGATACAAATATATTTTTTAAAAAGTCAAGTAGCCATTGGGCCTCAATGCTCCACATGCTGCATATAAGTCTGAAATTATGGCTAATTTGCATATTTATTTATTGTATGCATTTTCTCTATTACAGGTAAATATCTTTTTGCTATAGTCACAACTCTGTCACTATTTTCTTTTAAAAAGGAGCAAACAGGAAATTATGAAATTTTCAGATAAATGGATGGAACTAGAAAACATTATTCTGAGGTAACCCAGACCAAGAAAAACAAGTCAAATGTTTCCATTCATCAAATCTTCAGATGTGTGGAGTACCTTTAGAACCCAGGGAACCAGAAAGGGATGGCTGAGGGAAAAGGGGGAGAAAGATCCTAGAAGACGAGGGATAGTAGAACACAGGTGATACTGCAGGGAAAAGGGAAATAATGGGGAGGGATGGTTAGATGGGGAGAGGGATGGGAAGGTAGGGTTGGGGGGGAGTGGGGAGAGGGATGGAGGGTAGGGCAGAGGAGGGGTGGGGAGGCATGGAGGGTAAGGTAGAGGAGGAATAGGAAGGCAGAGGTCTGGGAGGGTAGGGCAGGGGGCGGGGGGGAGGAATAACTACCACTAAGGGTATTTTAAAAAGCCACATGGAAACCCACTATTTACAAGCTTCATACATATCTATGTAGACAGACAGACAGATATCCATATGAAAGCTTAACTGGAGTTCCCCTGTAGGAACACAGGGAACTCTAGTTAAGTTTTTTTTTAATAGCCCAAAGAGATGTTTGCTTCCCTACAGATTTCTACCCAAAGTCACCTTCTCCACCTCAGGGGACAATGCCCCTCCCAGAAGCCACAGACTACCAAATGAAAACCTGGTCAGGAGTATCCTGGAGATCCCCAACACAATACAGGCTATTGCCATTACCCTTAGTTGCACACCAGAACTTAATGGTAAGGTCCCATTGCCAGAGATACCACAAACTTTGGTCACAGAACATGGAGAAATCAAGTTGGTTCTGACCAGGAAGCTTCCTCCCTGCTGGCTGGCTTGTGTAATACTGGAGGGGGCTATGCAGGCTGCTGGGGCAGAAAAGTCATTAACAGTCTGACCCAGCTGTCAACCTTGTTAACTATAATGAGCAGTATGATAGGCTATGCCCATGGGTGCACTAGTGGCAATGTTATAGGGGTAACCAACTGCTGTCTGATTGGCATTCAGGCCTGCTCCACAGGAGGAAACATATGCCTGGTACTGTAAATGTGACCAAGAACCCATGGTTGCCATGGTTGGAGAGCTCACAGGCCCCAGGGGTGAACCTTATTATTTTGTTAAAAGGGCATAGTATCACACTGCTCTCTAAGTTCATATCTCTATGTCCATAGACAAGTGCAGCTCTAACCTCATCAGAGACACTTCCTTGTGCAGTGGATGGTGGTTAATGCTGACACTCACAACTGGTCAAAGTGCAGAGAATAAGTGACTGTGGAGGGCTCACCACAAACGGGATGTCTATGTCACACCCCTGTGTGAAACAGTGTCTTCTGGCATGACGGCTGCTGTACTCATGAACACAAGACCTGCAGGAGATCAAGCCAGTCAGCACTCCAGCATGGAGGGGCTCAGAAGCCCTCATGCCGAGTGAGGAACTGGTGGCTTCTGGGGGAGGAGGAGTCAGTTTTCTTTAAGGGTGTGGTCCCTGGTAGGTTGACCATGCTGACAGCCCCACACCCACAAACATCTCTCTCTCTCTCTCTCTCTCTCTCTCTCTCTCTCACACACACACACACACACACACACACACACACTCTGTATACATACTGAGAAAGGCTGAGGAGGTGGGGTGGGTATGATCAAAATATATGGTAATGGTAAAAATTCTTAAAAGAATGAATGAAAATATACTTAAAAAGAGCAAATGCATCGGTCAGTTATGTATGTCTGGATTTCCAAATTTTGCACCCATTTTTTGACCACGAGTTTAAATCAGTTAAAACAATGGTTAAAGAGATGGGACTATGCCAGTTCCTGATTACCACAGTGCCCAGGTTTATTTCAGATGAAATGCATTATTTAAAGTATCAATTGCTTTTTTTTTTTTTTTTTTTTTTTTTTTTGTTTTTTGGTCTTTTTGAGACAGGGTCTCCCTGTAGCCCCAGCTGTCCTGTGTAGACCAGGCTGACCTTGATCTCACAGAGATCTGCCTGCCTCTGCCTCCTGGGTGCTGGGATTAAAGCCCTGCCCACTGTACCCAGCTACTTTCATTATTTTTCACTTTCTTTTTTCAAGACTAATTCAAGTTGCCCCATTGTTTGCTCAGCTGACTTGTATATTTATTTATTTACTTGTTTATTTTTGATGCCAGGGACTGAAAGCAAGACCTGCCTTGTACATGCCAGGCAAGTGCTTTGCTGTGCTACCTACCCCAGACCTCATTTGACTTAACATCAGGGCAAAGGAGTCAGTAGACCTGTGGAATGGATGAAGGTGGTCTTGGTACTGTGTCAGACCTGGGGGCTAAATTGATGACCACTAAGATATTATCATTGTCATCATATATCTGAGGACATGATGCCATTTCTCACATTTCAGAAGGAAGGTACAATATAATATGCCTGATCGGCAAGCCAGCTCCTGAAGTAAAAGCCCTGGAGACAGAGACCCATGGAAATATTTCTTAGCTGCTTTTTCTTTCCAAGACTGTGCAAAGATGTAATACTTTGAGATCCACAACCCCCCAGCCTTAGCTCCTCATTTTCCATTGTTATTACTTGCCCTGGAAGGCTAGGAAAGTATATGTAAGATTGAAGTGAGTCCCCACAGTGCTCTGAAATCAGGTCGCTCTGACTAAGCATGGATTCGTCCTCTTAGGACTTTGAATTTCTTCGACTTTATTTATTTCTCTGTTTCTATTCATGCTGTCTTTTGATGATTTTTTTAGTAAGAGCTCTTTTGAATTCTATGCCTTCTCCTCCCGCCCCAACTGATTAGTTTTCTTTTTTCTTTCTTTTTTAGCTATGAAGATAGA
>NW_008331547.1:1522653-1555995 GCF_000622305.1 Nannospalax galili
TACGAACCGTCCTTAACTCCAGTTCCAGGGGAATCCGAAGCTCTCTTCTGACCTCTGCGGCACTGCACGACATGGGTGCACTCACATACATGCAGGCAATACACTCATACACATAAAATAAAAATAAAATATTTTAAAAGAAGACTGGGTTTCATGGAAGTACATTCTTCTGGGGAAAAGCTGAAATGTTTGTACACAGTACACAGTGTGAGCTGCTTATAACTTAGGGTAAGTGTCTGTTGATGGTTCTTACGGAGATCTGCAATTATGCTTCATCTGGCATCCACTGTGAGAACGCAGAGGGCGAGCGAGGTGCACTGCTTCTCTGTGCCTCTTGGAATTGACTGGGTTTCATGGAAGTACATTCTTCTGGGGAAAAGCTGAAATGTTTGTACACAGTACACAGTGTGAGCTGCTTATAACTTAGGGTAAGTGTCTGTTGATGGTTCTTACGGAGATCTGCAATTATGCTTCATCTGGCATCCACTGTGAGAACGCAGAGGGCGAGCGAGGTGCACTGCTTCTCTGTGCCTCTTGGAATTTGCATGGCCAGTGATCCCCACATTTCTGGGCTGCTCTAGTCCATGTGGCGACATCAACAATGACACAGAAAGACTTGGTAGGCTTATGTAGTAGGCAGCTGGGATTTTGATCACCCACCATTTGTAGGTGGGCCTTTAACAGTCCTTTGTCAAAAGGGCTCAGAACTGCTATGTGTGGGGATGGACAGGGGAAAACACCTTTCTCAGTCACAGACCTGGAGTCACTGGTGTGGCCTCAAATTCCAGATGATTATGAGCAAATGGGAACTGAAGAAAAGCTGGGCTGTGGTCAGAGTGCTATAACCTATCTGCCTGTAAAAACTGCATTAAGAAATAACAGAAGTTCTACTCAGTGTTGTTGTTGTTGTTGTTAATGAAGTATTGGAGTGACTATCATTCACAACCATGAAGAGAATTGACTCGGTCATCGTAAAGCCTGTGAGAAGCTCAGGACATTCACAGTGAACAGCAAGAGGTGACAAGGAGACACAGGTTGCTCAGATCACAGTTCTCGTGTCCTATAGATATTTTTATGCTTTCCAGCTGTGCTCCCACCAACCTTGCTAACTCCAGGGCAGTTAAAGACTCTCATAAATGGAGACTTATCATCATCAGCCTGGTGTATCTTATCAAGAGTGCCTCTGCTATCAGAATATGCAGGGGCCCAGAGAGAAACACTGAGTGTCCTGCAAGAAAGGTCAACAGCCATCCTTTGGCCACATCAGACCACACCTCCCAGCTACCTAGGATGTAGGGCTGATCACAGGAAGGGACAGGAGCTTGTCTTATGGGGTGAGGGACAAGCACGCGCTCTGTGCCTCTGCGAGCACCAGACCACCAGTTATCTGACATTCTGCTGAGATGTGGACTTCTACAGCTGCCTCCCTTCAGTGACTGAATACCCCAATGCTGGGGCCAGCCACAGGAATGCAAGGTCATGGCACTGAAAAATGGCCCAACAATCCTACATGTATGGAAGAGACTGGAAAGCATGGCTTTCAAAAAAAAAAAAAAACCAAAACAAAATGCTTGAGTGCTGGCACAATAGGATACTCAGCAGAGACAAGACGGCAACCGGTGCACAAATCCGCAGAATGCTTCACGGGTGGCTTAAGGACAAGCCTGACATTCCAGGGCTGGAAGAAAGGCATGCTGAGACATGGAGCACGCGGACCTAGCAGCATCCAAGGAAGATGAAAAGTAAAAACCACCAAATCAAAAGGTACACCGAACGTCACGTGTGTGCCAGGACAGTACAGCGGGAGAGAGGGCCAGTCACGGCTTCAGGACGAAGCCTCCTGACTATGCTTTACCTTTTGCTTTCCCCATCTGAAACATGGAAAGTTGGTAAAAGTGAGAGGAAAGGACAGCTGAAGAAGAGGGGGAATATAAAATGTAGAAGACCTGCGACTAGAGACCCAATTCAGTGGTTAAGAGCTCATACTGCTCTTCCAGAGGACCCAAGTTAAGTTCCCAGCATCCACATCAGGTGGTTCACAACCAAATGCCTGTAACTCCAGCTCCAGGGGATCTAACACCCTCTTCTGGCCTCCTCAGGTACTGGATACACATGGCACACGCACACACACACACACACACACACACACACACAAATAAAAATAAATCTTAAATTTTTTCCTTCAAAGTTTTACATCATTATGCATGGTAGATCTGTACTTTCAGGGACTGATAGGAACACAAGATTTAAGGGAATCTGGCAAAGGAAACTGTTTACTCTAATTCGAGGTCGGCTCTTTTCTTACAGTGTGTGTATTCAGAGAGACTTCTGCAAATTATAGTTATTTTCTTCTGTACTTAAACTAACAACCTGATCTTTGATGCCCTCCAAAGAACATTTACAAGTCTCTCAAAAGGTTACCCATGACCTAAAGCCTGTCAAAATTTCAACAGAGCCTTTAAAACAATCTTCAGAAAGACTGTCTTGTCTTTCTTATCTGTTACAAGTCTGTAATTTTACATTCAATTAAACAAAATGTTGATCTAATGTGTAACCCCCTAGAGCTGAAGAGCTTCCCTTGGTACACGCTCCCATTCCAGCTTTCCTATGGGAAGCTCAGTTTCCCTTTATAAAGCTTTACTCTTTAGCACATCTGTGAGGAAAACAGCCCGGTGCTAACTGTGAAGTAGTAAGTTTGGCCTACCCTGCTTTGCCTTTTCTCAGTCCAGCTCTATGTACTTTTCAGAGTGGTTCTTGGTCTTGTACCTAAGCATACTTTGTAATTTACTAATCAAATGTCAGTAGAGAAAATGATTTTTCCCTGAGATGTAGAAAGCCTCATCTAACCCATCTTAACCTAACCTTCAAAGGCTACTTTGTGAAAAAATGAATTATAAAACTTTTTGTAAAACTCTCTCTCTGTTTCATAGACTGGACATCTGAATGAAGTGAGGACAAGTACAAAGAAATTCCCACAAGACCCTATGTGACAAGTGACATCCACAGGCTGCTGGGAATAGTGGCCCTGGCAGTGTGGTCCAGTGGTCTGGGCCTTGGTGAGAAGAGATGAAACTCACCTCCCCCCGCAAAAAAAAAAAACAAAAAACATTAAGACAGAAAATAAAGGTATTTTCCTAGACAAAGGTAAGAACTAGAGGGGACTCAGCATCAATAGTCTCTGATTTGAGAGTGGAACCTAGGGTCTGGTAAGATGGGGCAGTGCCCAAGAGAGAAGCCTTTGACCTAACCCCCACAGTTTGCCCCCACTCGCCATGGTTCCTGCTTAACTGAACACTAGAAAGCTCAGGGCTTCCCTGGACCTAATTCTGCAGGGTCTGACTCGCCACGAGTACAGACACATCATCAGGGTCAAACAGAAAGCAATGCTTTTCAAGTTCAGATCCTGGACAGGCTCTTTGCCTATGATATCATCAGCTATCAGTGTCACTGGTGTCACATCTCAGCTTAAAAGTTCCCAAGAGCCTGCAGTTGTGAAGGACCTCTGTTCTGACCACACTGGTGGTGAGAAAGCATTGATTTCCAACAGAATCTGGTTGCTGACTGAATGTTCAATTGAAACCACTCCATTTCTCCTATTTGTCCTAAAACAACACACAGCGATGTTTTATAAGAATTTAAAGAGGAAAAACCGAAAACAACGTGAGAAAACAGGCAGCTTTTACCCAAATGAAATGAGGTTAAAGTGGGGTATCTGGGAAAATACCTTAAAAGCAGTAGGGAATGGGGCTTGTGTAAGTACTCTTTATAGTAGAAAAAGCGAAAGATTCCTCTTAAACTCCTGTGTGGCTTTCCCTATACACCTGATGTAAAGTTGACTTTTTTCTTTACTGTCTTTTTCTTCTTTGTGTTATGCTTTAAAAAACCTGAGAAGTGGTTTTGGAAAATAATGTCAATATAGGTTCTAATTCTAAGCACTGAGTTGGAGCAAGTTTTACTATTTCAACTATATTGTCAAGTTGAACAAAAAAAAGTGACAAAAATGTAACAAATATTCTGTGCCTGTGTACCCCCACCCCAATGTGTTTGAGGACCTAGGAAAGAGAAACATCCATTGCTTGGAAAGTTGTAAAGTGGTAAGGAAATTATTTTGTTTCTTGTGAAAAGATTCTAATAATTGCTTTTTCTAAGTGGGGCTTGGGACTCCTATAATCCCAGTACTTGGGTGCCTGAGACAGGAGGCACATCGTAAGTTTGATGGCAGCATGACCAGCCTGGACTAGTGTGAGAGCAGGTCTCAGAAAACAGAACAAAGATACTTTTTCTATACAAGCTTTGCTTTCAAAAAGAGAATGAAGATTAAACTCTGTGCTTATAATCACTGATAGCACAGTCCTAATAAACTTGAATTTCATCTCTATTTGCCCTATAAAATATGTTGACATGCTACTTCTGTGGCTAAGTTTTTTTTATTGTAGATAATAAGATATAATTTTTTTTACCTGACTGAATTATGAACGCATGACTCTGGGAAATGTCAAATGTCTTTCTTTAGCTCCAGTCAAATTAGTTTTTTTTTTTTTTTCCTTTCTCCTAAGCTGCCTGGAACATGTTAAACACAAGGCTGTGACCTTAAACTCTGATAATATTTCTAGTGTCTGTGCTGAAGCCTGCCCTCAGACACACCTTTAGACTAATTGCTGTAGTGTACTGTTGCCAATGAACCTCTGTAATTATATGTGGAGAAAAAGAAAAGCATGGTCCTGTTCTTTGCTAACTAATGAAAACGAGACCCTTTCCATCTCAGTTCATTGCTCACAACCGGCAGAGTGTGCGATGCTGCATCTCCCAGGCATCCGGCCATTTTCCTGTTTATGGACCATGCTCTGGCCTCACAGATGAACCAGGCACACACATAAAGACAGTCAGCAATGAGAACAGCAACAACATTAAAATTTAATATCCTCCTTACTGCACAATGCCGTTCCATAATGAAGGAGGGACATGCAGAGGAGTGGGCTGTCGGGTGATGGCACAGAAAACCAGTCATGAGCATTGGCCCTTCTCGTCCCAGTGCCCTCCCTGGGACGACGGGGCTGATGGAGGGTTCTTAAGAGACCTGACAGCTGATTTCCAAAGGCACTTACTCCTATTTGTGAAACAATGATAGTAAATATTTTAGGTTTTTTTCAAAAAAGACAATATCCTCTGTGTGAAAAACACATTCTTTAGTTGTTTTTATTAACAGGATTAAATTTATTCAAAGGGGAAAGAACACTCTTTTGAGGCAGAATATCTGCATTTTAAGCCATTAATATTTGCTGATTGATTAAATGCTATGATAATCTGGGGGCCCTATTATTTCTTCCTTTCATTGAGAAATAACCTAAATATGAAGAAAATCTGAAAAACAGTTTGGCTCTTCCAAATCCCCCCTCTCAAAACAATGATGTAAGACATAGAAACTGAGCTCCAGGCAGACCAACAGAATCCAGTCAGGGCGAAGTTACTCTGTCAGGACCCCTGGTCCCTTCCCTTCATTGCTGGCTTGTTTTCTTCTAGCCACATGCCCACCCCAGCCATAGGGGCAAAGCCAGATCATTCTTCCAGCTGGAGGCCAAACCTGACTCTTCATTCCAGAGCCGTTTTCATCTACTGATGGAGAGTGAAGAACGGGTAGCTGCCTGGAAAATGGCACCGATGTAGGACCCAGACCTAGTGCTGGTGGACTTGGAATCCCAACAGTACTGACTGAGCTACCTGTCTAGAACTGCAGAACATTCCAGGATACTGTCTACACTGCTTTAGAAGAATTTTGTTTTGTTTTAATTGTGGCAAGAACATGCGATCTGCATATTCAATAAACTCACACAAATCCTCCTTATCAGACACCTGGCACAAATACAGCAGATTTATCTTTCCTGACACTAGCTAAGCTCTACCATGCTCAGGCAGTATGAGAGCATGTTGAATTCAAAGCTAACTGAAGTCCTGTGGCTAGGTATCACTGACAGGATATTTACTAAGGGGATTATATGGTCTCACAAGAAGAAAGTGAATAGGTGCCACCAATTGGGAGACAAAACATCCAAATACTTGGAGCCTATCGGGGGGCATTCTCATTCAAACCACCACATTCTACTCCATGGCTCCCATAAGCTTATGACCTATAAAATGCAAAATGCATTTAGACCTTCAAATGTCCCCATAGCCTTTATCAGTCTCAATACTATACGAAAGTCCAGGGTCCAAAATCTCTTCTGTGATTCAAGGCAATCTCTTAAGCCCCTGGGAGAGCAAAAGACATACATTTCCAACACATAACGGAATCGAATACACACTGCCATTCCAAAGGGGAGGAATGGGGGATACCAAAGACATGATGGACCAAAACAAGAGCAGAAGTCAGCAGGGCAAACACCAAATCCAGGAGCTTCAACTTCTGGGACTTTACTTCCAAAGGGCTTAGATGGCTCAGCCCCTTCAGCTTTGCTGTGTGCAACATCCATCTCTCTCTCGGGCTGGTACTACACCCTGTATGCAGCTCTCCTTAGCAGATGTCTCACAGCCCTAGCATCTCCCACACCTTGGTCTCCGCTATCAACCAGGCTTCACCTTCACATTTCCACCTGTCAGGGCCTTCTTTATTCAGGGTTACCCCTGCTGCATGCTGCCCAGCTTTAGCAGCTCTCTGAAACTGTGGAGGAAGACCCAATGTCCCTTCACTCTTGCATCTTTCATGTCTTTAAAGTTAGCACCACGGGAAGAACACTGCCACGTTCAGCTGCCAGCCTGGGATGGATCAGCATTAGGCTATCTTGAAATTTCCTCGGCCAAATAAATTAGTCCATTACTTTTCAACTTAGCCTCAGGCAAGCTCTTAAGCTGTGGGCAGAAAATGGCCAGATGCTTTGTCAAAACTGCCAGATGTTTAAGTCCTTACTTCCTTCTGGAACTACTTTGCTCTCAGCACTGCCCTCTTCCAGGCTCCTACTAGAATGGCCTGTTAGGCTCTGCTTACAGCATTCAACTGCTTAAACTTCCAAAGTATTTCACATTCCTCCCAAAACTCACATGGTCAGGTTCTTCACAGCAACAGCTCACTCTCTGGTACCAATTTCTGTACTAGTTACTTTTCTGTTGCTGTGATAAACAGCATGACTAAAGCAACTTATGGGAGGAAGAGGTTATTTGGCTTATGATTCTAGAGGGATTAGGGCCCATAATGGCAGAGGAGGCATGACAGCAGAGGTGGCCAGAGCAGAAAGCTGAGCGACCACATCTGTAATTAGGCACAGGAGGCCGACAGCAACTGGAAATCTGGCAAGGCTTAAGAACTCTCAAAGCCTGCCTCCAGCAAGGCTGTACCCTCTAAAACCTCTCAAAACAGCCCCACCAACTGGGGACAAAATGTTCAAATACTTGGAGCCTATGGGGGACATTCTCATTCAAACCATCACAGTGGGATAAAGTAAAGCAGGGAATTTCGGTTATAGACCTCAGATGCTATTTAAAGACACTCTTAGCCTTTTTGGTTGGTGGAACACAGGTTCTATTTCTGCATTCAAATGATTTACCTAATGGTCACAAAAATGTTAGGTCAAACATAGAGGAAGGCAACAAGTGACCAATTAGGGCACTACAGATTGAGCCAAGATAATTTTGGTCTGGAAAATTAGAAAAAAATTATAAAGATGTGACATCCTGAATGCTCCACAATTTCTGAAGCTCTAATCAGTTAATCAGCTTTGCAGAAGGTTTGGTGTACAGTGAGATTCTCTCTAGGAACTTTTATTCACAATAGGTATGAACGCATAGGAAAAACTCGTAATGTATTTAGGGTTTGATACAACTTTGAGCTTCAAGGATCCACTGAGAGCCTCTGACTGTGTCTCTTGAGAATGGGAGGGGGGGAGACTACTATATAAAGAATATTTCCATAAAGTTCACAAAAATATTTTCAGCACTTCTGACTTGTAAGTTATGCATGGGATACAATACGTACACCACATTTATTATATATTACTTATTTATGTATTATGTATTAGCTAGAGGCTTTACAAAACAGTAAAGAAACACTGAATACTCCCAACAGAAGAATATAGTCCTGAAAAAGCAATTCATAGACACACAGAAATCTACATTGTCTGTGTACACATGTAAAATACTTCCAGACTCTCAGCCAAAGAAGCAAACACTGGACAAGTATCTTTTTCCACAAATAGTACAATGAATAGTTGGGAATGAATGAGGGAATGAATGCATGCGTGGCTGTCCCTCTTGCCATGCACTCACGAGGCATAGAAGCGCCCATGCTTACTTCTTAAGAGCTAACAGGAAAGCACTTTTGGAAATTTTGTTTCATTGGTGACACAATAAGCCACGAAAAAAAAAGAAAAGAAAAAAGGGCAACTCTGAGCTTGGGCGAGAATGGCTTTATGGAAGGTAGTGACCTGCAATCACCACCTGCTAGCCCCCTCCCCCTCCACTCACAGCCCCCATTTCAAAGCTCTTGAGAGGTGACTACTGAAAGCCACTACCTCCCCTGGCGACACAATCAGACACAGGGTCAAGGGTGCAGGCCTCGAGAATTCAGGGAAGCATTGAAGGATCTGGTGGGAAGAAGGTGCAGGTGTGGCTGGGACACTGGACACTTGCCAATTGTGCCTTAGGCAGCTGCTTCTCAAGTAGTGGGTCAGAAGGCTGAGTGGGCAGAGTGGGGTTTGCACAGCATGAATTCAGAGTGGCAGGGACGAAAGGGAAGAATTAATAGATCATTTAGTTCAAACCCAGATGAGAAAAACAAAGGCCCCTTAGAGAACGTGACTCGGTCAAGGTCTTAAGGCTCAGAATGCTTAATCCATTAAATTAAAAATGGATTTTTTTTCTTCTGACAGGTGTTTTAGTCAAGTACTGAACTACTCAATTACTTCAAATGGCCTCCATTCAACACAACAGCCTCTAGTTACACAAAGCTACTAGGCAGCACACAGGCAGCAAATCCAAACTGAAATGTGCTGTGACACACACACTGTAAATGAAGTACACGCTTAATGGGGGCTGGGCATGAGCTCAGCTGGTCTCTGGGTGATGGGAACAGAAAGGCACCTAAAGAGAAAACTGGTCCAGAGAATAAAATCTCTGGTCAGGATGAAGACCCAGCTTTCCAGTTTTGCAGATCAGTCACCGAGTCCCAGGCCCACTCCTAGAAAGGCAGGTTCACCTTAAGTCATGCCAACGAGATGGGAGAATCCCTACTGCATTCATGAGATGGGGAGTTTTCCTGCCTGGAATTCCTGCCCTTTAGTGCAGTGCTTAAGACCTAGCTTTCTAGGTCTGCCCATTTTTCCCTGTTCTTTAGAAAAGCGTACCTTCTCCTCTCCTTCCTTGTGTCTCTCTTCTAAGCGCAACCTCCCTAGTGCTTTGGGCCACCCCGACACCTTCTCTTTCTTTACTTTTTCCTTCTTCCTCTATTTTCTTCCCACAGGCAGTTTGCCTGTCCCAAGGATTTTTCTTTAAATTCTTTTTTTTTAATATTTTATTTATTACTTTTATTTTATGTGTGCGAGTGTATTGCCTGCATGTATGTGACTGCACCTGTGTCGTGCAATGCTCCGGAGGTCAGAAGAGGGCTCGGATTCCCTTGGAACTGGAGTTAAGGATGGTTCGTAGGCGCCATGTGGGTGCTGGGAATCGAACCTGGGTCCTCTGCAAGAGTAGACAGTACTCTTAAGCACTGAGCCATCTCTCCAGCCCTGAGGATTTTTCTTTAAATTCTAATAAAATTGTTCTAAAGCTTCTGTTTGGTCCATTCTTAAATTCTTTTATGAATGAAGACTAAGAGCACCAAAAGGGGATCCCACTCTCCTTGTTACCAGCTCCTTGCCTCCCATGCACTGAGCCCTGGGTTCTGTCCTTAGCACCATAGAAACCTCCTGTGGCAGCACATACCTGTAATCTCAGCACTTGGGAAGTGGAGACAGGAGGATCATAAGTTCAAGGTCATCTTTGGCTACATAAAGAGATTGAGGAGAGCCTGGGCTACATGAGACCTTGTCTCAAAACAAAACAAAAACTTAGTATGACTAAAATCATGTAAAGTTTCACATTGATTTTTAAATTGTTTTTTTTTATTCAAGCATTGCTTTTGGGATTCTGACAAATAAAATACATGGTTAACACTAAGTTGAGTGGTTCTTTCACTTTTAAAATGTGGCTACTAGGGAAGTCAGCAGGATGCTCAACAGGTAAAGACAGCTGTCACCAGGCCTGATGACAGGAGTTTGGGCCATAGGACCAACATGGTGGAAGGAGAGAACTGACTTCCCCAACTTGTCCTATGACCTCCACACATGTATATGGGTGGCACATGTTTATGTGCATTTGTGTGTGCATGCACACAGACACATATTAATACATAAAAGCAATAAATGAAAAATATGGCTAGTGGATAGAGTATCTGTGATCCATGCTGTATTCTATGCCATAGGGTGGCTCTGTTGCCACTTGAAGGTTTCACAGAAAGTTTTGTCCTCTTTTCACTATTTAGAGAGAAGCCATGCTAGTCAGTTCTCAAAAGACTTTTTAAAATTTTTTATTATTTTTAAAATATTTCATTATTTTTATTTATTTTTTTATGTGTATATTTGCCTGCATGTAGGTAAGTGCGCCAGTGTCATGTAATGCCTGAAGAAGTCAGAAGAGGGCATCAGATCCCTTGGAACTGGAGTTACAGAGGGTTGTTAGCCACCATATGGGTGCTGGGAATCAAATCCAGTTCCTCTGTAAGAGCAGCCGGTGCTGTACTCTTAACTGCTGAGCCATCTCTCCAGCTCTGACTTTTTTCTTAAACTCACCACAAATACTCTTAATTGCGGCAATCATGTAAATACAATGTTTCAATGTTAGGAAAGAATGCTTAAGTTTCTATAAATTGTAAAGACAGGCTAAATTGCTGCTTTTAACTATTAAATTATTCTTGCTTCCATTTTCTGCTGGATTACAGCTTTGCTAAAATCTTCAAATACAATTAATTTGAGACTAACACAGTGTTTGCAGGGAAACCCAGGCACCCAAGGAGAGGTGATCAGAAGTTCCAGTCTGTCATCTCCCATTCTGTGTGGATGTGAAAGCCATGGACAAAACAATGGCAGCGGGACTTAAAAGGCAGAAATCAATCATTTTCAAGTTATTTTTTAAGGCCAAAAAATGGATGTCCAAAATATATACTGCCTTTGATAAGATAAATCTTTTATCATCTACCCTTCTACGAAAGAAGTCAGCAGCATGGTGGTGGTAAATAACCACACGGTGCAGCACAACCCACTATCTGCCAGCCACTGGCCACAGAGAGGCAGACCAGATTAGCAAAAATCAAAGACCACCGGAGCTCCAGCGGGGTCTCATTAGCATAACAAAAGACATGGCCACAATCTTGTAGCAGTGGGCCATACATCTCATTAAAGACTGAATGGCAATTATCTTCTCCAGTTATCCCTTCATCTTGGAGCTTCTGGGCTTAGCTGGGGGGACCCTGAGCACCCAGTCAGAGAGCCTCTAGTTTGTTGGCCAGGCACTGAGGCTACAGGGGGAAGAGCTCACTGGCAGGACTGGGCACCTGCATCTCTACACAGCATTCAGCTCTCCTCTCCTGAAGCAAAAGTCCTGCTATGTGGCTGATAGGAATATAACATTGGGATACGTTCATATTGATAAAACATCACCCCCACCTCAACCACAAAGCAAAACAAAACAACCACACACAACCCCCATCCCCCAGAATCTAGTCTCCTTAAAATGTCTGTACTGAAAGAAAAATCCTCTACTTGCTTCTCTTCACCTCTTCTAGTTATTCCCCTTGAATGCTTCATCCCTGTCTGAGACTTAATGAAGCTAAATTGAAATTCTACCAAATTCTATTGCAACCCATAATTAGCTGGGTGCACATGTGCGCACGCACACACAGATGTGCACACACATCTTACAATTTAAATGGGAATAGTTTGGTTCAGACCTAGCCTCTCCCGGCTTCCTCTGGATGACAGACAAGTGAAATGAGAGATCAACACAGGGAGGCTGAGAGCCTGCAGATGGCACAGGGGTAGTCTTTGCACACATTAACGCTAGAATAAAGGATTTCACCTTGACAAACAGACTCCTCCCAGAGTGATTATTAACAAAAACCAAAGCCTCAAAGAACCCTAATTCCAATCTGTGCTGGGGGAGCACTGACTAGGGTGGGGAGTAGAAAGGACACAGTTATTTAGTCCAAACAGTTTTCAGTTCTGAGCTGTGCTTTTTGATCAGTGATGCCTTTTTCAGAAGAAAATTTGGTGTGAGGGTTCTTTGATTCTTTTTTCAGTGATTTCAGCTGCCAAACACAATACTGCATTGTGGGTAAGCCTGGAGAACTGCGGCCAGGTCTGGAGCCACTCTAGGAAAGCTGTTTATCTCAGATGCAAACAGAAACCACTGCAAAGCCTCCTGAGACTACGAATGGAAACGCTGCCCACGTGCTGCACTGGCTGGGAAGCCCACAGACCCCTGAAGTATGTCTGGGGTTTCCAAACTGCTGTGAAACTACTGTATGGCAGAAACCCAGAGGCTTTGAGAACACAGAAGCCACCGAAGGCAGCCTGGAAGCTTGGGCTGAGACAGCTTAATGGTGCAATACTCTACAAGGGACACTACACAGTTAAATAACCTTGGAAGACCATTTAAGTCCTGAAAGGCCCTGCTTGGAATTCAAGAGTTGACCCTCCCCTTTCACCTTGGAGGTAGAATGGGAATTTCTGATTCTCTCCCTCTGACTCTCTCTCTTGTTTAAGAGATCAACAGTGCTATATATACATATATATGAATTATATATATTACATATAAATTACATATTGACTTAAAAGTTTTGACTCAAATGTGCAATAATATCATTATGAATTACAGATTGAAGTTCATTCACAACACACATATATGCCGTGCCCTTGTGTGTGGAACTCCCATAGAAACCATGGTCCTGAGGCGGGATGGAAGGACAGGAGACATTAAGAGGACATTGAAAGGAAAAAAAACCCTCATTCTGAAATCTGCCTAGGAGCCAGAAACTTGACTCCAACTGAAAAAAAATTGAAATTGCCTACAGAGACTGTGCTTATCTCCCTGAAGACATCTTCTCAAACAAGGATGTCAAAACAGTAAATTGTGCTTCCTAGTGGCCACATGCCAGTGGCTGTGGGTTTCACCATATTAGGGCGCTCCCTCTCATGCTTAATCCTAAGCAGTGCATGTGCTAGAAACACCTCACATTTCATTTACAAAAAGAAATTCTTACATGAGGAAAGTAAGCAAACCAGCTTGTATATCATTTTTTACTTAATTTTTAAACTTTGCTTAATCTTTAAAACTTATCGCAAGCCACAACCAATAACCTAACTTAAAAAGACATAAAATCATACACATATGTGTCTATCTATTGTAGACATACCTAAGTGTGACTCTCTTGAGGAGTTCACATCCCTGTCCTTTTTCTACATGCCTGTCTCAACACTTAATAAACTCACTAACTGCTTCACCCTGGCGCTGTTGAAATTCTTTCCTGTGGTATGGTCAAGGGGCACATTTTACTTGCGCGGAGGTTCCTAGGGGGAAGGGGACTCCTCAGGTCCCTGCAGACAGTGTTGGGCAGTGTCTCCCCACTGCTGAGAGGCCCAGTAGACAGGTTACATTTAAGATAGAAAACCAGCCAATGAATAAGAGCCTGAAGAGTGCTAATTAGGGAGTCCGGAAGCTTCTAGTTCCTTCCAGTTCTATCACCAGGTAACTATTGAACTACAAGCAAATCTTTTTATTTTTGGACCAGTTTCCTCCTTTGAAAAATAAATGTCAGTAGTCTGTAAAGCTACTTCCTAGATTCTGAATCTAGAGTAAGAAGAGACTCAGTGAGGACTTCTGCAGCACACACGGGGAGAGAGCAGCTCCAGGCCTTGGTGGCAGAGTGGGCACCAGTGGTAGACATGTTCGTGGGATACAGGATGGAACATGGACGGGGTACAGGGTGGAGGGTGTGCTTGCTGGTGGTCCTGACATCAGCCTCATCACCACTACCCCTTCCTCTTCCAGGGTGGACAGACTGACCTGGGATCAACGATTTTTGCCAAATTATTACTGGAAATTTGGGGGAGCCCCAACTGGGGTGCTGTATGCACATAGCCCAGGAAATTGAGATTTCCTATTGGGATTCTTAATTTCATTAATAAAAGAATTTGAGAATGGACTCAGTAGGAGGCTTAAGGACAATTTTTATCAGAGTTTCAAAGAAAAACTCTAGGGCAGGTAAGCTAGAAATCTCTGCATCTTCCTGGAGGAGGCAGAGAGAAAGCCATGTCCTTTGTGAGCAGCCATACGGTGGGGAGGGGTGCTTTAGAGAAAGAATGAAAAAGCCCAAAGTATCAGATACACTTGTGCTCTGGTCAGCATCCAAAAGAAAGACAAAGAAGAGAAAAAAGATTATGCCTCTCTGAGTCAGGATTCCGAGGCAAGCAGACCCTATAGAACCTCATGTTGGCGCCATAGTCACGGCATAGACGGAGAGGGCTTTGGGAAGAAGAGTACATTATCTCATAAAAGGGATGATTATTCCTCTCATCTCTTTAGTGTGGCTTAAGGTGAATCAGCCATTCCAAGGGGTGGTCCCTTCACCAGGTGACTGACTGGCCCAACCAGACTAACTCTGAAGGGAGCAGACAGTGTCTTGTCTCCGCCCAGAGGAAGACCCCATTCTTTGGAGCAGGAGGAAAGAGCTTTCTCCCTTGATGGGCTCCAGTGCTACTAACAGGGGCATGGGAGAGTGAATGCAGGTCCTTCTTGCTTTCTGGAATGCATCACTGATTGTGTGCTGTGAGTCTTGAGGTATTTTCACATCACCGTACTGGAGGGTAAAACTTGACTATCATTGGTAAGAGCTGGCAGTATAGTACGCAGATGCTGAAGCGCTGTAGGGGCAGAATGACAAGAACCTTTCATTTACTATGCAAAGGCAGCTCTCTGAGCTGAAACACATGTATATGTTCTCTTTCCTTTTCCCGCTACCTTTCCCCACCTCTCCGTATAGTTTACGCTGGTCTTGAACTTGCTGTGTAGCTGAGGTCACCTCTATCTCCCAAGTGCTGAGATTACAGGTAGGTGCCACCATTCTTAGTTATAACACATTATGACATCTATACGACTGCTGGGTAGTGGTATAGGCCAGGAGTCACAAGACTGTTCGAAGTAGACAACTGTCCAAGGTCTTTCCATCTGCTGCTGCCTTGGAATGGGAGGAATATGGGGTGGGTGAGTGTATGTGAGATAGGGAAGATGGCCTAGATGCCTCAGTGGGTAAAGTGGGGACTTGAGTTCAGATCCCCAGCACCCATGTAAAAAGTTGGGCAAAGTAACCCCAGTCCTGGGGTGGGTGGAGAGAGGAAAACCCCTGGAGTTTTCTGGCTAGTTTTAGCCAGTCAGTGAGGTTCAGGTTCAATGAGAGACCCGGTCTCAAAACATAAAGTGGAGAGTGAATGAGGAAGACATGGGCCTCCACAAGTGTACACATGGGCACATGCATCTACATAGGTGCACATACATACACACACATACACACACACACACACACATACACACACACACACAGAGCAACATGGGAGACTAGGAGTGTAGCTCAGTAGAGTGCTTGTCTAGCATGCACAAGGCCCTGGGTTTGATTCCCAGCACTGTATAAAACTGATTGTTAGTGGCACACACCTGTAATTTGGCACTCAGAGGAGAAGGTAGGAGGGTAAGTTCAAGGTCATCCTGGACTATTCAGCAAGTTTAAGGCCATCTGGACTACATCAGAGCCTGCGGCATGGTATGGATATGTGACTGGATTCTTTCTCAACCTGCTAACAGAATGGAAGGATTCAGGAGGGATTAGGATCCTGGAGGTGAGGGTATAGGTCAACACCCCTGGTAGGTGCACTGTGTCCTTCCTGAGAACAGCACCCTGGTAGATACACTGTGTCCCTCCTGAGGAATAGGCTATAAAAAGACTAGAGAATTCTTTCTCCTAGTCTGAAGCCATGACTCAGAAAGACTGCCCAAAAGCAGACAAAGCATACATCATGGGGAAGAGAAGGAAAGATTTCCAATGCTGATGAATCTGTAATGCATTTTGAGGAATTATTGGAAAAATGAATTGTGCTGGGGAAGGAAAAAACCCACAAGCAGCTTCCTGTCATTTCTGAAACATGATCCTATGCCTGCCTGAAAGAGTTAAGGCTTTGTGCTATATAAATATTTATCATTCTTCTTTCAAAAGAAGAAGAAAAATGTCCTCTGCATACATGAATTTCAGATGGCTAAGCAAACATGCAGACATGGTCAGGGCCCATCATCTTAATGAGGTATGGTAATGATAATGATTTTTTTTCCCCCAGCCTGCTTATATGTGATCAAAACCTAGAGGGTTTGATTTTATTCTAAGCCATGCACGGGCCCAGGAACAGCTAATGCTCTTGGAAGCACATGGACGGATGACAGGAATATCATCAAGGGCTTAACGTGGGACCAGGGTGAAAGATTCATTAACAGTGATAAACAGGACAGGCCTTGCCTAATGCTATACCACTGCATATTCAATACAGCAGGCCAGTGACTATGCATTTTAACTGTCTTTATTTTTAAGAGAGCTGCCAGATTTTAATTACAGATTAAACAGTTATTTGCAAATGAGTACATCTTCATTAGCATACCAGAATCATAACAATAAACAATGCTCTGTCCTAAATAGTACGCAGGACAGCATGAAGTTAAGAGCAGTGCCTGCAACAGTCCTACAGTAGAGAAAAACAGCATCTACAATACGAGCAAACTAATTACCCTGAACATTTTCTACATTAATTTATACGTATGTGTATGTGTTTCTGAGCATGCAACATGCTGGGGAATCACTTCTCTCCTTCCACCATGTGGCTTCTAGGGACTGAACTCAGGATGTCAGGCTTGGTAACAGGTGCCTTACCTAATGAACCACCCCTCTCTCCAGCCCTACCCTGAACATTTTTGAGGGGAATAAACATCCTCAATGAACGCTCACACGTGCATTATATGAGTGGAGATTTTGCTTCTTTTCTTTTGGGAAGCTCTTTATTTGCCCAGTTTCTAATACAAGGCTTTTATCATAACAATTTCTCAATAACTACTTCCTGAACATCGAAACCAGCTTTTGATGGGTATACAGTTACATGTCTGCAGTTATACTGCCAAATATTAATGTTCTGAAAAATTGTTGACTTGGAATTTAGTCTTGTGTGGTCTATTCTTTCCCAAAGGGTTTACTCCTGAAATGTACAGTGAGGGCCTGAGAGAAGGCCATCTTCCTGTTATCACCTGTAACAGAGAGATGCTGTAGGAACAATCTTATTTGATGGAGCTCTTTACTTTCCTTTACACACCCACTTTTGTTGTTTCCAACTTACAGAAGCAGCACAGAGAATCTTAAGCCACTCGCTCACAGCTACTGTGTGAGTTAGACATCGCTCCCAGGCACCCAGTTTCCTGGCCTAATGTTTCTGTAGTCTAAAATACTGCAATTTGCTACTTATTATATGTCTAGAGGAACACACAAAACAAGAAAAAATAAAAAGCACCCTAATAATCACTAATGGCTCATATCAGTGTGGGAAGGCTGGAAACGATAGGAAATGAGACAGGAATTTTTAGTATCATTCCCTGATTATTAGTAGAGACAGATGGAGAAATTAAAGTAGCTTTTCAATAGCCATTTACAGTTCCGTATTTATATTAGGTTACAACATTAAGTAGGGGATTGCTAATGTCAAAATGCAGACTAGCAAAGCTGATTCCAAGTCAATATATAAGATTTGCAATTGGATCTCTTAATTCATTTTGTGCTGCTATCACAGAATAGTTGAGACTGGTTAACAGTTAAAAAAAAATTTTTGTTCACACAATTCTGGAGACTAGAAAGTCTAAAATCAAGGCGGGGCAGCTGGCGAGGGCCTTCTTGCTGAAGGAGCAAAGGTAAAGGAGACAGGGCTGTGATCTGAGTGCGAAATGTCACTCAGGCTATGTGTCTGCATACTTGGTTGTTTGGGGAGGCTATGGAAGGAGGTTGGGCCTAGCTGGAGGGTTGGGTTGCTGGGAAGTGTCCTAGGGGTTTATTGACCCACATCACTTGCAAATTGATCTCTCTCTTGTTCTGCCAAGATGTAAACAAGCAGCCTCACACCAGCCATTCCTGTGGACTGCACCCTCTCAAACTGGGAGCCACACCACACAATGAGAAAAGTGTCACACGTAAGAGTGTGCCACTTGCAAGAGCACTGAAAGGACCTATGTTTGATGTGACAGTGTCAATCACTCATGAGCCTGATCTCCTCTGAAGGCCCCACCTTCCAACACCACCACACTTGGACTCAAGTTTCCAAATATCAATCTTGGGGAACCATTTAAACTCTAGCATCTCTTAACTGACTCCAGCAAAACAAGGACACACTGGCTTGCTCTATTTAGAAACTAGGATGACTGGGGAAAATGAAAGTCAGATACAGATAGCCCTTGCTTCAAAATTGTCCTTCAAAAGATGTAACTGCTTCGGGGCTGGAGAGATGGCTCAGCTGTTAAGAGCACTGGCTGCTCTTGCCAGGACCTGGGTTCAATTCCCATAGTAGCTAACAGCCATCTGTAGCTCCAGTTCCAGGGGATCTGACACCCTCTTCTGACCTTCATGGGCACTGCACAACATGGGTGCACTCACATATAAGCAGGCAACACATTCATACACAAAAAATAAAAAATAAAAATTATTTTTTAAAAAGATGAACTGCTCCCCCCTTATTTGTTAAGGGAACATTCAAGATGAATGAAAATGAAGGAAGTGCAACTTGAAGCCGCATGGGTCAGTCAGACCAGCCAAGAGGACCTGGGGAGAAGTACCCAGTTTCCTGAAGTTATTTCCACTGGCTTAGATAGCTTTGCTTTCTAGGCATCAAAGATTCAGGTAATTCAACCCTGACAGGCATCTTCAGTTTGCTTCTAAAACACCAGCAGCTCCAAGTGTCTGTTCAGCATTCTAGCTAACGTGTTCCTGAGAGTCCCAGGAACTCACACGTGGTTCCCAACTTAAAGGCTGTAGATACTTTTTCAAGTACAGGGAGAAGGAGACAAGCCGAAGCTCAAGAGCTAGGTGGAAAGTCTGAGTCCCCTCGTATACCAGCATGACTTTGACCACAAGCAGGGCTGCCACCCCACTTCTGACTAGGCAATGAGATGAGCCACCTTGTTCCATGACCAAACACCCCTCAGGTAAGCACTGACTACTTTCATGTTACAGTTAAGGAGGCTGTAAGATTAGGAGTTCAAGGCCATCTTCAGAGTCATAGAGAGTTTGAAGCCAGTTCAAAAAAAGCCCCAAAATATAACAACAAAGAGAAGCTAGGTGTGGTGACACATGCCATTAGTCCGAGTACTCAGGAGGCTAAGGCAGGAATTAAAAAAAAAAGTATTATTTTTATTTTATGTGTATGTGTGTATTGTCTGCATGTATGTGAATGCACCTGTGTCATGCAATGCCTAAGGCAGGAAATTTTAGGGCCAGCAAGATGGCTTAGTGGGTAAGGTGCTTGCTGCTAAAGCTTGGCAACCTGAGTTCGATACCTGGGACCCACAGGATAGAAGGAAAGAAACCACTCCCACAAGCTGTCTTCACTTCAGCATAGTGTGTGTACACTTGCATGTGCGTGCGTGCACACACACACACACACACACACACACAAGCATTTCATTAAATTTTTTTTAAAGAAATACAAATATTGGGCAAGACGTGGTGGTGCACGCCTTTAATCCCAGCACTTGGGATTGTCTTCACTTCAGCATAGTGTGTGTGTACACTTGCATGTGCGTGCGTGCACACACACACACACACACATACACACAAGCATTTCATTAAATTTTTTTTAAAGAAATGCAAATATTGGGCAAGACGTGGTGGTGCACGCCTTTAATCCCAGCACTTGGGAGGCAGAGGCAAGTGCTGGATCTCTGTGAGTTCAAGGCCAGCCTGGTCTACATAGTGAGTTCCAGGACAGCTGGGGCTACAGGAAGACCCTGTCTCAAAAAAAAAAAATTACAAATATTAATAAAGAATTAATTTCAAACAAAAGCATGGCAGCTTCATGTCCCACACTGATGCTGCAGTCAAAAGTGGTTTCCTAAGGTTCTATCACAGTGAGGCCACAGCCTTGTCAACCTGTGTCACCACACTGTATGATGTGAGCACACTGACGGCCCAACTACAAAACCCACGGTCTAGCCCTGTCATTAAACGGCAGGTGACCCCTTTCCAAGCCTTTAGCTTGCTAGAAGGGTAGTAGCCAAAGAAGAAAGACAGTAATTTTTTTTTAAAAGCTAATTCTTTTATCTTTTTTAATTAAACATTCATTTAGAATACAAAGTGAGGGGTTTCATTATGGCATTTTTCTCCTTGTTTTGCTTTGAGTCAGGGTCTCACATAGCCTGTTCTGGTCTCAAACTCAGCCAAGGTCAGCTTTGAACTTCTAAACGTACTGACTATACCTCATCATCGTGTGCACAATTAGGCCTGGTTGATTCAGGGCTGTGGCTCGGAACCAGGGCTCTCCACAGGCTAGACAACCCGGCCTCTCATAGCGTTTTCATACATACCCACTGTTGGTTCCGATGTGTCCCTTCTCCACTGTCCTCCCGCAGCCCCTCCGTCTTGATGGCCGCCTTCTTCCCTGGTGACCCCTCTGCCGCCTGCTGCTTTAGGGTCATAGGTACCATGAGTGTCTTCTTTTCAGGGCTAAGTATTAAGGCCCTACCCTAACATTTCCTTCCTAGAAAACACTGTGGAAAGTGTCTGAGGAATCATTTCCGCTCACCCCTAACTAGACGTCTTCCTGTTCAGTGCATGATTCGCTGAGCATTAGCTTTGACGCTAACCAAGCCCCAGACTGACACAGGAAGGAAACAGCTGTGAACAGCAAACCTTGGAATGATAATGAACTTTGATTCAGGGCAATTTGTTCCCTGAACCAACACAGGTCAGTGTCAGTCGTCTTTGCTCTCTCTTCATCCTGCCCCATCATGTCAGTACCTCACATTTTCCTCTTGCTTTGAAACTCCAGGGCTCTGCAAAGCAAGGGCCGGCCACCTTTCCTCTCCCTGAGAACAGGCCAGGGGAGACATGCACTGCCAAGCCAGCAGTGGGAAACAACCTCCCTTCTAATCAGGACATTCACTTGCTGAGGACTGGGTGAAAAGGTGACAGAGATTTCTGCACTCGTCAGACTGCTCTCACCAGCCTGTCCAATTTTCCAGTTGAAACTGTGTCATCTGGTTCAGGAATTAAGAAAAAATGAGTCAAGCTGGAGCCGTTTCCAACACTGCTGCTCTGTGGGAAGATGCCCAGTGCTATACACATGACAGCTAACCTGCCCACAGTGAGGCCAGCTGTGACCCCTGCTGGGCTAGTCCTCTCCAGGTCTCTCTTCCAAATACACAGACCAGTTCCACTGATGAGTGAGGACAGTGCCATCTCTTAAAAGACAGTCAGCTACTAGACAAAAGCAGGTTGTAGGCTTATGACAAAGACTGAGCAGCCACGGCTGCCGCCGCCACTGTTACAACTGGAAAGGTACACGGAGGGCGGGAGGTTACGGCCCCAAAGCCTTGCTGCTGTTATCAGCTACAATCAGACCATTTCCTCTGGTGACTTCTTATGACACAATCCTCCCTTTTTTTTTCCAAATGGAAAGTCTTAAATGCAAGACAAAATTAAAGAACAAACAACCTTCCCCCCAAAAAAACTGTTTCTACATTAATACGGTATCGTCTTCATCCTCTGAGTTTAGAAGTGCATTGGCCATACCATATGAATGTCATATTTTTATTTTTTCTACTATTAGTGGAATTACAACAGAAATGATCAAGGCTTTACAATCAAACTACAGGTACTGTGCAAAACTTTTATATTAGCGGGTGGGGCACAGCTCAGTAGCAGGATGCTTGCCTAGCATGCACAGGGCCTAGGTCAAGGCCCCAATGCTGTAGGAAAGAAAAATAAAGGATTTTATATTAAGAAAGATGCTTAGACACACAGCCCCTGTCATATAGTTCAGGATGCTAAGTAAATCTCCACTCCCTCTCTGATTCTGTCCCTTGCCAGGACATCTCTGAATTATCCTTCAATCACATTTCCTTATTGGTTGACAAAAGGGTTTGGGTTCACCTGACATTTTGACTTTTGTTTGGACACACTCTTCTGTTTTAGTAACTATAAAATGGTAAAAACTTATATTTTAAAAAGCCATCTGGGGGCTGGAGAGATGGCTCAGCAGTTAAAAACACTGACTGTTCTTGCAGAAGACCCAAGTTCAAATCCCAGCACCCACATGGCAGCTAACAACTGTCTGTAACTCCAGTTCCAGCGGATCCGACAGCCTCTTCTGATCTCTGTAGGCATTGCATGACACAGGTGCACTTACCCACATACAGGCAATACACACATACACATAAAATAAAAAAATAAATTTTTTTTTAAAGTCATGTAAAAATTTAAACTAAAATACCACAGAATTCATTTTAAAAAATTCTGGTTAGGTTGCTAAGCTATAAGAAGAAAGTTTTATAAAAACTATGCTATTGTACCTTCATCATTTTGGGGGGAAATGAATAGTAATGAAAAAGCCTCAGTAATACCATATCTTTAGGTCTGGTTTTATAGATAAAGTGCTAACGTTTGTTCAAAAGGCATACTTTGATGTGATTCTAATTAAGAAGGAGAAGCCTGGCTTATGTAATATAGGTGGTTCCCAGGAACAGCACAGGTATGGGTTGTGTGCGTGTGTGTGTGTGTGTGTGTGTGTGTGTGTACATGCATGTGGAGATGTGTGTGGTGGGTGTTGGGAACCAAACTCTGGTCCTCTGGAAGAGCACAAGCTATCTTAACCACCGAGCCATCTCTCCAGCCTGCCACCTAATCTTTTGAGACAGTTTCTCACTAAATCTGGATGGAGCTCACTGATTTGGCCAGATCAGCTAGTTGGCAAGCCCCAGGGATACTCCTGTCTGTCTCCCTAGTGCTAGGATTACAGGCATGCATTGCTGTGCCCAGCTTTCTACATAGGTGCTGGGGATCAAACTCAGGCCCTCATGCTTGTGTGGCAAGAACTTTGCTCCCAGAGCCATCTCCCAGCTGCCTACAGTGGGCTTTTCTGATTCTGATTCTTCTTATCCACAGTCAGAAGCTGTGGAGCTGTGGGGACTGTTTCTCCACCACTCAGGAGGTTTTCAGGCTACAGAGGCGGGAAGACCCTTTGCTTCTGCTGTCCCGTTGGTTTGATTTCACATCCTAGACCAGGCACTCCACCTTTTGTATGCAGGCAGCCATCTATACACAGTGTTTCAAAGGGTCTGTTTAGACTATCATTTGGAGAAGAGATCAAGCAAATCTAACTGCTTATCTGCACATCCTTTAAAATGGTTTACTGGATATTCTATATATTTCACTGATTGGCCCTGTAGTAGTTATAGCAAATTAACCAGCATGCACATTTGTAAAAAAACAAAACAAAACAAAACAAAAACCCCAAACTGTGGCTTTGATATTGGTAATGTGTACAACATATTCTTTTTTATAATATGCTATTTTTACATGCAGGGAAAAAATAGGACCAGGTGTTGGAGAGATAGCCCAGTAGTTAAGCACTTTCTGCTCTCGAACAGGACCTGGTTCAGTTCCTAACACCCATACTGGGTGGCTCATAACCACCTATAACTCTAGCTCCTGGGATCTAACAGACGCTTCTGGCCTTTGGGGGCATTAGCACACAGGTACACACACACAGAGACACAGAAACACACACACACAGACACAGAGACACACACACACACACACAAAATCTTAAAGAAAAAAACAGGATCAAAGTTTATACCTTGAATAGTTCTCTCATTGAGTGCTCGTAAATGAAATTATTAGCATGTTTCATCTAAAGTTATATGATAAAAAGTTACATGACACTCACTTCATATTTCCCCTTAACAAATACCTACAATAAGTACCTTACTAATATGATTCATTTCAGTGCTTAACACTACTTCAGGGCAGGATGAATTCCCTGGGGAGGAGTTGGAGGCCCAGAGGCACTGAGCTCCACCTGTCCCATAGCCTGTAGGTGACAGCCACCCACATTCACCCTCTCATCCTATAGTCTGGCCCCAGAGTCAGAGCTGGCATGCTATGCAACATCTTCAAGTTTAAAGCCAAGTTACAAAGTAGCACTGCAAAGGCTTAATTAATCCTGGGTATCTGATCACACACACACAAAATCTTAAAGAAAAAAACAGGATCAAAGTTTATACCTTGAATAGTTCTCTCATTGAGTGCTCGTAAATGAAATTATTAGCATGTTTCATCTAAAGTTATATGATAAAAAGTTACATGACACTCACTTCATATTTCCCCTTAACAAATACCTACAATAAGTACCTTACTAATATGATTCATTTCAGTGCTTAACACTACTTCAGGGCAGGATGAATTCCCTGGGGAGGAGTTGGAGGCCCAGAGGCACTGAGCTCCACCTGTCCCATAGCCTGTAGGTGACAGCCACCCACATTCACCCTCTCATCCTATAGTCTGGCCCCAGAGTCAGAGCTGGCATGCTATGCAACATCTTCAAGTTTAAAGCCAAGTTACAAAGTAGCACTGCAAAGGCTTAATTAATCCTGGGTATCTGATTGCTACCTGGGTATGAAGTTAAAATGGTTCTTTTCTTATCAGAAGACCTTTCCTAAACCAGTTTGGAATATTACCATTAAGAGATAAATGTCCAACAACACCTTGACAGCTAGCAAGGGATCAAAGTGATGATGGGCTATGATGGTGCATTTCATGCCCAGTTATTTATTAGTATGTGAAACTTGGCTGTCTTTTAAAATATTTTATTACTTTTTATTTTACGTGTATGCGTGAATTGCCTGTATGTAGGTAAGTGCGCCCATGTCGTGCAATGCCCTGCCTGTGGAGAACAGAAGAGGCTGTTGGATCCCCTGGAACTGGAGTTATAGTTGTTAGCTGCCACATGGGTGCTGGGATTCGAACCCGGGTCTTCTGCAGTGTCAGTGTTCTTAACTGCTGAGCCATCTCGCCAGCCCCCTGATTGTCTTTAAAAAAAAAAAAAAAGGTAAGTTGTTGTACAATCAAAGGGACACATACTATGTAGCCTTTGAAAATGAAAAAACAAAAAATCTGTGGAAGAAAAAGTAGAAACTAATTATACTGCTCACCTAGGTTTAAGTCTAATTTAGGTCCCAACAATTGAGCACTGCACTTGCCTCAGTTTCCTGATGTTGGAATAAAAAGAACTACAAGGTTACCTACATGAGTACCGTCCTTCTAACGTGTGAGTGTGCACGCGTGTGCGCGTGCGTGTGTGTGCGTGTGAAGACAGATTTACAATTTTACACAATTAAGTCAACTGATGATACAGTCAGCAAACCTACTTTATCATCTTTGCCTAGGTAAGCGTTCTTTGTGAAGAGCTGTCCCAAATATGTCAAAACAGAATACTAAAATATTATCACCTTGCCTAAGAGTTCTGGCTGGGTGACAGCAGTTGCCGCTCCGCCATTTCCTGAGGTATCACGAATGGTCAGCTGGATTAACAGTCTGCTAATGGGACTCCCCACTCTAGTTTACAGCCCTCTGATCCACTTTCCATAATCCATCCAGGAAGATATTTTAAAAAATCAAGTCTGGTCATGTCATGCTTCCACTTGGAACTGGACAATGGCTCCCTATGCTCTGAGGAGAAACTCCAACACCTTCTGTTGCCACATAAACCTCTACTTTATTTTCCATGTGAGTCACAGGAGGCCTTGTGATGAAGACGTCATAATTTATTTAGCCACTTTCCTATTGAAAGACACTCAGCTGACTTCCAAGTGTCGGCCGTTAGCAGCAACATTCTGTGCGTCTTTGGTTCCCAGGTGAGCATTCCTCCAGCGGGGGTTACCAGGCGACAAGAACACTGACAGACTCTCATGTCACCGTCCAGCTGGGCTACCTTTCAGAGGCGGTCACCTGAGACTTCGTGACAGTTTACGGGAACTTTCTTTCCTACACTCAACATTCTATACTATCAGTTTAAAAAATACCACAAACCCCAAACAACAATCCTTGCTGACACAGTGTCATTTCCATTCTCCCAGTTTTCTTTGCCCAAATTTCTTCTGAGTTTCAATGACTGAATTTCTAGTTTGTTGCTTATCTTTAGCTATGTTTTACCACCCCATCATTCATTATATAAAAGTTTTTTTTAAACAAAAATTTACCAAAACCTGTGTTGGACTTTGTATTAAGACTATACTGAGTCTCTAGACCATGTAGGGAGAGTTGGTACCACATCACATGGTCCTATCCTGGAAAATATTATGATTTATAATTTAAATGCGTCGTTTATATTCTTCAGAAAAGAGTTTTCACCATAAAGGTCTTGAACATTTCCCCCCTACATTTATTTTGTCTGCGCATATGTATGGGCACAAGTGTGCCATGGTGTGTATATGCCATGATGTACATGTGGAGGTCAGAGGACAGTTTGGGGGAGACAGTTCTCTCCTTCCATCACGTGGGTTCCAGGAATCAAACTCAAGTTATCAGGCTTAGCAGCAAGTGTCCCTGCCAGCCGGCCCTGCTTCTTTTTGAAGACACACTGCCAGGTATATTTGCTTACTTTCTTTTAGGACTGAGATCCTTCTCCACAGATTTATTGTTTACAGCCGTATCTCCCCAAACACATCTGGTCTTGTCTCCTTCATTTATTTAAATTATCCTTTTCTGCTACATTTCTTTACTTATCTTAAAAGATTTATTTATTTATTTATTTACTTACTTACTTACTTACTTACTTTTGGTCTTTTTGAGACAGGGTCTCCCTGTAGCCCCAGCTGTCCTGGAACTCACTATGTAGACCAGGCTGGCCTTGAACTCACAGAGATCCACCTGCCTCTGCCTCCCGAGCGCTGGGATTAAAGGTGTGTGCCACCACGCCTGGCCCAAAAGGAGTTATTTTTATGTGAATGATTGTTCTGTCTACATGTGGGTATGCACACCAGGTCAGTGCCTGGTACCCGTGGAGCTCAAAGGGAGCATCACAACTCATGGAAGTGGAGTCACAGATGGTTGTGAGTCACCATGTGGGTGCTGGAAAATGAACTTGATCCTCTGGAAGAGCAGCCAAGTGCTCTTTACCTCCGAGCCATCTCTCCAGATCCTGTTATTTTTATTTTTAAAGGGATCTTGTATCTGGTTCTTATTTACCTGTCTTATTTTTTTACAGTCAATTCTCCTGGATCTCCTGCAACTGTCTGTGCTCCTGTCTGTATATTATATTAGATAACAAGTTTCAAGAGAATGTTAATTGTGCCTACCTCTCCCCTGCCTTCTCCTCCACTACCTAGCAAGATCTTATCGCACAGTGAGCAACTGAGAAACAATTATTTTTTAAGTGAATACATTTGAAAATACAAGTAAAGAACTTTTTTCACTCTAAACTTTGGAGAGAAGAATGCCAAGTAAACAAAATTGCCCCTGGAGTAATAACACAAATAAAACAATTAATAAAGACAGATGTGGCTCCTACTTGTAATCTTGGGAACCTGAGGCAGGAGGATTGCTGTGAGTGAGGTCAGGCAGGGATCCATGATGAGTTCTAGGCTAGTCTGTACTATAGAGTGAGACTGTCCCCTAAACCCAAAAACAAAAATATTCAAAATAGGGCTGGAGAGATGGCTCAGTGGTTAAGAGCACTGACTGCTCTCGCTGAAGACCCAGGTTCCATTCCTAGCACCCACATGGAGGCTAACAACTGTCCGTAACTCCAGTTTGAGGGGAATCTGACATACTCTTCTGCCCTCCTCCAGCACTGCACGGTACGGGTGCACTTACATACATGCAGGTAGTACACTCATATACATAAAATGAATAAATAAATAAATAAAATATTTAAAAAATGCAAAATAATCACAAGCAAGTAAGAACATCAAAACCCCAACCCCTGGCGAGTGTACTTTGGTGTTTTCACCCTAACCCCACACTCCAGCAGTGTGTCTTTAAGTGCAGTTGGGTGAAGGACTTTGGTAGTGAGCTCTCAGCTAAGCATCACTTGTATGCAGTACAGTGCTTGTATCTGTGTGTACACCATGACACTTGTGTGCTGTCTGTATTATACCACAGCACTTGTGCACATGTGTGCACACAGCGCTTGTGTGCTCATGTGTACCACAGTGCTTGGCAAAGACAGCTGGTCAATGAGCTCAGGGATGGGTTTTCACCCCATGGCCCTGTCCAGCTTTTATAAGAGTGCCAGAATCTGAACTCAGATCCTCATGCTTGAACAGCAGGCACTCAATGACCGAGTCACCTCTCCAGCCCATTATCACTTCATTTAATTTTATTAATCATTTTTATTTTATGTGTATGAGTGTACTGTCTGCATGTATGTAAGTACACCTGTATCATGCAATGCCTGTGGAGGTCAGAAGAGGGTGTCGGATCCTCTGGAACTGGAGTTATGGAGGGTTGTTAGCTGCCATGTGGGTGCTGGGAATCGAAGCTGGGTCCTCTGCAAGAGCAGCCAGTGCTCCTACCTGCTTGGCCATCTCTTCAGCCCCTCACCATCACTTTTGGTAGATTTGTAATGTCTACTCATCTTGATCATCACATGGAGATCTATGTAAACACCCTCTCTCTGCTCCACCTTCAGTGCCCCTGTGGACCTCCAAGTTCTCTTCTGTCCATATTGCTTTCATCTGTATAAAAATTATCTTGTGAAGGTGTGTACTTTCTCTAAATAAGCAACTTCTTCCTTGTTTCTCATATGATTTCCCATGAGTCTTCCCTGGCTTAGAACTTTGCCTTGTACCCAGCAGGTACTCACATTTGAGCTCCTGTCTTAGGCTGAAAAGAGCATACATATTTATGCCCTGGTGAAGGAGGATATTTATAAACAGGAAGAAAGGAAAGGGGGTCATGATACAGACAGAGGGAGAGAGAGAGGGAGGGCTGGAGGTAGATAACTTAAATGCCACAGTTTAGGAAACCTAGGTAGTGAAAGTCAGTGACTTCAGGAGTGGAGTGGATGGTTGGAAACCCTTAGAACCACCCAGACAGTTCAATAAACCCCATTCTTTTCTTTGCTCAACAGGGTGCAGGAGTGAAGGGTTAGGGAAGTGGACGTGCGGCTGGCTCACTGCTGCCAAAGCTGGGGGCAGTCACTTTGCAACAGAGCTTTAGTCAGGAATGAAGGTCATTCCAGTAAAGACACTTGAGGAAGGAGGAAAGAAACGGTTCTTGCTTCTGCACCCACCACTCACTTCTCCGCTGCTGATACGTTCATTTCTGATCATGTTGAAGAAATCTTCAGGGCTGGAGAGATGGCTCAGTCAGTAAAAGCATGAGGACCTGAATTTGATCCCAAGAACCCACATAAAGAAGCCAGGTGTGGTGTGATTCAGTATTGGAGAGCAGAAACAGGGGGCTTCCTAGGGCTCACTGGACACCTATGGCCCCAGGCCAGTGAGAATGCCTATCTCCAGTACAGGTGGATGATGGATGAGGTATAACATCCAAGGCTGTCCTCTAGCTTCCATGTGCATTGACACAGATGTGCACTTGTATGCACACATCAGCATGTACATGAACGTGTAGACACACAAAATTAAAAATACAAAGAAATCTTCGAAGTATGTGCTAAGGTCTTGAAGATGAATGAGACTAATTTCACGTACTTCATGGATTAGTGATGGGTTTAGTGAGGGTCAGGCTGTGGAGACACAAGGTCTAGGGGCAGCTCAGAGGTGACTGATGGTGAAGCCAGTTCAAAGATGTATAAAAAACGTACCTAGTTTACACAGGTGAGGCAGCTGCTCTCCACAGGGAAAAGCCAGGTCAGATAGTGGGCATTCCAGCCTTCCCTCACAAGGACAAGCTTTTGGGTTTCCTTACAATGTAGCTGATGGCTTTTTACTTCCCTAGCAGTTTCAAGCAGAAACTTTATCGGGTCAGCTTAGTGCAGGATAGGGATGATGGGAGATGCTGATGAAAGGAAGAAAGGAGCCAGGGGAGGTCTTTGTGTTATGCTGAAGCTCTGGGCTTGCTGCAGAACATGGTGGGCTCTGTAGGGTGTTAAGGATGATACTGAAAAGGTTACATTCCTTTTCTGGATCTGTAGCTCAGGCTGGCCTTAAACCTGCTATATAGAAAAGGAAGTGCCCTTGAACTCCTGCTCCTCCTGCCTCCACCTCCCAAGTACTGGGATTACAGGCCTGGGTCACCACACCTGGCTAGTTTTTTACGAGTTCATTTCAACTGACTACATTGCATTTTCTTTCTTTTTATATCTACAGAATGGCGAAAGCATCCTTAGGGACTAGTATTTAACAGAGCTAATTAGCAACGTGGGGCTGTAATTAAACCACAGCCAGAAGGACAATACTAGGAACAGGGGACCCAATTAATAATGAAGATAATAGCACAATTTTAAGAACACAGAGTTTACACAGACACAACTCTATAAACATTTTTATGATTTTTTACCTAATAGATGCTTGTGGCTCAGGAGCCCACACAGCATTAAGGTTTTTGGACAGTTAACAAGAAACCCCTGAGGAATGCTGGCCACCACTTGCGAGAAAAAGAAACTCTGGAAAAAGGATGAAAAGGGGACCTGAACTGAAGACCAAGGCTATTCTATCTCCAAACCAGACTGCAAGTCAGCATCTGAACCATTTGACCGGTTTGCTGTGGAGATGGGGGTGGAGTTCAGTGTAAAGTAGGCAGGTGAGAGCCCGGCAGAGCAGCGTGCACCAGTCCCGGGGGGCAGCTGAGCCATGAGAGCCGGGAGCTGCAACCTCATCTACGGCAGTGTCAATACCAGTCATTTCAAAGGGTGGGACAGAGCTGGGCACAAGGAACAGGTGGAAAGAGACTTGGCCAGCTTCAGACAGGATGCATGAACTAAAGGCCGGACTTTGCCTGTTGGGAACTAGACATTTTATTGTCATCCTGTCCCAGAGACCTTGCTGGCTGTGTGTGACATCAGTCCCAAGATACAGTACCATGAAAGGGTTTGGGAGTTCAGATATCTGAGCTAGGTCCTTCGGAGCAAGCAAGAGGCAGTGACGCAAACACGGCTTCTGTTCGTACTTTCAGTATTAGCACCAAACCTCGATTAACTGAAATTTTGCTAACTCAGTTGTGCTGGATAGCTTTAGTGTCAACTTGACACACCTGGGTTGAAGGAGCCTCAATTGGGGAATTGCCTTCATTGGACTGGCCTATGGCCATGTCCATGGGGTACATTCTTGATTGTTGAGTAATGTGGGAGTGCCTAGCCCACTGTGGGTGTTGCCACCCCTCGGCAGGTGGGCCTGTGTTGCATAAGAAAGTAGGCTGAGCAGGGGCCAGGGGAGCAAGCCAGTAAGCAGCATTCCTCCATGGCTTGTGCTCCAGCCCCTGCTACCAGGTTCCTGCCCTGAGTTCCTACCTTGGGCTCCCTGATAAACTGTGACCTGGGAGATGTAAGATAAAATAAACCCTTTCCTCCCCAAATTGGTAGTGGTCAGAGTGTTTTGTCAGAGCAATGGAGAGACAAACTAGGACATCAGTTCCTAGGGTTGAGGCTAGTCATAAGTAAAACCATGGCAGGTCCTTGCAACCCCATGTCTCATTGCCATTGGAGACCAGTACACAGCTCCAGTTCTCTCCAACTATAAAGTGTTGTCTCTGTTGGGGAAATGTTCTTTTTTTTTTTTTCCTCAATAACTCCCAGCAGATTATAATTTTATGGGAGATTAGGTATCAACAGGAAAAGCAGATGCTAGTGTTGTCCTACTATGGTCTAACTACATCTTCAGTAAAGTATGTTTCGGAAGTCTGATCCCCAGTGTGGGGAGGTGGGAGGTGCTTTGGTCACAGGCTCCAGCTTCGCGAAGCACTGACCCTTCAACAGAAGGCCTGGGCCTCTGAGTTCGACACCCTGCCATCTCGCCCTTCTGCCTTCTACCAAGAGATGACACAGCAAGAAAAAACTCATGAAAAAGGGGCCAACTAAACTGGGCGTGGTGGCACACCCCTTTAATCCCATCACTTAGGAGGCAGAGGCAGGTGGATCTCTGTAAGATCAAGGCCAGCCCTATCTATATAGTGAGTTCCAGGCCAAAAAGGGAAACTGTCTCAAAAAGACTAAAAAAACCGAAACAAACGAACAGTGAGGCCCTACCGACTTTGGCCTTTGCGTCCCCTGGACTGTGAGAAAGGGGCCTTTCTTCCTATGAACTAACCAGTTTGGGTGTTCTGCTGGAACAGCACAAAACAGACCAGCACACATCCTGTCTGTTGTTCTGACAGCCGCACCATTAGGGCCTGTTTCTGGATGTTCCCCAGACTTTGGGGAGAAAAGAAATGCAGCTTCATAGGGGTGTGTATGTGGTATGTGAGTGCAGGTACATGTGCTTCTGCATGTACCTGTGGAGGCCAGAGTTGACACTGATGTCTGGTGTCACTGTCTATCGTGATCCACATTATTATTTATTACTTTTAAAGCCCTGTGTACGGCACACGTGTCTAAGTGTACATGGAGGCCCAGGCTGACCTTGGCTCGGTGTCTTCCCCCATCGCTCTCCACTTTGTACAGTGAGGCAGTCTCTGGTTGAACCTGGAACTTGCTGACTCCTCTGCTCTAGCCAGCGGGCTTGGCCATGTTGTGGTCACAGCTGGCCAGCAGACGTGCCTAGCTTTCATGTGGGCACTGGAGCTCCTGTTCCTCATGCTTGTGCGGCAAGCGCTTTATCCACTGACCCACTTCCTCAGCCCTCCATTTCAACTTTTGAGACAGGGCCTCTCACAGATTGGCTGACTGCCTAGCCCGGAGGCCTTGGGAATCCTCCTCTCTTAGCATCCCAGTACTGGGATTACAGGTAAAACCTGTAAAAATACCAGCATTTTTCCTGCAGGCTAGGGGTCTAAACTCAGGTCCTCATGCTTATGCAGCAAGAACTTAACTAATGGAGCTATCTCCCTAGCTCAGGTATTTTAAAACAAAAAAAATTCAAAGGAATTCAGTAGCTCAGTAATTTCAGGAACAAACAAATTCAGAAGGAAAAAAAAAAAAAAAAACAACCAAAAATGCTGTAACCGGGCACAGACTACATGAGCCAAAGATGGAGTCTGGCCCTGAACAATAGCAGGGAGGGGCTTTTCTTGGGGAACTCCACAGAAACCTGTGCATGCCAAGCATCTTTTTAAAATAATTTGATGTCCCCATATCCTAT
>NW_008331547.1:1556521-1575998 GCF_000622305.1 Nannospalax galili
CCAACACATTAAAAAACAAGGCTCAAAACGTCAATGACCCTGTGTGACCAGAAGCCAGCTGTCCATTATAAACCTCAATGACCCTGTGTGATCAGGAGCCAGCTGTCCATTATAAACCTTACTCTAGAATTCCCTCTACAGGGTCCTGGACTGGTCCCGCGTATTTCTTAAGACGGCAGTCAGACTCACAGCCTTACAACTAAGGTTCATAAAAAACAAGGCTCAAAACGTCAATGACCCTGTGTGACCAGAAGCCAGCTGTCCATTATAAACCTCAATGACCCTGTGTGATCAGGAGCCAGCTGTCCATTATAAACCTTACTCTAGAATTCCCTCTACAGGGTCCTGGACTGGTCCCGCGTATTTCTTAAGACGGCAGTCAGACTCACAGCCTTACAACTAAGGTTCAAACTGTTTTGCTGAGTTCGTCACTCATGTTTCTGGAGTTGGAAATCAAGCACTTCTTCCATCCCAAGCTCAGTCTCAAGCCTTGACTTCCTGCAAAGAACACTGTTCCAGGGAACCGCCAGCATAAATTAGCGCCTGTAAGCAGTGTCTACACTGCTTATTAAAAGCCTCATGCTAGGCACAATTGACACTTGCATCCAGCTCAGGATTAATGAAAATGGCCCTTTGTGTTTTCCATTCAAATGTGTTTTTCCTTTGCACTCAGGTTGAATTTCTTTCCAAATGTAGCTCTTACTGGAAAATGACAATTATGAACCCTTTGAGATTTCAAATCTGAAACTCGGATTATCAAACGTTAATAAAAGCCTAATAAATTCCTTTATGTGTTACATTATCTCTGCTTAATTAGGCCAAGCCGGTCGAGGAAGCAGGCACAAGTGGAACTTGTACTCTGGCTTTAAGAAGAGTGGATTTTGAGGGTCTCTCCTTGAAATTAAATTTTTATGTGTATGTTTTAGATTCATATATTAAAACATCAAAAATCTGAAGAGTAGGCCACTGCTATAAACACACTAAGTGGATAAATTCTCTTAAAAGGCAAAAATGTGATTCAATTCACCAGCACCAGGAAGTCTTTTTCTCAAAAACCAGCACATACTTCCTTCAGCGGGCACCTTTTTATTGGGCTGACAGTTTGTATCTTTCACTGATGGGGAAGGGAAATACAACATACCCGAGTGAGACAGGGTCCCCTGCAGCCCCAGCTGTCCTGGACTCACTATGCAGACCAGGCTGGCCTTGCACTCACAGAGATCCACCTGCCTCTGCCTCCTGAGTGCTGGGAATAAAGGTGTGCACCACCACGCCCAGCTTGCCCATGCTTTTTAAAAACAGAAAGAGCATGTACTATTACTCTCACTGTGACAATATTGATTTTATGCATTGTTTTTGAGGGGAGGGGCCAGTGCTGCTGTGGAAGGCAGAGAGAGAAGACAAGCATTCACCATGCCTTTAGAGGAAAAAAATCAGTGACCCAAGTGGGCAGGCTGGCTCTCCCTGGGGGTCATCTTCTATGATCTTGACGCCCACTTTCCCCGTTGCAATAGACGGGGTTTCCTAGCGCTCTTAGGTTTTCCTTCATTTGCATTTTCTAATTTCCTACCATGAGTTTCCTTTTTCTTTCTTCTTTTCACAGCACTGAAGATGAACCAAGGGTCTCCTGCATGCTAAGCAGGTGCTCTCCACAGAGCTACACCATCAGCCTACATCCTACTTTCCTGAGTGGAATTAGCCATCATTTAGGTAAAAATGTATGCATTCAAAAATTAGAGTTAAAAAAAATCCTTTCTCTCCTCTTCAAGCCCAGAAGTCATAATGGAAACAAAAGGATAGGCTGCCAGGGACAGCTGCAAAGCCAAAGGGTTCACTGCTTTTACTCAAATTTCCAAATTTTCATATAGTGGATTTAAATTAGAGCTGCAGAAATATTTACAGGATATGGCTAGACTACCCCACGTAAATAGGTAAACCGCCTCCTTTGAGAACTTTTAAAAAGAGAAAAACAAAAGGTAATCACTCGAAACCACAAGAGCAAGGTCTATACATCAGGGGTGGTGTAGAATGGCACACACCTACATGTCAGAGCATGATATGAAAACCAACAGGTCTCTCAGTCAAGATCAAGAGTTGCTAGAAAGTCAATAATCTCCTCTTGTCTTTCCTTTGGTTGACATAGGGTCTACTTTGTAGCCAGGACTAGCCTGGAACTTGTTGTGGCCCAGGCTGGCCTCAGACTCCTGGGGCTCCTCCTGCCTCAGCCTTTCAAGTGTTCAGATCAGAGACATGAGCCAACACGTGCACCTTCCTCTTGTCACTCAGAAAAAGGTGTCTTTAAACTTGATCTGTAATGGATGGAACTAGGGGAAAGGTTTGACTCTCAACGTCTGTCTGAAGTAGCCATTTAAGCTTTAAAAGGTTAGTCCCTGGGTAGCAATTCATTCAGTGGCTATCTATGTGAACTGGGACAATTGGGGACACAACTTCACAAACAAAACAGCATATGGAGACTTGCCTCTTCCTTTAACTATTTTTTTGGCTTTCACAAAAACAAAACCTCCTACAGATAAAACTGACTCAGTTATTCCACAACTCGTCACTGTGCCTCTACTCTGCCAGGCATGGGCTCTGTCCTTGAATCTGCAGTCTACTGAGAGAGAGAAACAGTGATCAAATCAGTACATGAGTATAAAACACTGTTATGGTTTGGGCTGTAAATGTTCTTCCAAGTCTCGTGTTGAAGGCCAGCCAATGGTGTTACTGGGAGGACATGGCTGTGTGTGTGTGTGTGTGTGTACGTGTGTGTGTGTGTGTGTGTACGTGTGTGTGGCGGGGGTGTCTCACTGAAGGAAGTAGCTCAGTGGGGTATACCAGTAAGGGTATATTGGGACCTGGGCCCCACCCCCTTCTCTTTGCTTCCTGACCACCTAGAGGTGAGCAGCAGCTCTCCTCTGCCATACACTTCTACTATGGTGGAATGTGGACTGCCTCACCATAGGCCCAAGAGGAACCAGGGCAAATCATCACCCTGAAGTCTCTGAAACTGGCAAAAGCAGACTTCTCCATGTAAGTCCTTTGCCTTGAGCATGTAACTGCTGTGAGGAATGGAGCGTGAACAGACACAAACAGCAGCTGTCATGACTAGAGGAGTGTGGCAGTGCTCTAGGGAAGGTGTGAACTACAGTGATCTGACCTGGCAGAAAGGTCAGGGAAAGGTTCTCTGAGGAAGGTTCCAAAAAAGTCTGTTGGAAAGCCAAGTGATGAGGCTGGAGGAGCCCTTCAAGAAGAGGCTGCTTTCAATAGCATGTGGTGGGAAGAAAGGTACTTGCTCTCCTGGAGCAGAGTCTGGGGAGCAACCGTTCACCTTGCTGGACCGAGAACTGCTCACCTAAGGCATTAGTGGGACACACTTCTGGGCATGCCTGCAGAGGTGTTTTCCAGAAAGGATTGACTGAGGTGGTAAATTTGTGTGGTACCATTCAATGCGCTGGGGCATTGAAGTGAATAAAAAGGAAGAGAGCAAGCGAGAGCAGGACAGTGGGGGGAGGGGGAGGGAGGGAGAGAGAGAGAGAGAGAGAGAGAGAGAGAGAGAGAGAGAGATCGACCAGCCTCCAGCTGAATGCTGCCATTCACCTCTCCCTGACGGCTGGTCTGCAGAGATGTGAGTAGGTGGTTTCTACATACTCCCATCTCTGACAGATCCACCCGCTGCCCATCCTTTCCCTCCCCACTTGGATGAACTGTATCCCCCGAAACCAAGGGCTAAAATAAACTTCTCCATTTTTAAGCTCTTTTTGTCAGGTATTTGGCCACAGTGGCAAAAGTAGCTGATGAATGGGGGCAGCGTCGGAGGGGCAAGGAGTCACTGCTGCAGTCCACGAAGAGGCTGGATTGCAGCCGACTCTCAGTAGAAACATACAAATATTTTCTAGGCTGTCTTCATTCAATCTGTTGGCTTTTACTCCTGGTACATTTGTTCTCATATGAGCAAGAGACGTTGGAGTCTGAGAATGTATTACTCTTAATCCATTTTTTTGGTCTTTTTGAGACAGGGTCTCCCTGTAGCCCCAGCTGTCCTGGAACTCACTATGTAGACGAGGCTGGCCTTGAACTCACAGAGATCTGCCTGCCTCTGCCTCCCGTGTGCTGGCATTAAAGGCGTGTGCCACCATATCCAACAATTACTCTCGATTCTATCACACTCATTTTCCCCAATACTTCAGAAATGAACTTTAAAAAAATATATTTTATTTATTATTTTTATTTTGTGTGTATGAGTGTATTGCCTGCATGTATGTATGGGCACCTGTGTAGTACAATGCCCACAGGGGTCAGAAAAGGACATCAGATTCCCTGGAACTGGAGATATGGATAGCTGTTAGCCGCCATGTGGGTGCTGGGAATCAAACCCAGGTCCTCTGCAAGAGCAGCCACTGCTCTTAAGCACTGAGTCATCTCTCCAGCCCCAGAAATGAACTTCCTGATGGAGTATCAGAGGTTACTCAAAATGTTTCAAAAAAGATTTCAGAAAAAGGGTCCAGAGGTCTTAAAATAAGGCATTAAGTATGTTAACAATGGTCAAAGCAAATATATTTGGCAAGGAGCAGCTGGCATAGAAAATCTTCATCCTGGAAAGACACACCATGTATAATTAGGTACATAACTCCAATTACATAAAACTAAAAATATGCAATTAGTACATATGTTTTCAACTGAAAAAAAAATGACAAAAATGGAAAGCGTTAACAATTAAATGAGAATTTCATGTGGGTGTTTGGCTATCCCAGTATGAGTCTCAAAGGGTGAGATGTTTCCACTCGCCTCAATTAAACTGCTCAGATGAAAGAACACATGCTTGTAGGCAGTGATGGAATTTACATGAAGCTCCTGGACTTAAGCTGCCGGTTCTCTGAATATCTATCTGCCTTTCTTGTGGATACTGGATCCCAAGAACACTGAAACGGAAATATGTAAGGAATCAAGGTACTCATAACACAGAACGTCTGTCTGTGACCCAGGGGAGAACACAGCGGGCATAAACTCACACCAAGCTGACCAGTGCCTGACGTTACCTGGCTTGCAGCCGTCAGCACACTTGCCTGAGTCTCCTCCTGAGTGAAGTGGGAGCAGACTGGAGCCCTGCAGAGGCTGGAAGCTGACGGCAAAGGGAGGAAGAGCTCTGACATCCTGTCAATGGAGCGAGAGGCCAAAATGGACCATAGCAAACAGAAGTAGAGACAGGAGACCTTGATGCACTAGGACCTTCAGCTTCTCCAGATTCTAAACTCAGCTTGGTATGGAGACAAGAAAGGAGAGAGAACTTCCTGCTCTAACTGAGGCAGGGTTGGGTGAAACCTGAAATAGAAACATCCCATGTACTGAATCCCAACAGAGGAAGAGGCTTTGCACAACATTCCTACATCTTAGAAACACGTGTCAAGTGTCATGCTTACACATACATATCATATATTACTGGTCTCTTGACCTAATAATATGATGGCAAAAATCACAATGAAAAGCGAATACTTAAGAAGAATCTAAACTGGAAAGTGTCCCTGACCAGTATGAGGCTTGCTGAAGGCAGCGTTGGTCCACCATTACAAGCAGAACGCCTCCAAAGAGCATTTCTTTCCCATATAAACAAGCACATGCAGACATAGATTTTGACTGTGAGGATTTAATTCACAACAGAAGCAAGTTGCTTATGGAGTGAGAAGTGAAATCACAGCCCCTCTGGGCACCTCCAGGTGCTCGGCCAGTTTTCCATAATGAGGCTGAGTGACGTGCTTGTCTTTCTCAAAGACTGTTTTCAATAAGGCCAGTTTACACAACTGATCACAACTGATTTTGGTCAGGATGACTCAAAACCAAGCAAGCAATGTGCTTTTCCTAGTGAAGATTTTGATTTGCCTATTTACGTTACTTAAGACTACCTGCACCCCCAAACAGCAACAAGGACATGCCCCTCAAAACAACCACAACCCAAACAAGATATCTACAGGAGCACACAGTTTTGTAATTAGAAGACACACTGTGTTTGTGCACTTGAGACCACGACAGCGGGGAACAACAGGTAACATTCATTAGCTGCCTCTAACCTGAAAGGCCTGGCTGGAGCTGGAGGCTTGACGTTCATTTCTTTAAAACTTATCAAAGTGATTGCTATTAGCTGCATTTCACCACTACTGATTTAGAAAATGGAAGCAAATCTGTCCAAGGCATGGGGCTTGGATACAGTGGGGTCAAACCTACAGTGCAGGAAATCCTCCTGCAAGCTTGAGAGCCCATCCCCTTCCAATCTTCCTGGCCTTGCCTTAAATATCAGACAATGGTATATGGTTGGGGACATGGCTCAGGGGTAGGGTTCTTACTTAGCATGTCCAAAGCCCTGGGTTCGATCACCATCACCAGAAAGAAAAAAAAAAGGAAGGAAAGGAAGGAAGGGAGGGAGGGAGGGAGGGAGGAAGGAGGGCAGGCAAAGAATCAATAAACAATGAAGAACCGAAGAACTCATGGCTAAGAGCTGACATGGCTTTGAGGCAAGGCTGATAAAACCAGGCAACAGCACAGCAGACCATTCTCCTTGACAACACTTACCAGGTGTCAAGGTTTCTGTTTGCCACCCATTTCCTATGACTTGAGACTCACAGGAGGCATCCCTTCCAGAGCAAGGTCAACAGCCCGCATACCAACCCCGCTCCCAGGTTAGCAGGGTCTCCTTGCACATGTCAGGTCCTATCAGCCCCTCCATACAAATGTTTGGTGCCTTGACTCTTAATGGGCCTCCCATGTCTCTGTCAGCCTGGTGTGCATTCCTCCACAGACGGGCTGGCCCCTCGGCTCCACCAACAGCATGCGAACTTTTCTCTTTCTTTCCTCCCTTCTTCACAGAAGGAATAAACGGTCATTTTGGAAAATTTTCACAACTCAGAAAAGCATAAAAAAGAAAGATTGGGTTTCCACCCCCTGCACTAACCTCTACTAACATTATCTTTGCCAGTCTTATTTTTTCTAAGCAAATGTGTACTACTAGTTCTTATAAAATTAACATCAAATGTGCATGTTATGACACTTTTTCAGTTTTGGCAAATCATCAAAAATTTGCCTCTGATCACTAACTATAACGTGATGTATTGACCATCTGGCACACTGTTACATGAATGTGGGGGATTTGTTTAACTCATCACCTATTATTGCTATTTGGGCTGTTCCTTCACACTTTCTTCTTATAAACTGCTATGTGATGAACATCTCACAGATTCAGGTTTACTTGGCCGTGACTTTCTTTATAGTATACCCCTCAGCACATTTGGTCGGCGATGATTTGCCCTTCTTACAGATTTATGAAATTTCATTCCCAGCAGGGCTAATTACTAATGCATAGGAAATGGGTCTCTTGAACATAATGAATAATCACCAAATTGCACAATGACTTATAAGTGAATTAACTAATTCATTTAACAAATCCTCATTAACCTTCTATGTATCCCAGGGACAGGGGATACACAGGCAGGCTCAGTCCCTGCTCTTACAGAGCATTCACTGTCTCCAGATAAAAATGAAGTGATGGCAATAGGCTGTGAAGAGAGCCAGTGGGTGGGGTTGGGAGGAGCAGCCTAGCCAGGCTTTCCCATCCTTCCTCCCTACCCCTCCTCACCCCTGCTCCCCATCCCTGTTCTCTATCCCTCCTCCGCACCCCTCCTCACCCTTCCTCCAGCTCCTCCCCCTGCCTATGTTTCCCATTTCCATTTCTAATGTGAGCTACAGTAACTTTCATTTCAAAAGTTCCCTCTTCACTTATAGAGAACTGCTATTAAAAAACAACTTCTTGAAATTACCGGCTCCCCATGTACAGGCTGATTACAAACTGAACAACTTTGAAAGAAAACTAGGTTTTTGTTTTTGAAGATAGACTCTTGCTAGGTAGCCCTGGCTGGCCTAGAACTCGCTATGCACATCAGGCTGGCCTCGAATTCATAGAGATCCACCTGCCTCTGCCTCCCAAGTGCTTCATCATGCCAGCAGAAGAAACATAAACACATCAAAAAGCCCCAATCACTTTGGGAAATGTTTCTTAAACATTTTAAGATCGGAATTCCAGTGTTTTCTGGATTATGAGCATTTGAATACTATTTTAATGGCTAATCTTAATTTTAATGAATCTCTCAAAATTGGCCATCAGTAAATTGCCTACATGTTTTAAGAAAAGGAAGCAATCAAACACAGCATTATATTCTAAATTAATGCCATCACACTTGTGTCTTAATATTTTATGTGGCAGAGCATTTAGACTAACCACTTTTAGAGTAATTTACCTTTATATCTCAGATACACAAGACCAAATAAATAAAACTTTCATGTCATGTTTAATGAGACCTAGTTGTACCACTGTTTTAGAAACAAAGCATACATAGTCTTTCACGCAAACATGTAAGGGTTAGAAAGTAATCAAGGCATTTATAAAACTTCGCTCTGTATAAATACAGGTATTAGTGGCATACAGGCAATACATTATCATTGATTAATTTGTTTACTTGTTACTTCAGTGGGCATTTCTTGATTCTGCAAAGTTGAACTTTTCATAAAATTTTAGTGTTTGATACAGGTGTGAAGGAATGTAGGTGGCACACAGGTAATAAATTACTCATTAGTTTATTTGTTAAGTGCATACACTGAAAACCTTAAATGAGAAATGAAGTTGGTAGAAATACAGAATATTTAGCTAATTTTGTTCTGTGAGAGTGAGTTTTGATGTATTTCTTCTTTGCAATTAACTTTAAAGCAAGCCGGTGTGGTGGGGCATGCCTGGTGATCTAGCACTGGAGAGGCAGAGGCAGGAAGAGGGTGAGAAAAGGTACCTTTACTATTCTACTTCAGGGACGAGGAAGCTGAGGCATGGAGCAACTCAGAACCTGTCTGAAGGTTCACAGCTAGAAAGAGGCAGAGCTGGGAACTGAGCAGTGTGAACTTCACTTGTCTAGAGATGCAGGTGGACAGGCCCCAACCTCCCTGATTGCCCCCTGGGGAGGAATCCAGTACCGTCTTTAAATGACTTTAGACAGCTGGAAAGGCTGGATCATCAGTCCTACCTAGCACCCAGGTCTGCTCTTCTGATTTAGGTTTTGTGACTACTCACACACTGGGGGTTGGGGGAGCGGGAATCAAAGCACCTAAAGTGAATACTGGTCCTTCTCCCTCCCTCATCTTCCTCTTTCTCTTATTTATGCCGAGCATACAAATCTCTCCATTTTTCTAACTGTGCACCGAACTGTATCAGAACTGTGTCTCCTAGGCGAAGTCAGCTCCGCTCCTGCCTCAAGCTAGGTAAGCTGCTCCTACAGGGAACAGGGACACACATGGAGGCGGGACATCCTGTGACATGGCTAATACAAAGCACTGCTACTGAGAACCAAACAGCTGCTACAACAGAACAGAGCTGGCATTCTCACATATCAGAATCCAGGCAGCACACTTCAAATGACATTACATTAATTCATTAAAGTCTTCTAAATAAATCTATATGCGAGCAATTATCTTTGTATTTCAGAATCCATGGTTAGAAATGACAATGCTTAACAACAACAACAAAATCACGTCTCACCACTCTGCCAGTGAGGCTGTCCATATAGATGAGAAGTGTTAAAAAGTCAAGTCAAAACACTATTAGAAAAAAACAGGTTAACAATGTGACTGGGGGCCTACACAAATTACTAATTCATACATATCTAATTCAGATAAAGGTGAAATTTCAAAATAACCACCTTCATCTGAACCAGTAAATATAAATTACTCATACAGCTTTATATATAAGGGGGATTAAAAAGAAGACTCAAGAATAAATTTTAGAAAATGGTTCCCCAAATTGCTGATCTTGTAAGTCAAACGGAAGCATTTATTGAGGACCAGTGTGCAACGCCATGTAAACAGGGATGTGTTTGTTGCCCACATGGAATTACAATGCATAGTGGAAACAGCTGTATGAAGGGGCCCTGGAAGCATTTATTGAGGACCAGTGTGAAACGCCATGTAAACAGGGATGTGCTTTTGCCCACATGGAATTACAATGCATAGTGGAAACAGCTGTATGAAGGGGCCCTGGGGCTGGCGTACTCTTGAGCAGTGGTCAGAAAAAATAAAAGGGTATTTGGTTCTTGAGAAACAACCTTTGCCTTCAAAATGATTTTGCAGAAGAGCTGGAGAGATGGCTCAGTGGTTAGAGTGCCTGTCATGCAAACACGAGGACCAGAGCTCAGATCCCCAACACCCACCAAAAGCTGGGCAGATGTGGCAGGCCGCCTGTGACCTCAGTGCTCAGGAGGCAGAGACTGGATTCCCAAGGTGAACTGGCTAGCTCAGCTAGCCAACTCAGCAAGCTCTGGGTTCAGCAAGAGTCTCTATCTCCATAAGCAAAGTGGAAAGTGACTAAGGAATTGATATCAACTTCTGGTCTCCACATGTAGGTGTACACACATGTGCACCCACACCACACACATGCACATTCCAAAAATGATTCTGCAGAAATTGGAGAAGCCCAAGATTAGCTATATTATAGATACATACAAAACAAGTTTTATAATTTGGGGCAGTAAATAAGTAAAAGCTCAAAATGGGAGAATGGACTCTAAGAGGAACATGTACTTTGTGCACGTCGAGAATCAGTACCGTCAGGCCAGGGACCTAGCTGTGTGGGAGAGCACCTGCCTATCGAGCAGAGGCTCTGGGTTTGATCCCCAGAATCTCCAAACAAAAGTTTAAGGGAGTGTGAAGATTGTCACTGGTAGCTGGCGTCACCTGACCTTGACTTAGTAAATGTTTGCTGAGTGAATGTTTGTGGAGGTGATAAACCGAGCAGCATACTGTTAAGTAGGCTTGGCAGCTATGAGCTAGTTAAGAGGAAGAACTCTGGGGTGTATGCACACTCCTTGGCTCAATGCCTGTACCTACTGAGCGGCCATTCATGGTCAGCAAATTAATGGCAGTTAGAGAAGAAAGCACGCTAAACTTGAAACTATCACTAAACTGCCACCTGAAAGTAACGGCTAAGGTACAAGACATACAGACTGCTAGGGACAACTGGCAGGTTCCAGGCAAGGCCAGACTCAGAGATGAAGGAAGAGGCTGGTCAAGGAAGAGAGGGCGCTCTTCTGAGACTGGATGCAAGGAGAGAGATCATGACTGGAGCACTGAACTGTGGACAGGGGCACAGGAAAGAAGGAAAAAGGCAGATGTCTCCACCTTCTAATGAAAATGATATCACGTTTAAAAAGTGCTGAGGCCATCTTCAGTGAAGACGCTATAATTACTCAACAGGAGGAGGGCTGGAGCAAGTGGATCCTGGCTCTGAAAATGGCAAAGGCTGAAGACAGCCACTGTGTTGGGATGGGAGGGTGAGCTGGTGAGTGCGAGGCCAGGAAGGGCGTCTTCCATGGAGGCTGCACTTTCTAAGCCAGTGCTTTAACTGTTCCACCATTTTATCAAGAACAGCACTAGGCACTGTGGGGCATTAGAGAAATGCAAGATATGGTTTCTGTCCTGAAAAGTTCAATAACAACCCTAAGATATTTCATGGTAGAATGTAAATATGAGCGAGCGAGCGAGCGAGAGAGAGAGAGGAAACAGTCCACAAGGAGAATTCAGCACATGCCTTTTCTCAAGGTCTAAGGACGATCTACTCCCATTTCTGATCGTTTTGTTGCTAACACATGAAGCCCTTCTTCTGATTTTCACATTGGAAGCGATGTTAGCAGCTATCTGAGCTCTTTGGTTTGTAGAAAAAGTTGCTCCATGAACAAAACAGTTCATGAGATTTTGGCTGAACATGAGATTATCTTAGGTACAAAGGATAGATTCTTTTTAAAATGGCCTTTTGCCGAAGAAGGTGACTTCCCAGAACTATGGAGCGCAGACATGCAGTTCCCACCGCCCTTCCACGCTGACAGGTGGGACTGAGAGGGTTAAGCACCACCACCACCAACACAATCGAGTTACTGTTGCTGCTCCTTTGGGTCTGTGCAGCTAGCTTTTCTGTAACTCTCTAGAGCGAGGCAGCTGACAGCATGGATTTTTACTGGAGAAATGCTATGACATTTGTTCTAAATGTCATGTTTCTCCCCCATAAACTAAAAATAGCACGTCACCATACCCCTACCCCTAATAAAATTGTTGGCTTGGAAATGACGTTGATAAGCAAAATGAAGCTTATAACCTTTTCTCCCCTTTTCTAGAAATGTTTTATTTATTTCTGAGTAACATTTGGTGTCTTTTGTAGGCCGAGATCAAGGGGACAGAGCAGTGAATTTCTGTGGCAGGAGTCTTGCAGTATGGGACTGTCATTTTTAAAGCATGTCTCAGCCAGGCGCGGCTGTCATTTGGGCAGTGATCTAGTGACTGACAGAAAATATCTGTAGAAATAATGTGTGCTCTCATAGTGATGTGACATTTTATGAGCAGTTTGACTGTTTTCATTACTGTGATTTCAGTCTGGTGAAGAGGAAGCTGGAAATGGGAATGTGCAAAGCCTGCCAGTGAGAAGCCGACAGGACAACGTGAAATTGGGCTGCTGCACTTAATAGGACCGTGTGGCAATTATCTGAGAGCATTTTAAATAACAAGCTGACCTGACTGCTTAATCTGAGCAATTCCAAGGTCACCAGCTTTACTGATAAGAGTGCTTGGCTAACTGACAAACTGAGTTTAAGTTCTACCCAAACTTAATGGACTGAGGCCTTGACAATACTTGCCTTCATTATTCCAACCAGGAATTTGGGGGGAGGGGGGCAGGATATCATGTAGCCCAGGCTGGCCTTCAAGTTGCTGTGTAGCCCAGAATGAACTTGAACTTTTGGTCCTCTAGCCTCCACCTCCTAAGTGTTTGGATAACAGGTATGTGCTGCCATGCTTTATGTGGTGCTGAGGATGGAACCCAGGGCTTCGAGCATGCCAGGCAAGCACTCCATTGAGGAGGCCACATCCCTAGCCTAACTAGGTTTTAGAGTTAGTATTGAGGGGGCTGGGGGGACGCTCAGCAGCAGTTAAGAGTGTGCACACTGCTCTTGTAGAGGATGTGAGCCTGGTTTCCGCCCACATCAGGCAGTTCACAACCTCCTATAACTCCAGCTCCAGGGGATCCAGTGCCCTACTCTGGCTTCTGTGGATACTGCACTCATGTGTACATACCCACACTCAGACACACTTATATGCACTTAATTAAAAATAAAATCTTTTTAAAAGGCAAACATTTAGTTATACTGGGCAATTTTCTTCCAGCAAACTTTACATCTAAAGTTTCTCATCAGTGAGGGAATTTTGGTATAAAACACACACTGTGCCAGGCGTGGTGGCACACACCTTTAATCCCAGCACTCGGGAGGCAGAGGCAGGCAGATCTCTGTGAATTCAAGGCCAGCCTGGTCTACATAGTGAGTTCCAGGCCAGGGGGGGCTACTGGGGGGCCCTTTTTCAAAAAAAACCAAAAAAACCCCCACTGCTGGAAGAGAGGGTCCCAGATACAGGTCTGGCTATGAAAGCAAGCATGCATCAGTGCTCCCTCAGGAGTCCCCAGGAGCTTCGATTTTGTTCATTTATTTTTATTTTATGGGTATGGCTGTTTGCCTGCATGTATGTAAAGTGCACCCTTGTCGTGCAAAGCCCGTGGAGGCCAAAAGAGGATGTTGGATCCCCTGGAACTGAAGTTTCAGACAGCTTTTAGCTGCAATGTGTGCGCTGGGAGCCGAACCCGGGTCCTCTGCAAGAACAGCCAGTGCTCTTAAACACTGAGCCATCTCTCCAGCCCCTAGTTGTGTTAATTTTTTAAGTAGGCAAGTAAGGAAAAGCTGTGTGTAATGCTTGTGAACAGCCCACACCTATTCCTTCCTTGACCCTGGAAAGGTTTACAGTCAAGGGAGGAAACCTGTCCATCCCACAGCATGCGGTGTGCCCGGACACTCAGAACATTCACTCCTGTCACCCTGCTGATGCATACTGGATCTCTCAGACTACTTCCAGATCCTGAGATGATGGACTCACCTGATGAGTGACTCCAGCCAACTCCCTGGAGACCGCATCTTCTGCAGGTTTCCTTATGGTCCACAGTCACCTTCAGAAAGGTGTCGCTGCAGAGGTCCAACAACCTAGCACATTTAGGGGTGCTATTGTACTATACAAGGCATTCAGTTGGCTCCACCCCAATAAAGCTGTTGGAAGAACATGGAGTCACAAAGGCTTTGGGGTGAGAAGGCCCAAAGACCACCACCCACAAAGTACCACAACCAGACAAGAAGCTGTCTCCACCGTCTACCACCAAAACAATATCATCAAGTAAAGCGTCGCTTTTCAAACTGTGTTTTGAAGAGTAAGTCACTGTATTTCCTACTTTGTTTTAACTCCCAGACCCCTAGTGCCTACTACACTGGCAGCCTTATCAATAGCATTTCTAAGCTCCTGACACCTATAGACACATGAAGTATTCTGATGTTTCCCTGGCAATACTAAGTCAGTGTATCTCCTGCTTTAAGACACGAGATTTCATTCTATTCTAGGGTTTAGCTAAAAATTCAGTCTTCACCCTGTTTATTATTGTGGGCCACAAATCAATGGTAAGCTCTTCAAAATGAAAAAGTATGTGTACTTATTTTTGGTCAGTAAGACACAATGCAACTCAGATCGTCTTGACTCTGACCCCCAAATCAACACATCATTCTTTGAAATTACTATCCAATGCTTTGAAATTCTCCTCAATTCTTTAATTTTGAAAACATAATCACCATCTTCAAAAAGCCTATGGCAATTATAACCAGTGACAAATCCAGAAAAGTTATAATAAAAAAATAGACTAAAATAATTTTGGGGGGACTCTATATTAGCATGATTCTATGTTTTTTTCAGGATCAAAAATGAATCCTTCTGAATTTTGTTAAATAACCACACATTCTTTTGTATATAAAGTTTATCAGACACTAATAAAGTTAAATTTGTGTGTATGTGTGTGGATATATATGTCCATGTGAGCATGCAAGTGCATATATGTGCACATGTGTATGCATATGATATGTGTGCATCTGGAAGCTAGAGGTCAACCCTGAGTGTCATTACTCAGGAGCTGTGCATCTTGTGTGTGTGTATGTGTGTGTTATTGGACTTGCTAACAGAGCATAGGGTGGGGGTTTATTTATAGAAGAGTGGGTGCGCCCCCCCGCCCCCATTTACGGCTATGCTGGAAAGTCCACACTCAAATATAGATCCTGTGAATTCCTGACAGCCACACAAAAAGGCGAGAGAGGTATCACATGGCATTCTCGGCTTATATAGCCTTTGCCCCTCTCCCATATGCAGCTAAGGTCGACTGACTGGGTGGAAGGGGTAACTGAGTGCATATCCTGATGTAACTGCAGAGACCAGGAACATGGAAGGAAAACAGGGAGGTAAAGGGAAAGAAGGAACCTGAGAGAGAAGAATAGTAGGAGAAAGGTGATTCTAAGGGAGAAATGTGCAAAAATGGGTACTTAAAAGGGGAAGTGGGGAAGGAGGGCTGTACAAAGAACTATGGGAGTAAAGGGGGAAAATTCTCCCGCTACACAGAGCATCTGTTTTTAAGATAGGGTCTCTCACTGGACCTGGGGCTTACTGAGCAGGCAAGGCTGGCTTCTGGCTAACGAGCCCTACGGATCCTGTTTCCATGTCCCTAGTACTGGATTACAAGAGTGCACCACCATTCCAGGTTTTAATTGGATGCTAGGGATCAAACATAGGTCGTCATATTTTTGCTGTGAACGTTTACTGACCAAGCCACTTCTCAGTCCCAGTTACTTAGATTTTTGCATAACTGGTACTTAATGGCATCTATTAGGTTGGATTTTTTTGGTTATTGTTTAGAAGCCTGAGGAGTATTTTCCCAAATAAGTGTAGCTCTAGAGTAGGGCAGAGAAAAGCTTTTCCAAATTAACAATCATAGCAGTCTAGCTTTTTACTCCGTGGTCCCTCAGTTAAGGCTGCTCTCTGATTCATTCATAGTCCTCTCCTCCTCCTCTTGCTTTCCCATCCCCCTCTAAAACAAAACATTTATTAACCGAAGCTTCCAACTGTGACAGAAATTACAGTTAGGTTAATGCTACAGATGGTGTAAAACTGCAATCTAAAAACATGATTAAAAAACTCAGGAGCTAGGTAACCCAAGTTCCTCTCTGATATGGCTGACCAGACATCTAGGAGGAAGGAAATACACATTTTTGGTTAATTAGTTTGCTTTTCCTCCATCCCTGTAATTAGAACATGCCTTTCCCTTATTTAATCCTAAAAGTCATTGAATTTAATAAACCTTTCTAGATTGCCACGAGTGTTAAAAAATAGGCATCAAGCTACATCAGCAATATGCCTGCAACATCAAGTGAATAAAAAAAGGTTTCTGTTTAATTATTAAAGACTAAGTACATCATTTTATAGCTTGTTACAAAAACATTATATGCCCTGCCCCCTTCTCCTCAAGCTGATTCACAGAGCAGTAAAAACACGCTGCCTCCGTAGGCTACGGTCCACCAAATGGAAGTGATTATTAATCATTCTTTCCAAAAATTAACCCACAATTAGCCTCTTCTCAAGTCAAAGGCAGTCAAGAGTCCCACATGGTTGAACAAGAGCAGATGGTCTTGGTTGGAGGCCCTGACTAGGGAGCAGAAGGCTAAGCTCCCCTCCTTGCCTCCCGGGAACTGATAATGGTCAGCTTTTGAGTGACGGCCTGGTCTTCTCCTAGACAGTCTAACACGGCCCCCCAACTTCATAGGTCTCACCAGCCCCCAAGACAATTTGCTGCCATGGCAAGAACCTTAGTTATATATGGTGCTACATGTAGGCGATCAAAGTTTAAAACCATTTTTTAAAGATTAAAAAAAGCAAATAACAAGTTAAGGAGCCAGTGTCCTGGGCTGCTGCCTGCTGGGTGAATCAAGTTTCTCTTTTGTTCTATGTCAAGGAGCATCAGAATCAAATGACTTCATATATATATAAAGAAGCTTAGGTTAGTGCTCAGCTGGACTTTATGACCCATGCACAGCAAAGCCCTACCTGTTGGACAGCGGGTTTTGTGACATTGGCTGGACATGTTCCCTGTTGGTCTCCTGCCTGTGTTTCCCTGATGAAGCCCTGATCCAGGGCTTCTATAAACATGACTCAAGCCTTCCAAAAATGGAGCTTCGAGCCTGGATCAGATGAAGGAAGTGTAGGGTAGGCAGAAGGCTTACTTATTTGTTTTGAGACAGGGTCTGATGTGGCCCAGGCTGGCTTTGGTCTACTACGCAGTCAAGGATGACTCTGATCTTTGGATCCTCCTGCCTCTGCCTCCTGAGTGCTTCTGCCTCCTGAGTGCTGGGATTAAGGTATGTGTCACCATGCCTGCTCTGTGTGGTGCTGGGGTGGAATCCAGAGCTTGTGCACACTAGGCACGCACTCCCCGGCTGAGCCACATCCCTAACCAGAGACTGTTTGTCTGTAGGACTGTCAGAATGCTGGGTAAATAGAAAAGTCGGAGAGAGCATCTCAGAGAAGCCAGTCTCCCATTCAAATAACACCACAGGGACTAGAAATGACTTTGTATTTCCCTCCTCATTCCAAAACCCATACTGCTCAGTACAAAGGCAACAGGGCCTTTCTACATTTACTCTGAGCTAAGCCTAGCTGGGGTTTGTAGTATTGACTGGAAAGTTTGGCATGAGAAATTAAAACCAAATAAAACAAACAAAAACACCCATATATTTTCTATGGACTATAGGAGGGGAATTTTTTTTTTTTTTTTGTCTTTTTGAGACAGGGTCTTCCAGTAGCCCCAGCTGGCCTCGAACTCACAGAGTTCCACCTGCCTCTGCCTCCCGAGTGCTGGGATTGCAGGCCTGTGCCAACACACCCGGCTTTGGTAGTCTTTATAGATAAACAGTGCTCCAAGGCCATGCCAGGCACACCAATCATTGTTACTATTGCTATTTCAGAGTTGGGAAAAAGACACAAGGCCCAGGAAATACAAGTTGGGGTATGAACACTGGCCCCTGACCCCTGAAGCAGCATTTGATGAGGCTTTCTTTTTAAAAAAATTTTTTTTATTTATTATTTTTATTTTATGAGTGTACTATCTGCATGTGTGTAAGTGTACCCATGTCATGCAATAACCAATGATCAAGGTCAGAAGAGGGCGTTGGATCCCCTGGAACTGGAGTTACAGATGGTTGTTAGTTGGCATGTGGGTGCTAGGAATTGAACCCGGGTCCTCTGCAAAAGCAGCCAGTGCTCTTAACCGTGAGCCATCTCTCCAGCCCCTAATGAGGCTTTCTTTCACTGGGTATTCTACTCACACAGTAGGACCACTGACATAGACAGCTGTCACACGATACAGCTAAGAAGCACATACCCTTCCTGCTAGCCCTCAAGTACATCTATTTTGACTGAAAAGTATTCACTCCAGGCCACCCTACCTTTTAGGAAATACCTTATTCTTTGGTTGCCTAGTGACAATAAATAGTATCAAACTACAGTCTTAGCCACAGACTAGCAGGGGGATTTCAGACCAAGACTTCACTCCTCTGGCCTGTGAGGTAGTTAGATACAATGGTCTCTATGACTCTAACTTGAAAATTTCTTGATTTCACTTTGACTCTAATTCACAGGTTTGAAATTCAATTCACTGTTTTGTTTTTTTTTTTGTTTTGTTTTTTTTAAGTGAAATTAACTTTGATCCCTAAAAGGATGGGCTTGCCTAGCAGTTGAGCACCATCACCCAAACCACCAGGCATGAGCTAAGGATCAACCACTTTGTCTGAAGAGGTAGAATAAAAGACCTAATGTGGAGGTGGATGTTTGATTGGGGGCGGGGGGGCATGTGGATGCCTTTAAGGAGTTAACATAAAGTTGTTTATTCTAAATGTAAACAAAGTTATTTACCTTATGGGCATAATTTAAAATTTTATAGACTTTCTGGCCTTCATCATTGGGAGTCAAAATGAAAATCTGTGAATTCTCAACAGAAGGACAAAGTGGCTTCCTGGAAACGCAGGCTATGAACCAAGGCCTGCTGTGGATTTCTCCGCCACCCTGCTTTGCAGCCCACACAGCACATGTGCAAGACATTAAACTCCTTAAAGCTCTGGGTCACCTAACGGAACATGACCACCTAGGGCTCAAGTTCAGCAAAACAGAACTGACTTTGGACACGTGATGAGATTCAAGCCACTGTGTCAATTTCAGATGGAGGACAAATAACAATACTTCAAACAGAAATGTCTGCCCGTGTGTGACACCGTGGTATTCTCCTTGTTTCCTCAAGCAACACCCCCACCCTTGCCGACCTGCTCATTTCCTTGGGATTTTTTTATCCAATTTTCTTTTTCCCTTCCCTCCCCTCCCCTCCCCTCCCCTCCCCTCCCCTTCCCCTCTCTCTCATTTTCCTTCCCAGCCCTAGCCTTTCTGGATGGCCATGTGTGAGGCTGCTCATGCTCCTGTAGTGCCAGGAAACCCAGGCAGGCAAATGAAGGGAAGG
>NW_008331547.1:1576026-1605951 GCF_000622305.1 Nannospalax galili
CGGCTCTGGGGATGTGCCTGTCCCCACCCCATGCCTCCCCCTGAGCCTACGGTACAGATCTGTCACTGGGGATCTGCAGTCAGGGCCTCATACTTCTACAGCTCCCATCTCCCTGGGTCTTTAAGAATTGGTGTGAACTGTCATTGTAATGCATACTCTCTGCCTGTCCTTAGCATGTGACACTTGCTTTCAAAACAAGGACAGCGTGTGTAAGATCCAGGAAAACTCAATCAGACAAATACCCAGCAGAGAAGCGGGGAAATAGGCAGCAGGCCTCGTCCTTAGTCGAGGAACTATGGGTAACTGTTTACTGCTGGGTGAGGGAGACACTCTAGGTAGGCTGACTAGACTCCAGTGAATGAACTTGCACTGAAGGACATCTGGGGACACAACCTTGACCTGATAAACCTTAACATATGTGACAGAATGCAGGAAATCGTGTGTGGAAGGGAGAGGGTTCTAAGTATGATTAAGATGTGTTGTATGAAGTGCACAAAAGTCAGTAAAACATACACTGAACAACAAGCATTAATTTATGTGGCTTCAAAGCTGTGTCATTTCACCTTGTCAACTCTGAGAGGTTAACGGCACCACCTGCAATTTTATGGCTACATTTTACAAATCAGAAAACTGAGGATCAAGGAAAGACTTTAACCTGTTTAAGAGAACATGGCCAGGTACCAAGATGATGCATCTGTACAAAGTCCTATATAAATCAGAGCAATTAATATGATCATTTTTGTGCATATAGGGGTACATGCATGTTTCTCTGTGTGTGCGGGGGTATACATGTGTGCAGGTGCCCATATACACGGTGTGCCTGTGGATGATAGAGGTCAACCTCAGGTGTCATTCCCCGGGCACTGTCTACCTTGTTTTTTGAGTTAGTTTCTCTCAATGGCCTGGAGCTCACCAAGTAGGCTAGGCTGGCTGGCCAGCGGGACTCCAGGGATCCAGCTCTCTGCATCACCGGTGCTGGGATCACAGATGTATGACGCTGTGGTCGGGGCATTACATGGTGATGGGGAACGAACTTGAGTCCGCATGCTCATGCAGCAAACACTTTGCTGACTGAGCCACCCCCACCCCCCTGCCCCAAATGTGATGCCTACTGAGATACTGGTGCTTTTTACCTTTAGACTCTCTCTCTGCTCAGCCCCCTTGGTGCCAGAGCGGCAGGCAGTTCAGCATCGGGATGTGGGCTGTTGTATGTCTTGAGTTGCTCCAGACAGGTTGTCACTGGGTGTTCAACAATGAGCAGAAACATACACAATTAACCCCCCAACTGGGGTCCCCTGAGACAGAGGCTGGAGAACTACAGCGTTACACGATGGTGCTCGGTACGATCAGCAGTCTCTCAGGTTGACTGCATGTGGGAAGAAAACAGCATTAAACAATCATGCCGCAGCCGAGAGCTCTGTGGAAGACAGTATAGTGGATCACTTTTATGGTTTCATAAAAACCTATTTGCTTTTGTTTAACATCAGCAATGCACACGGAAATGAAAATAAGTCCTGTGCAGTGGCTGTTGGTGGGCAGATGGCCAGCTCAAATTAGAAAACAAAATGCCAATTTCTAATTCAAATGACACCGAATCAGTTTCTATTCCAAAACATAGCTAAACTGTTGTTTGAGGCTGTTAGTCACCCCAATTTCCTTCAACAGGAAAAAAGAAGAACTTCGGTCATGGAACTAAGATCTATACAGTCCCAACTCACACCTAAGAGAAACATTTATCATCACAGAAATGCTTTGATGACACATCACTTAAATAGAGAAAAAAAATGTACAAACTGGAGAAATGGCAAGAAGAAAACGAATTTAGAAGTTTTACACCACGGGCTCCACCTTCACGCAGGGCACGACTGACTTTCTACTGGTGGGTGCTTTTAGATTTGATCTTCGGGCAAAATTGTGTTTTAACTTCTAAGAAATGAAATATGACTAAATGGAATATGAATTTAAATCTGCTTTGCCATCTGAGAGTGAGGATTAGAGGGAATCCGTGAATTAATTCTATTCCCTGAATCTCGGGGCGGATGGAATGATTATCTGGCTACATGCTGTGCAGATCATGCATTCTTCTGTGTAACGAGGCAAATTAGATATTTATGCTTCTCTTCCAAACAAAGCAGACATTCTGTCTGGTGAGACTTTTTTTACTCTAGTTCGAACTCTTGTCAGTAGAGCTGGTAAGTTTATTCTCAGGCCTTTCATCCCTGTTATACATAAGCAACCGTCATGAGGGTTGTGATGCTTCATACACAACAGTCAGTAAACATGTGGCTGCCGTTACCATCTCCGAAGTCTTGTAAAAATTTTGTGAAAATCACATTTCCTGGCCTGAAGCGGCATACCAGGTTGTTCACACGCACTCTTTAGAGCGTCACTGTTGTATTTTTGTGGCTCCCTCTTCTCTCAGCTGTGTCTGACCTTCTGACATGGTGAGATGATGTCATCTGCAAAGTTCACGCTAGAGAACTGCATGATCGATTCACAAAAAAAGAACTGCAAAAATGTTCATAACTTTTTAAGTAAGTTTGCCATTTTGTGTCAGGCTGCAGAGACAAGCAGTGTTGCTTCAGCTGAACAGCTCTGGGTACCTTGCACCCCAGGCCGGCTGGCCAGCACCCCATTTCTGCTTCCCTCCCGTCAACAAAGGCTCAAGGGTTCAGAACCTCTGACTCCAGTGGGTCTCACTCTGTCCCTGAGCTGACAGTCAGGTGGGAGGAAGGTAATGACTTAGCAGTGCCACCACAGAAGCTGGTGTGTGCGGTGGAAACGGATACCTACTTCTATGGAGTCTCCTCACAGACCAGCCTGATACACAGGAGACAGGCTTTCACTGGGCACAGCAGCTCTGGCCAGGTACCTCTGCCTTCCCTTGCGCTCTAGGTGGTCAGGGAGGCCCAGGGAGGCACCACGTGCCTCCTAGTCACTTCAGCACCCGCTGAGAGCAAGTGCTGCTTCTTCAGCACCTGGCTTGGAACCTGCCTCAGTGTAAAGGAAGAGCCTTCTCTCCACCTCTTCCCTAGCACAGACAAGGAAAGTTCTCTACCCACAATGCCAGGGTTGCTGTCATCCCAGCATGCTTCATGTGAGTTAGAGTAAGACAACAAAAACGATTTGCTGGATGAACTAATTCGGCCCTGACAATGTTACTGATGGCTTTAGTTCATCAAAACTTATTTATTAAGTACCCAGGATGTGTCAGGTACTGAGTGAATTGCCGGGACATGCAACTTTTACTCCAGTGGGAGAATCAGGAGGTATGCAATCCAGAGTACCAAGAAAGCATGCCAAGAAGCCCCCTAGCCTGCTCCAAATTGAAAGTCATCAAAGGTTTCATGGAGAGACTGGTGACTGAGCTGAGTACTGAGGGCTTCGAAGCCATTTGCTGGAGGAGCAGGCAGGTCGGGGGCCAAGAGAGGAACTCTGCAGACATGGGCAAGAAGAGAGAGTCGCAGTTCAGCCACAGGGTGGGGGTGGGAGGTGAGGCAGAAGAAAAGGGCTCCAGTGTAACTCTGAGGACAGAAATTTAAGGAGTCCCCAGCTTGTTAATGATGGGGACGGGACACTGTGGTCACTGCAGGTTTTTGCTATGATAGACTACAACATTTAGGGTATTCGGCATCCTTGGTCCCTGCGCACTAAACAGCAATAGAGCTGCTACCAATGACCCAGTCCTACTTCATTCTATAGACCCTCTTAAGAAAGAGATGTGAACCCTGGCTGAGATCCTTAGGAAGGTAGATGATTTGGGCAGAGTGGACAAGCGCTTTTGGAGGAGGCAGCAGTTTGTTCGAATTGAAGAGTTTTCCTAAAGTTATGTCCAATGCATTGGAGGGCACCCCAGCCATAACCACAATATGTCCACAGAAAACCACACAAATTCCTCTAGCATTTTCATCAGGTCTTAATGCAAATAATTTGTAAGTAACAGAGCCATAAATTCAATTCCACTCAGCAAGCATTTACTTAGAACTTATTAAATGTCAACTCCCTATCTAGATTCCTTGAGGGGCATTTGAAAACAGAAGACATGGTCCCTACCCTTGAGAAATTTATAATCCAGCAGCTAAGATATAATTAAGCAGAAACACAAGGCCATATATAACCAGCGCCTGACAGCTATTCCTATGCATCAAGGGTGCGGCAGCCCGTAAGTGGATTCTCCATTCCTTCTCTGGATCTTTAATATTTAGCCTAAATCTCCTGTGAGAAGACTGTGACGAGGAAAGCAACACTGTCAGCGGAAAGCTAAGGCTCCAGCAAACCTGGTCTTTCCCTTATGAGGGACTGTGGGGAAAACACCATCATAATTTACCTGAGAGGGGAAAATGGCATTCCTGCCTGTAACAGGCACAGTCAAAGATTTCCATTCATATTCTGGCAGTTTCTACAAGTGAAGGTTTTAAGGAGAGGCACAGTGACAACGCCCTTGCACTCAAGGTCCAAGCTGGCTCTCCTCTTCAGTTCTACTGTTTTCCTTGAGCCGTGCTGATGATCAGGAACGAAGTCATCAAATACCTGCCTGTGTTCAGTGGTCAGCTGCCCTCCCAGTGACAGCACATGTCACTGCCCTGCAGGGTCTCTAAGAGGCATGAGCTGTTCCTGAAGGGAACAGTTTCCAGTGATTTGTGAATCTCCCTGAGCAGTCACAAGTCACGAAAAGTAACCATTTAAAGGGGGAAAAGCCAATTAAAAACAGGTAATTTTTCAGGCACACCACAATTGACACATTCCAGAAAGTCTGTTACAAAACAGAAAGGTTTGCCATTAAAGAGAATCAACAATCAGCAGTTCAAACATCAGCTTAAATCCTGCCCGCTTTCAAAACTGAAAATAACCTGGAAACTCTTCTGCTGACCCTTCTTAGTAATTGATACCTGGAAGTGACCAAGCTAATGACATTGCTCTATCAACGGGTATGGCTGTGGGTGAGGAGATGGAGAGGTGGTGGAGGTCCTGTGGATGGAGAAGGGCAGGCAGGATGAAGTTGAACTCACTGCCTGCAGAAGCAGGCTTTCTCCAGGATGGGATTTGACTTTGGACTTTGTACCTATGGGACTGACCAAGCGGATCCCTGAGTACTTCACAGTTCCCATGCATTTGGAGAAATCACCATGGAAAGATGTAGGGGTGAACATGAAATGTATTTTAACATTCAATAATTTAGTCTTTCCAATCATCTAGACTGAGCATATTACATAGAAGTTACTTAGAAGAAAGGGGGAGGAAGTGGGCGAGAGATTTTATGGGCACTTTCTGCAAATCAGTTGTTTTCTGTTTCATTTGCACAAAAAGAAGACAGCATTTCCCACATTCCACAGATGACAAATGTGCAGGTCAGGGGAATTAAGAAACATGCCCGAAGTTCCCCAGCTAGTCAGGGAGAGTGCATGAACCAGGGCAACCTGCCTGAGAAGCACTTGCTGTTCCTAATCTACAGACACAGCCTAGGATTTTAGGAAAACTGGATAACAAAAACATGCTAGAAATCAAATTATTCCTGTTAAAGGTTGGACATCTGAAAAGCTTTGGGTTGTGGTTATCTGTAACCAAACTGACAACATGATGGTTTTATGAGGGAGGGAGAGGGAAGGAGAGGGAGGGAGGAGGGGATGGAAGATGGTTATCATGGCTGAGTCACTGAGTTTACTTGGAGAAATCATTTTCTTTTGCATGCATAACAAAATGCAGCTAGCAATAAACTATTTACCCATAATTCTATTTGAAGCAAAAGTGTGACTCCAGTAATGCACATTGAAGTAAATTACTGATTGGTGTGAAAGTGAGACAGACATAAAATAAAGGGCTGAGGATACAGCTCAGTGATAGTGTTGCTTAGCATGTACAGGTCTTGGGTTCAATCCCTGGCACCACAAAAATGGAAGGGAGGGAGGGAGGGAGGGAGGGAAACAAAACAGGAAGAACACAACTGAAAGGAGACCAAAAGGAAGAAGAGCAAAGTCTCTGGACACACAGACTAAGTAACTGTTGCGGCACTGCTGCTGAAATAGATGGCCATGTTTGTCATGGGAAGTTGAATCACTGTGACAGTCAGGCCTGTGCCACTCCCAAGGAAAGCACAGGGAGCACAGCTGCCAAGTTCTTCCATTCTGACAAGCATCTCCTGGCCTCCACCAGTGTTTACCTACATCAACCGTGTTCGAGGCACTCTCTTTCATTAGTCTGGGTTTCTGCTGCCCAAATATAATGAAATTAAATAACAATTATACTCACTTTACACTACATACAAGTTCATTAAGCAAGAATTCTAATGAACATATTGCTTTAATAAAAACAAAACATTTTCTAGAAGTGTATTACTTCAAAAGCTATAAATGACAGAGTCTCTCAAAGGATAAGTATCTTACTATCTCTTCTAAATAGATGATTTACACCTAGGGGGTAGCATTTCATGCTTTAACTACCTCTGAGAACTATAAAAGGGGGGGACATGAGACTAGCTTCCTTCTCTACATGATAAATCTGTCTTTGGAAGTGTGGGGCAAGAACAAACCATAAATAATTGAAATGCTCACAATCAGTAACACAGGTTCATCAACTATAATTAAAAATAAATAGCTTTTTTTGCCAGGAGCAGTGTCTTCAACTTCTAAATTCCCACTAAGTAACTGTAGGATAGGATACTAGGTCAATTATGAAATGAGGAATTTTTTTTAAAGCAAAGAGCGATATTACAGAGTGCAGAACAGCCAAGTCTTGGAGCATTACTTTCGTGCACACATGGACTGACTGCTGCCTATCCCTGCCCCTCCTGCCACTATTTCCGCTTGTTCTCTAGTCTGTATTCTAGGGATGGACAGGCACATTAGTAAGAGATGGGATGAGGGATGACAATCACAACCATTGGTCTGGGCTACCAATAACCTTCATAGCCTTTGAAAGACCAGGGGGCAAATACTGTATTGCTGGACATTACCCTTCAGTGCTATTTACCGCTGTGACCCAAGACAGAGTAAAAGAACCAAATACACATGAGTTAGTGCTACTAAGGGAAATACAAAGGATAATCATTGAGATGGCTGTGTGTGTGTGTGTGCGCATGTATGTGTGAGTGTGTGTGTCTGTGAGCATGTATGTGTGAGTGTGTGTGTGTGCGACCATGTAAGCCAGACATGAACACCAAAAAGGCACTCTGGGACAATCATGGTCATGGTATTGGCATAAAGATCACAATAGCCCTGACCAACCTCTACATACCAGTTTTAGTGGAGATAATGTGCACGATTTAGCTCTTCAGGAAAGAGGAAGACATTTCTTTTAACCAATGAGTCCTGGTTCTCACAATCATTTTCAGGCATGAAGTTCCTTGTGAATGCTTCAGGCATCAAAGTTTGTAATAATCTTTGTTAAACTTTTATAGGGTGCTTCCTTCAAAGTACACGTGCATGTCATTATTATTGCTACTGGTGCTTAGTTAACAATAGTGATGCTCCTGGTGTTACACATGAATGGTGGAATTTAAAGTAGCTGTTCATCTCCAGTCCCCCCAACACACTGAGCATGTGTTAAGGGACCACACAGTATCTTACTGTTTGTATTTCCAGCACTTCATGCATAGTTTTTAAGTAATGAATGTGAGTTTTATAATATCTTATAGAATGGCCACTGAGGCCCACTCACAAAGACAGACTGTCCACACACACTGATCTGCTCTGTGACACGAGGTGCAAGTGGACAGAGGGTGAATGACTTCAGCTAAAGTCTATGGGAACAGAACATACAGCCTCGACTGAAAATGATCCTTCCCTGATTCTGAGAGCTGTATATGTGACTAGTTCCTCTTTGGATAAGCTGGCAAAAACTGTATAAAATGTGACAATAAATAAGACTGTGTTCCTGTTACTGATAGGGCAAAAATTTAGCAATACAAAAATGTGGATGCATTAAAAAGTTACAAAAAGAGGACTAGGGAGACACCTCAGCAGGTAAAGGGCTTCCTGCACAAGTGTGAGACCTGAGTTCAATGCTTAGACAATAGGCAAGACACAGCAGGCTTGGTGGCATGCACTGTAACCACAGCACTGGAGAGGTGGGGACGGGAGGGTCCCTGGGGCGAGCTGGCCCAGCTGAGCCTAACTGATGAGCTCCAGGCCAGTGGGTGAACTAGCTCAAAATAAAGGAGGAAGGTTGCAGACGAGTGGTGTCTCGGTAGACCCTTGGTTTCTAGATGTGTGCATGTGCTACCCATCCCGCAAATTTACAAATAAAAAAAGCCACTTGTATTTGGTGTTTATATACTACAGAGGGCTTAGTCTATGAGTTTTCTTCACATTGAATCAAAAATCTGATGAGGACTGTGGAAGAGGAGGAAAGCCTTCAGCTCCCTGACACGTCTGCTTCACCTGTCCACCAGCAAGGGAGCCAAGCTCCAGCCTCTTGCAAGCTGCCTGGGCTGCCTCCCTGAATGAAGGCAACGACTTGCTTTGAAAGGCCTTCTCTCTCATCCCGTCTAGCCTTCACGATGAATGTCCTTAATTTTCAAGCAGCAGTCCAATAGTTTATATGTTGCTTGAAGAAGGAAATGCAATCATGCTGCATTTCACTAGCATTTGGTCCAGTACAGCGAAGGATAGGTTTTAGCCTGTGCTGTAAACCCTCGAGGGAACTCGTGGAAGAGAAATGCAGGCAGCAGGAAACATGCATTCATCATTTCACTGGTTTCCTCAGTGCCCGGGGCACAGGAGGAGACCGAAACCTAGTGCACGTAACTTGTGCATACAACAGATGCGACACAGGAAACCTAAATCAACACATATTTTTTTTTTTTTTTTTTACCATTTGTGACATACATGTTGTGCTGAATGAGTCTTCCAAACTACTAAGGAGAAATAAAGTAGGAATCATCTTCATTTTTAGAGAAGCCAGGCTTGAGATCACTAAAGATACTCCTCCTCCCCCCCTCTTCCTCATCCACCTCCTTCTCTTCCTCCTCGACATAATCACTACAGATATTTCTCCTCCTCCTCCTCCCTCTCCCTCCTCCTCTTCTTCCTCTTCTTTCTCTTCCTCCTCTCCCTCTACTTCTTCCAAAGCAATCTCACTAAGACTATGATCTTTAAAATGGAGTTAACTGGAAGCAGCCTAGCCAGTTTACACCACTTCTGAGAGCATCCAGCTAGCAGAGGGGCACAGCCAAGAAAGACACCAACTGTGCATTCTCATGGTAAAGTCAGCACTCTGAATCCCAAGAGCTGTGTACTCGAGTCTTCGAGGTCAGAACCTGCTTCTACGCAGCTCTCTGGTTGGTCTATGCAGTGCTGCTGGCAGCAAACGCACTAAACAATCAATTAATGAAATGAATTAAGCGACAATGGGATCCAAATTATTGGAAGAAACAGCGAAAATGAGCTTTACAGTAAGAAGCAGACGAGCTGAGTACTGCGTCACCGAGTCCACCTGGGACTAGTCTTCCCAGTGTTCCGATTGTGCGGTCTTAGTATCTTAGTCTCACGGTGGTGGTGTGTAAGCACGGGCCACAGCTCGCATGCTTTCTGTGGTACTGTTCCTGGTGCTTAGGAGACTGACTAAACCTCACGGAGTTACATTTCAGATAGGAGCTGCGGTTTGCTTACTTCCCCCCACACACTGAGCATGTGCCTCACTTCCCAGGCTTTAGTCCACGACTAATCACAGCTGCGCTGTGCGCCATATTTCGCATTCTGTGGCACACAAACATCAATCTTCACTCACTCTTCAACAGTACAATTCATTACAACGCGTATTTTGAATCTGACGCACATATAAGAAGATGTAACCACACAGGAATATGTTGTTGTGACAAAACACAACTAATAAAACACAAAATGTGGGGTTTTTTGAAGTTATGGTTTTCATTTGTCACTGCAAGAAATACGCTCCAGCAATGCTGTGTGAGGTAACTTCCCAGGAGGGTTGGAACGTCCTTCCCCTCCCCTCCCCTCTGTCCTGGAGGGGTTGTGATTAATGCTCACTAAATCCCTCACTGACAAGGGCCCTAGCAAATTTCTAGAACCAAGTCAGAGATACTGATAAGTACGAAGGGCCTAAATTTGGAGCCAACTTTATCTGACTTGTGAATTCCAGTCCTGCCTCCCCTGGCCTTTCTTCTCGATGTTGTTACACAGCGGGGGACAGAGCTTGTCATGAGCAGTGCGGCCAGAGGGGGCACAGGACAGGGCCACAGGGGCCCCCAGTCACCCCTGCAGGGAGATGACCCGCATGGAGTGCGAGGCGCTCACAGGAGAACAGTCTGTGTGTGGCTTACATTTAACCTATGCTTCAACAGTAATGAAAGAAAGAGACAAATTAAACATGAGGGGCCAGTGTGCCGAACACAAGTCAGTCTAAATTCACAGGCGGTGTCAGCAGAACGAGGTGTGGCCGTATAAATTGTGCACATGCTCTTTTTCTTAATTCCTCGGTCTTCATAAACAAACGTGCTAGGGGGAGGTGAGCACCAGTAAAAACAGCATTAATGGGTCGCATATTAATATTTATGCTTTACTATATAAAGACCTTGCATATATTACGACTCTGCCTTGTGAACTGAATGAATAACTAAGCTACATTATGTATGGGTACATATTAAGCAGACATGTCTACACTTTCTTAGTTCGAGATATGATTAATGCAGCCTATCAGAAGCCAGATGGTGCAGAACCAGAGGCATCAATCAAAATGAAAAGACCGCTGCGCACTGTCCACAATGAGCTTCTCACGAATGGAGATTCTGTTCACAGACCCAAACTGGTAATAGGCAGAAACGCGCACATAGCTGCACTGTCCCACCGGGATAAAAACTGGTAGCTAAGGCTTGGCTACATACAAAATCTGGCACAGGACTATTCAGCCTGGGGTCTGCAGCACCAGAGCCAGCGAAGCCTGAACAAACCAACATCCTGTCCTTAAGCTTAAAAAAGCAGCAGTTTGAATTATTTTAATAATGTTTGCATCGATGACAGATCTGTCAAACAGCACCCACCTCCGATCTGATCTAGGATGGGATGAAGCAGCTGCCTGGCCAACATGTGAACTGGCATCTCACTCACTCCCTTTGGATGGGCTTTGTTATAAATAACCCCAAATGCTTCTGCTCCTTTGTGGTCTTTCTCCACAGATCTGTGGGGAACAATTTTAGGCGGTTGTGTTTAACACTAATGACTATTTCTGGGAGAAAGGAGCCGAAGGATGTTTCCTGTTCCTTTAATAGCTTTACATATAATCAACTACAGAAACACAAGATGCTTTGTCTTTGTAAATGGATCATGTGTGCTTAGAATAATGTTGAATGATCCCTATGCACTGTTAAGACCTCACAAAAAAGAAAACACATACACATATACACAGGCACCAACCTTTGACAGCCACTCAAAGTCTAGGTTCGGGGCAGTGGGTGGGGGACACATATGTATAAGCAAGGAGAAAATTCCAGCAAACACAACTTCATCCGGAAGAGCTCTGTGGCAAAATGATGGGGCATTTAAATAATATTTTAAAAGTCACAAGAAGAAAGGTCAGTAAAAGTCAAGGTATTTGTGAAGCCTTAATGTGTTTTCTAAAGATATTTTGGCTGTAAGATAAAAATTATATTGACATTTCTTTTTTATAAAAAAGATTAATTTTTATTTTATGTATATGAGTATTTTGCCTGTATGTATGTATGTACGTATGTGCACCATATAGGTGCCTAGCGTCTGCAAAGTATGCCAGAAGATGGCATCAAATCCCTTGGAATTAGAGTTACTGGCAGTTGCGAGCCACCCCACATAGGTGCTGGGAACCAAACTTAGTCCTTTGCAAGAGCGGTATGTGCTCTTACCTGCCGAGCCATCTCTCCAGCCTCGATTACGACTGTTTTAACTTGCCATGGAAGACAGTTTGGAAGGACAACTGCCTTCTCTGATTTTGTGTCAACAATGAAATTAGGACTGACTACACGTATTAACGTATTCATTATCATACAGTTCTAAGACAGGACTGAACTCCGTTAACTCATATAAATACCTTTTTTAACCATCTAGTCCTATTGTATGGGCAGTTTCCAATGACACTGTATGAATTCTACATAGATAATGTTTCTCAGTCAGACATCATTCTCCCCATATGTGACACATTTATATACTTGATTCCTGTATTTAATTTTAGCCAAAAGGCAGGGGTGAATAACTCCTTCCATTAATGGCAAACGTTTATGTTTTGTTCCTTCTCCCTAATGATGATGCAATGAAGAGAGGTATTTTTGTCTTGAAGATTATTTCCTTAGGGTAGACTATTCAGAGACTGAATCACTCTACTAACTCATGAACTTTAAGGTGCCTTCTAAAATTTGTATTCCCACCCAACACTGTAGTGTCAACTCAAAAATCTTTTTACTTTACAGGTGAAAATAATGATTTGTAGCTGTTTTACCTTTGTGTTACTTTATCAGCTAGGTTAAATTTTTTCCTGTGGCTAGACATTTTCTTTTTAAATCTTATTGATAGCTTAGAAAAGACATTCGTGTCTGTTCGTTAAAAGGATCACAACATGGGGCTAAAGCAATGGCTCAGGGGTTAAGAGGGCTTGCTGCTCTTGCAGAGGACCAGAGTTGAGTTCCCAGCACCCACACAGGGCAGCTCACAACTGCTTCTAACTCGAACTCCAAGGCATCTGATATCCCCCTCTGACTTCCTCAGGTACCTGCACTCATGTGCACATACCACCACACAAACACACACACACACACACACACACACACACATACACACAATTTAAAAATAAATATTTTTAAACAAAAAACAATCAGAATGCCCATCATTTTGGAATGCTGCCTTTGTCTCATTATTTGAAAGCTATAAGTCGCATTCCTATAAAAAATATTGAAGGATAAAAGAAATTTCTCTACTTCAGACAGATCTTCCCTGAAACTACTCCAAATCAGTGAAAATGTAGAAAAACTAAAGGCTCCAAACTAATGAAGAATGTTTCCCAGCAGCTCCCTTGTTTTTCCTGGTATCAGGAATGTTAATTGGAGCCTGATTGCTCAGTAACTTTCTCCCGTGGGATAAGTCTTTGTTTTATTACTACCAAAACTTGGATGCTGGGCAGCTGGCATCCGTGTGCTGCTGACTTACGTGGGGACGCTTTCCTCATTTCCGTACTCCAACAGAGACCACACAGGCAAGGAGGATGGAGATGCCTGGCAAGGTAGGAAATAGCAGTGGCTGGGGCCCAATTTTCGACAACAGGACCAAACCCAAAGGTAGAAATCACACTGGCTCAGAAATAATACGTAACAAGAATCAGGTGTAACAAGAAGTAGGTACTATGAGCACATGGGATTCCAAAATGCAGTAGTTTCCATTCAGGCTTGAGATACAGTTAACACACACACACATCAGAAGTAACCAGGCTTTGGGCAGATAGCCACACTGTTCTCTGACTTCCTCACACCCTTTCAAAAGAAAGCAGTATCTCCTACTTCTATTTCTCCTAGGGAGTAAAAGGTAGAAGCTTGGATCCCTACATGAGATCAGCATTCAGACCGAGCACACAGTCACTTGTGTATGCCAGGCAAGCGCCCTTCCAGGAGATAAGGCCATTCACCCATGTACCTAAGTATGCATCCTTCTTTTCCTTCTTCCCTCCCCTCCCCTCCCTCCCTCCCTCCCTCCCTCCCTCCATCCCTTCTTATGTATCTATCCATCTATCTATATATCTAAGTATGTATCTATGTATCTGTGTGTATATATATGTATGTATATCTTGTAGGTATCTGGGCTGGTATGTATGTATGTTATCTATCATCTATCTATCTATCTATCTATCTATCTATCTATCTATATCTATCTATCTATCTATCTATCTATCTATCTATCATCTTGTAGGTATCTGGGCTATCTATGTATCTATGTATGTATCTATGTATGTATGCATCTATCTATCTTGTAGGTAACTGGGCTGGTATGTATGTATGCATGCATCTATCTATCTATCTATCTATCTATCTATCTATCTATCTATCTATCTATCTATCTATCTAACTTGTAGGCACCCGGACTGATCTGTCTGTCTATTATCTTGTAGGTCTTTGGACTGGCATATATGAATCTATCTATCTATCTATCTATCTATCTATCTATCTATCTATCATCTATCTATCTTTTTTCTTTCTTTTTTCCTGTAGGTATCTGGGCTGGCTTATAGACCAGGCTGGTTGTAAATGTACATGGATCCTCCTACCTTTACCTCCTGAGTGCTATGATTATGAGTATGCTGCCATCATGCCCGGTTTGGGAACTTCTGAATTTTGGAATATTCTATGCATTTTCTTGAATCATTAAGTAATCTCTGGGATCACACTTATTTTTCAAAAAAAATTCTATTACATTTAAAATTTATTTTGTGTATGTGTGTGGGCATGAGCATGCCATGGTGCATTTGTGGAGAACGGAGGACAACTTGTGAGAGTTGGCTCTCTCCTTCCACTGTGTGCGTCTCAGGGCTCCAACTCAGATCATCGGAGTTGGCCCTAAACTTTTACCTGCTGAGCCAGCTTGCTGGCCCAAAGGATCACATTTGCTTTAATCCTACCATGGGAACTGGTACAAATACTGGTACTGGTACAGCATGCAGATGAAAAGGAACCTGGGCCACTACTAACTCACAGGGCAATTTCTGTCACACTTTCAAACTGCCACCACATCCTAAGCCAATCCATGGTGTTTCTACAGTGATGTCTGAGAGGTTGTCGGGAGGCAGAACCACCCCACTCCAGCTATTTCTGGACTTTCCTGATGTAGAAAATGTAAGAAAGGCAGGTTGCGGATAATGCAAGCTCACACAGGTCTACAGCATGGCTTCTTAAACTTGTTCCATCTGTGACCCTTTTCTGCTTGAGAAATTTTTACATGACTCCAGGTATGATAGTTTAAACAAACATTATTTTCTGATAATAAATCATGAAGAAATTTGTCTTAAAAGAAAGTCTTTGGCATACATGTAACGACTATTTACTAAAGATGAAAACGAATTTGCATACTAATGAGATGGGTGTCTATCTTTACAAAAAGAACTAAATATTAGCTGAAAATGTGATACTGCAAGGTGTAGGGCATCTAAACATTTTTCAGAGTTGCTCAATACTTTGATTTTATAATCATCAGTGCTGAGAATGTTGCTTGCATAAGTACATAGCACAAAACTGAAGTATGTTTAGGGTCATTTCAAAAATTGTTAGAAATTCTGTCTTAAACCCAAGCTAAAATTAATCTGGTAACTTTTTAATGAAACTCAAGTCAGAAACTCAGCAAATTAAAAAAATTTTTTAATTTATTTTTATTTTATGTGTATGAGTGTATTGACTGTATGTATGTAAGTGCTCCCATTTCATGCAGTGCCCTCAGAGGACAGAAGAGGGCATCAGATCCCCTGGAACTGGCACTATGGATGGTTGTTGGTTGCCACGTGGGTGCTCTTAATGCCAAGCCATCTCTTCAACCCTCAGATACAAAATTTTAAAATCAGCAGGGCGTGGTGGCGTGCACCCAGCTATCAGGAGGCAGAGGCAGGCAGATCTCTGTGAGTTCAAGGCCAGCCTGGTCTACATAGTGAGTTCCAGGACAGCTGGGGCTACAGAGAGACCTCCTGTCTCAAAAAGACCAAAAGAAGAGAGAGAAAATTTTATCAATTTGATACTTAATATGCTGAGAAATGATGGAAATAAAATACTGAAAGTCATTATTTTTCATAATTAGACCACTGCATTTCTATAAAAGCAGAGGACTTTGTACAGTAAAGACACTGTAATACATGACATACAGTAGTCTGGAATCTGAGCTGCACTTCCCAGGCAGGATTTGTTATCGTGTGGCACGATGGCATGGGCTGAGTGAAGTGCACCCGTTGTGTGTTCAGATCACAGCTGCAGCAGAGTCCAACAGCCAGGAGCATCTCAGATTCATTTCACATTTGATTTACATTAAGTTTTGGTCACTGCACGTTCAGCAAGTTGTGTGTGTGCATAAGTGTGCGTGCATGTGCATGCGCCCATGCATGAGCATGTGGTGGCCAGAGGTTGATGCAGATGTCTTCATCTGTCACTTTCTAGCTTATCTTCTGAGCCAAGGTCTTGGAGCCTGGAGCTGACACTTCGGCTAACCTGGCCGGCCAGTGAACTTCTGGATGCTCTTGTTCTTCCGCCACCACCTCAGGGTGCGCCGCCACACCTGGCCTTTATATGGGTGTGGAGGGCCAGACTCAGGCCCTCCTGCTTTTGCAGGAAGCACTTTATCCGCGGAGTCATCTCTTTGGCTAGAAAACTCATTGTTGCCAGTTTTCCTCACACTCCACAGTGGGTCAGGCAACCCCAGCTGAGGAAGCAGAGGTCTTCAGACCCCAGTGCAGCTGTGCATGCCACTGTAATTTCTGCAAGGAGGATGCTTAACCTGGGACCAAAGCCAGGTAACCTGGAAATTTACATTTAGTGGAGCAAAATCACCCTAGGGACTTATGAAAATGCCAGGTCGGGCTTGCTAAAAGGTGGTGTGCACTAGAGCTTTGAATTTGAGAGTAACTGGAAATGAAGAGAGTTCTCTAAAATGAAAATATGAAAAGCAACAATGGCAAGAAATAAAAATAAATAATGAAGGGGTAAAACAAACACAATAAAACCACTACCAACAGACCCCAACACCATATGGGAAGGTGACCATCACACCAGATGAGAAGTCAGCCCATCCGACTGCAAGGTGTTTATCATTAAACAGCCAAGCCCTGCCAGCTCCTTTTCACACATAAATCACAAAGCAGGAAAAGTGAAGGGACTGAACTGCACTGACCCCATGAGCTCCTGATCCAGCTCAGGGTCAGCATTTAAGGATTTCAAACATATACCCTGTTATTTAAAAAAACTTTAAAAGCTACCAATCACCAACATCTTATCATGTAAGATACTCTAAGTAATATTCTTTTGGGTTATTCTAAGATTACCAGTTCAATTTGTTTTATTCTACTGTGCTTTTGTTTTCTATTGGCTAAACTAGACAGAAAATGTGAAATGTCTTTATCTAAGTGGATGTCTGGGCCTCACCCACAGGGAACCATTCACCCAGATGGCAGCAGAAGGCCATGGTGCAGGACGGTCAGGAGGTGAGTTATGGGGTCCACCCTGAGCTCCACATGTCGGTCAGCTTTTGATCATTTCCACTCGTGTGGGTCTCTGGAGCATTTCAGTGCTACTCAAAAATGCCTTGTTTTCAAAAGCACCAGGAAACTCTGATTGGCTCACAGAGAACCAGAACAATATTTTCATTTTTCTCTAGACTTCCAGATGTCTAGATTTTTAAAAACCTACTTTAAAGACCCCAGTGATGCTTCTGAGTCCTCAGTTACAGGTTTTCTTTAATAATGATGCAATAACCTCACTGCTAATATTCCTTTCCAGATATCTAGTTATAGCAATAAATGTTTATTGACAGAATTTACAATACTAATCGTGGTAACAAGGAGCATGTTCTGAGCCCTTACTGCCTCAAGCCCTAGGCCCACATCTTCAGCAGGTAACCCTTGTTTAATCTGTACAGCAACCCATGGGAAAGGCATTTTTGTTTCCATTTTAAATTATTTAACTTTTTATTTTATTTTATGTGAGTGGCATGCCTGCATGTATGTAAGTGTACCTGTGTCATGTAGTGCCCGTGGAGGTCAGAGGAGGGCATCGGATTCTCTGTAACTGGAGTTATGATGTTAACTGCCACGTGGGTTCTGGGATTCGAACCTGAGTCTTCTGTAAGAGCTGCCAACATTCATCCACTGAACTCTCTCTCTAGCCCTGTTCTCATTTTAGAGATAAGAAAGCTAAGTCTCAAAGAAGGTGAATTATATATGTTGTATGTGTAGCAAACAGCAGATTCAAACCTGGGGCAGGCTACATCTCCACTGTATAAAATAGCCTCCAATCTTATTATTGTGAATTTTTCATGAAATATTGGTCCATTATGCCATTCAGTGCCCTGCTGTAGAAAGACTGCATAGCACTTATCCTATTTGGAGAGTGGCTCTAAGGAATGGCCATCACTCCTGGATGACACTTTCTCCACCAGCACAGTAAGGGAGCTGGCTTTTAGTTGTCCCTGCCTTTGCTTCCCAGAAGCCCAAGCTTGTCTTCCCAACTGTAACCAGGATTCAGGCTTTCTGAGTGAATAACACAGTTGCTATTATTATTATAATTGTTATTGAGACAGGGTCTCATGTAGTCCAAACTGGCTACAGACTCAGCGTGTGTCTGAAGATGACTTTGAGCTTCTGATATTGCAGCCTCACCTTCCAAGTGCTGGGATTACGGGTACCCGGCTCCCACCTGGTTTATGCAATGCTGGGGATCGAACTCAGGACTTTGTGAAGCCTAGACAGACTTGACCTACTGAGCATCACGTTATTCTATTATCGACTTTTTATATAACAAACTCTGAGGTTTCGGTAATAAAAATATTTTAAGTATAAAATATTAAAGGTAATACATTAGTCAAGCATAACTACATTATGTAGCTAGGTAAATATTAAGAGGTAATAAACTTTAAAAGTAGTTGGGCATGGTGGTGCACTAGGCAGGCAGAGGCAGGCGGATCTGTGAGATGGAGGCCCATCTGGTCTACATAGCAAGTTCCAGGCCAGCTGTGGCTATAGGGAGACCCTGTCTCAAACAAACAAGCAAACAACCCCCTAAACACCAAAAATATGTGTGTGTAGTGTGTATGTATGCACGTGCTGTGTATGTGTGTGTATATGTGTGTGCATGTGTGTATAACACATTCACGTCCCTAGAATTTTCAGTAGAAATTCAATGGTCCAATAACATCAAACAATTGTACTTTATCTATATGTATGGATATTTCAAAATATATATATATTGCTCAAATGTTGGTGAGACACTTATATACAGATAATACTGTTTCCCTGGTTTTTCAGTAGAAATTCAAAATGGTTCAATATGGCCAAGAGATTCTATGACATTTCAAATTAAATACATATTGCTTAGACATTAGTGACACCCTGAAATACAGATATTATGATCATGTGCATTATTGTGAACCTTTCCCCCTTTCTGGCTCCTTTCTCCTCTCTTGGGGTACTTACTACCCCAGACAGTACAGTGGGAGTAGGGGATTGCACTCCCAGATCTTGGAGTGAAAACCTTGATTCGGTCAAGTCAATAAACACACTAACTCAGTGGCCCAATTCAGGAAGATGTGTATAGCCCAAATCAAGCAGGCATAGTGGAATTCCAGTTGTGTCTTCCTCATTTTTGGCAGAGTGAAGACTGAGGTCTGGACCAGCAGCAGCCACTCTGAAATCTCCAAGGAGGTGAGCCCAAGAAGAGTTATTACAACTCTTTGATATTACATCAAAGACTGATCTTTGGTACCAAGGTACCACCCAGAGCAAACTGCTCCGAGTGAGGCCTGCTGGTGACTCTGAGTTCTGAGTCAATTCTTGCCTAATGCAAAAAGCACCCTGATAATCAATTAAGGGAACTGATTAATTATAAATATAAACTATCTTTGTTTATAATATAGCATGAGTTGATTTATTCACAATCCAGTCCTAAATCAATGTTCAATAAACCAACTAAGATCCCCAGGGAAGAGTGACGTTATTAGATTAAGTACAGTGATGCCAAAACAAGAGCTCCAAAAATGTACACTCAGGGCTGCTGTCTGAACAGTATCACAGTTGGGGAGGGGCGGGAGGGGGACGGCACCACGTACAGAAGGTGAGGCAGGCGGGGATGGGGCGGGGAGGCACTGCATACAGAAGGTGAAGCAGGAGGACCAAGGAAAGGAGATTTAGAACAAGTGCCAGGGGAGCTGGCAGAGTGCAGATGTAGTAGATGCTCATGCTGGAGTGCTCAGAAGAGAAATGAATGGATAACCTTATAATGAAGTAATTTGCATAATTTGTTCATTTAGAACATTCAGAAGCAAAGCAACAGAGATGCTATGTGCATTCTGGGACCCGAGCATCAGTTCACTGCAAAGCACCCAGGAGGACTCTAATGAGCCATCGGGCTGAGCATTACTGAAATACAGGGAACATCGCTACTATGGGGGGGCCTGTGGACTCTCCACATTGCTGCGAAGGAGAGCGAAGCCAGCTTGTAAGGCACTCCACATAATTTTGTATAAAAATAATAACCAGGGCAGAAAATCGATTTTAAATATGGAATATGGAACCACTGTTGTCCACACAAGTCTAATTTCTTGTATGTGCACAGACACCAAAAGTGGTAAGAAAAAAATGAAGTGTATGCTAAGGATATATGCATTCAAGAGCACCTGTGTGAGCACCAGACCCCCATTAAACATCATGGTCTGTCTTGAACTAGGCTCCTTCTCATGAAGCCATCAATCTCATCCATCCACACTGAACATCCACGACGCGTCAGCTACTGCAAGAGTCTGACAGGGCCACAGAGCTTTCCAACACAATCCCTGTCCTCACAGAGCTCAAGCCTTCCACAGGAGATAGTCAGTCAGTAAGGCAAGGGAAGGAAAGCCTCCAGAGCCATGAAGGGACGTTCAGCTCCTGGGAGGAGGTGAGAACAGAGGAAGACAGGACTGGACGAGCTCTGAAGAGGAGAGATAAACAGGCAGCAGAAACAGAAAGCAATCTGTGTACAGAGGAGAAGACAGAGCATTGAGTATTTGGGAAAGACATATTTTGGCAGGGATGATGTACAAAGAAGCTACTAGCCATAGAAAGCCTTCATGGACCATGCTGGAGCTTGGCTCTGCAAGTGACCGAGGGTCATGAAGGTATTTTACAAAGGGGACAAACATGATCTGGATTGTAGGTTCTAAGTCTTCCATCAAAGCAGGAGGATAGTTGGGTATAGAAGGGGTTAAGAGAAATGCTAAAAGGACCACTAGTTTGAGAGAGTGGAAGTTCAAATCAAAACTCTGTCAAAGGTTAACACAGAAGAAATGGCCACAAAGAGGATGGGGTCAGATCTGGACAGATCACGGGAACAAGCACCGTGGGTAAGGTGAGAGAGAAGAATCTAGGATGGCCTGCTGCTCTGTGGCTGAGAAGCTGGGAAGCTGTGCTGTTTTACAGCACATGGGTTTCAGAGCCTGTATTGTGGGGGCACGTAGGAAGGCCGTGAGAAGCTCAGTCACACAGTGTGGTACCACCCAAAAGGCAGCACTCTGGAGTCTGTTGTATATATGCTTGGGGGTCCCTGGGAGCAGTCAAGGGTGATTGGTGGGCAGCAGCAGAGAAAATCATAGAGGGGGAGAGGGAGGAACAGAAGAGACCCTGGTGGGCATGAGTTAGAAATCCATCACTCAAATGCTATAAAATGCACAGACCTAGGCCAGTGTTTTGCCATCTTGAGGGAAGTTGTAAGTATATGTATCTTACAGATTCAAACTTTATTATTATGAATACATGATTTGGAAGAGATTATTTCATCCAAGAATTTAAACTATTTCCTTTTATTTAAAAGTGAGCACACCTATATTACAACTGCTGAATATAGTTTAAACATATCCAGTCCAAAATAAAGGAATGGTAAATCAAGTCAGTCAGGAAGACAGCCCTTGTAGAGTTCAAGAGTTGGTGGTTGCTGACCTTTGGGGCATTAATTTAGTGATAGCTTGGGAACCATTTTAATCTGTACTCTAAACCTCACTGTAGACTGAGGTGGAGATATTAGCTTTGCCTCAGTTTTTCAGGGCAAACTTCCATGGTTGACCTTATCTTCTTCAAGGAAGCCAAAGGGGACTGTAAAGTCAGATAAACACATCAGAAATGGGTTTGTGACAAGTGGACTTTTGTAACACATTGCAATGAACTTCAGCCATGTTCAGGGCTCAAAGGGTGAGAGCTGCTGGCCCTTCCAAAGAGGCCAAGAGAGGGCTGGCTGCTGGGATGGACTGGTCCAGATGACCCTGGCACCTTCAACTGCATTTAAGGCAGCAATACCACGCTAAAATCTGAGTTCACTCAAAGTGGTTCAGTGTTTTACCACTACTTAGGAGGTGGGAAAAATAACACCAGCCAGAAGACATGGGCTTTCATTGCAAAGTTAAGTCAGCCCAGTTAATTCTCAATATTAGCTTGTACGTTACCCTCAGCACACTCTACCTTAGCCGTCATCCACACGTCTGCCAATCTGCCCTTCTGCAGTGCTACTCACAAATGTTTACAAAATACACACACCACATTTTAATTGCTATCTTTTTAAAAAGTAACAACTTCAGGCTTGGCTCTTAAAATTTCAAGGATTTAAAACAAAGGCCCATGTCACATGGAAAACCCAAGTTAAATGAATCTATCACTGAAGGCAGTGACAGAGTCTGAAACTCCGAAGGAAGGGCACAGGCAAGCAGAGCCCACACAGGAATGCTGCTCCGCAGGCCACAGGCCTCGAGCCAGGAGGAAGAAAACAACTTCTTGCTTGAGCTCCAGTTCAGTTAAGAAAGTTACAGTACTACAAAATAAAAGACTTTATTATGTTAGCCTTTCTACAGTGGATATATGTGTGACAATAGTCCAAGGCCACATCGGTTATAAAATACTATGTGCATATACAGCATTTTAAAATGCAATTTCCTAAATGTAGGGTTGACATAAATCCTGTGGAATTCTTAAGCTCCTATTCAGATTATGTAGAATGCATTGTGACCATTGGAAAAAAAATTCATATCTAGAATATTTTAAAGAACTCCTTCAATTAAAAGTTTTTTGTTTCATTAGCAAACATTCTTAAACGCTTAACCCAAGCTCCAGAAACCTTAGTCATTTTTACAAAGGAATCATGCATTTTGTGGTAAGGTTGATACAAGGTCTGGCATACAGGGGATGGACGGGGGCGAGATCTCAGAATCCTGAGCTCTATGGCCACTGGGTCTGCCACCCAGGAAGAACTGAGAGTCCCACCTGCTCTCTGCTAAGGCTCTGGGGGAAGATACAGAAGAACTCCTTCACCCAGTTGGTACTTATGTAGCACCACCCATCTGCCACCACATTAGGTATTAGGGAAACAGGACTCAACATGCAGCCAGAGTCACTGCTTATAGTGCGGTAACTACAACTTTACATCAGTGACCACATTTACTGACCATACCAGTGCTGGAGCTGACACCCTAGCAACTCTGTGCTCTCTGTAAGAGAAACAGCTGTTTACTGCAGTTTTTATGTAATGGGTATGATTGTATTTTACTCTTTCCATAACCCTATAAGTAGATAAACTTCATGGATATTAAGACACACATTTTTTTCCTGTATGTTCAGAATCTCTCACTTTGAGAGTTACCACTCTAATAAGCAGTCTCTTTTTGTTATTGTTGTAGAAATTAATGAAGAGTCATGCAATAGTGTTTTAGAATCTGAAAAAGTAATATTCTCATTTAGGAGGAGGAAACTGAGGTGAAAACATCCTCACACAGTGGGCACGTGTAAGACTGGGAGGTTTGAATGTGGCACAGCTATTTAAGATCAAAGACCAGATTATCATATTTTATAGCTACTTTAAAAATATATTCATAAGAGAGAGAAAAATTAAGACAATAAGACATATGCTTTTCCCCTTTAAGGAAAAGATTTGAAAAGTTAGTTGACCCAGTGGGTCTGGAATGAAGAAAAAAGTACCATTTCACACTGCTGCAAGGAAACACCTTATAGAATAGGCACATAACAATATCCAGCATGATTTAAAATACACATACCTAACACTCAGAACTTTATTGCAGCTCATTACAAATGCATGAAATGGCATGTTTGTGAGATTATACACGGACCAGCACTGTTTGTAAGATCAAAAGACCAGAAACCACTCCAAGATCCATTAATAAGAGTCTACATAAATAAATATGGTCAACATCTGGTCTGGAATATATCATTTTTTTTTAAAAAAATAAGAATGTGGCAGCTCTTTATAAAATGATCTCCAAGATACACTGTAAAGTAAAAAAAAGAAACACAGGAATCTGTAGTGTTTTAATGTTTGAATTTTAAAAGGCATGTATCTGTATGTGTGAAATAACTCCAGAAGCACGCACAGAAAACCAGAAACAACTGTTGCTTCTGGCCAGTGGGGCAGGATAGGGTTAGCTTGGACACTTTCTTTGAATGTGGTATTGAGTGCATGTATTGTCTGTTTTATAATCGAACATGAAAACCCATCTTAGTATGTGCTCCTGCAGCTGAGGACACATTATGACTCACTACTAGGTGGTTACCACATCCTCACTGTGTCTCTGCATACACAGAGCACTAAATTGGAATGAGAAGACTGAGTATGAGTCCTGCTTCTGCTGTGGAATGATGGGTAAGCACCTTCTGTTGTTTGGATACGTGATTTAATGAATAAAATGCACCCAAAATTCAAGGTCTTCCCCTGGTGGGAGGAAAAGTAAGATGATCCCTATCCTCAAGTACAATAGTGAGAACTGAGATGCTAAGTAGCTACCTGAAAAAGCAAAATAATGACAAAGCAATGCTTAGTGCTTACTGCCATCTCACCCCCATGTACCAGAAGCATCATACATACCTGGTCTCCCAAGGACTCTGAGATCATGACATGCCAGACACAAAGTGGCAGAGGAGAAAAATCTGTGTGTATCAGAAAAGATGCAAATCTGGGTCTTGAAGGATGAATAAAAATTCAATAGGATGAGCACGCCTGTTCTTCCCTGAGCAGCAGAGCTGGGTCTGAAATGAACTCCAAAGGCCTTCCCAGTCTACAGTTTACAACTCACCAGGGAAAATGGACAGACGCAGTGGAAGGAAGATTAGGGCTAGGATGCACTGTGTTGCAGAGCCCATGAACGAGAACTCTAAGCAGGAACTTAATGAAGGGCAAAAAGCCAGACCATCTAAGAAATGCACAAGTAGGTAGAATATGAAGAAAGCGGGAAGACAAAATACAACCAGGGAAAGTCTGCAGCCAGCAGGGAGAGGGAACTTGAAGACATGAGAAGGGAGAAACTGCGATTGTTGGACAGGAAGAGAGGGCAGAGGCAAAGAACCCAAATCACTCCCTACATCTGTTAGAACTTTTATTTTAAATTAAGGACAAGGAATAAAGTAATAAAGACAAATAAAGAGCTTTAAAATCCAAATTAAGTTAAAGACTTTTATTTTATATCTAGTAGCTAATTATACTTTCCAGTAATTAAAAAGCAATACAGTTTTATACAAAAGAATCTCTGTAACTCCTGTACTTTCATATGGCTGACATATACTGAAGGTTCTCTAAGGTTCTGAAAGGCACCTGAAGATCAAGGAAAACAGAAGACATGCAGCATCACAGAGGGAAGCAGTTCACTTGCTGTCTTCTCTGCTGCTGAGACTCTCTAGTTCCCAATTTCAAAAGGAGAGTATGAAAGCCATGCATGGAGTAATCCCAGCACCCAGGAGGCCGAGGCAGGAGGACTGCCAGGAGTTCCAAGCTGGCCTAAAACTCACTCCAGAGCCCAGGGAGGACTAAAGAGTGAGACTCTGTTTCAACACCCCCCACCCCTGAAAGAGCATTCATGAGCACATTTTAAGAAGTGCTATGAATGTTTACTGCAGTCATTCTTCTTAACACTCTGAAACAAACCAACCCAGAGACCTTGTGGAACTCTGATTCCATCCTGAAAAGCTCATTTGACATGGCCCACAGATGGGGACCTTGCAGTTACTTAGTGCTGTGTTGCAGAAGCCAGGCCAGGCCTAGGGGAGCCCCTTCAATGATGAGCACCAATACCACCAATTACAGGATCCTTGACAGCTTAAAACAGGAACAAAAGTCAAAGTAGCCCCTCCTTCTCTGGCTGATGCCAATGATGTGTGTAAAGTATCATGAGCAAGGTTCCTCAACACATCTCAAAAAACTGCAGCAGAAAGAAGCTGTCAATTGTATTTTACTATAAAATGTACCTCTAAGAAACAAAGTGGGGCTAGAGAGATGGCTCAGCAGTTAAGATCACTGGTTTCTCTTGCAGAGGACCTGGGTTGAATTCCCAGCACCCATATGGTGGCTAACAACTGCTGGGATCTGATGCCCTCTTCTGGCCTCTGTGGGCATTGCACAACATGAGTGCACTTACATACAAGCAGGCAAAGCACTCATATACATAAAAAAATAACAATAAAAAAAAGATAAGGCCGGGCGTGGTGACGCATGCCTTTAATCCCAGCACTCAGGAGGCAGAGGCAGGCATATCTCTGTGAGTTCAAGGCTAGCCTGGTCTACATAGTGAATTCCAAGACAGCTGGGGCTACAGGGAGACCCTGTCTCAAAAAGACCAAAAAAAAAAAAACAACAACAACAACATAAAGTGTACTACCCTGGGGGGGTACATTCTTCTTTCTTGAAAATATGAAATGAACATATTATTAAAGATGGTTTTCTGATTTATTGTTATGGACAGTTCTTAACCGAAATGTAGGGGCTGGGTCCTCTCCAAGAGCAGCCAGTGCTCTTAACTGCTGAGCCATCTCTCTACAGCGGTGAAATGAACATTTTAAATGGGATTTCTCTTTATGTTCTCCAAACACCTTTCCAAAACCTTTTTCCAGATTAGTATGTCTACATACGGTCTGGGAGAACCTGAGTCTACTGAGCAAGCTGTTTTCTCTTCTTGAATAAACTAGTAAATGTCTGGCAAGCTGTGCTGACATGGGTGTTAGCCTCTGAAAGGGACACAAGGTGCTCGGGTAAGGATGAGCTTAGAAACAGAAAGATCATTTCTCTATGAAACTAATAACATGAAGGAAGTTCTGAAAAACCTTCTTTATTTCTGAGACAGGGTCTCCCTGCAGCCCAAGTTGGCCTGGAACTCACTATGTAGACCAGGATGGCCTCCACCTCATAGAGATTTACCTGCCTCTGCCTCCCCAAGTATTGGGATTAAAGGTGTAGGGCACCATGTCTGGTCTGAAAAAATACTTTTTAAAGGTTTATTTTTTAAAAAATTGTGTATGTGTGTGTCTGTGCCAGAAGAGGGTATTGGATCTCATGGAGCTGGAGTTAGAGGCAGTTGTGCACCACTTGATGTGGGTGCTGGGAACCAAACTCAGGTCCTCTGTAAGAAGAGTAAGTGGTCTTCACCACCGAGCCATCTCTTCAGCCCCTGAAAACCATTTTAATTTCATTCCTTTATGCATATTATTTCCCTTTTAATGTTTGGACTCAATTTATCCAAAGGAAATGTGTCAACCACATGCAAGGCAGGTTGGCAGATGAAAACAAGACGCACAGGCAAATGTCTGTCTGAGAGCGAACAATGAATACTGTTTTAGCATAAGTAGGTCCCACGCAATTCATGGAATACATGGGATATCTTTATACTAAAACCCACTCACTGTTTAACAGAAATTGGAATTAAACTGGGTGCCTTGTATTTGCTGACTCTGGGAACCCTGCATACAAATGGCCTAACACAGCAAGTGGACGCTCCGCTGGTCACATCTGTCATTTAAACAGGGATGAGACAAGTCAGTAGGAATAGCACTCAGGCTGGGAAGACATGGGAAATGGTCCATGGGGCAGGATGTGTATCGAGACCCTCCTACAGTGAAGACAGAAGAATGAGGATACAGGCTAACTGCACACAGGGAGTGAGGGCAGAGAGCAAGCTCTGGTGATATCAAGAGCAGCTGGAGGCCAGTGCCTGGGATGGAAAGCCCGACTCAGGCACTAGGTCCGAGGCAACTCCTCTCCAGCTTACTGCTAGTCTCTTCCTCACACTAGTGACTTTCATAGGAGCAGTAATAAGCAGTGACAGGAGAGGCAGAGATGTTTCAAAGCTTGCTAATAACTGAACACACAGAAGCTGTCGGATACACACTTCTTGGTTAATTTTTTAAAATCCTTACTCTTGGGACCGGAGAGCTGTCGGATACACACTTCTTGGTTAATTTTTTAAAATCCTTACTCTTGGGACTGCTCAGCAGTTAAGAGCACTGGCTGTTCTTGCAGAGGACCCAGGTTCGGTTCCCAGAACCCAGATGACGGCTAACAAACATCCTAAACTCCAGTTCCAGGGGATCCGAAGCCCTCTTCTGACCTCTGTGGGCACGACATTAGTGCACTCACATACATGCAGGCAATACACTCATAGACATAAAATAAAAATAAGAAATATAATTTAAAAAAATCAGTACTCTTTTTATACAAAGGATTTGATTATGAGCTTTCCTTTTCCTCTACTACTGATGCGCCTTTGAGATGACCATAAATCACCATAAAAGAAAGTCATAAAGTGAACTTATTTCCCCCCTCTATGCTAAAACTCTCTTGCCTTCCAATCTCTAGAGCTCAGGGTAGTATGCTTATATTTAAGAGCACTCTGAATGCTAACTGTGATCGTGTCTTCTTAATCTCCTGAGAGAAGCAACAGCTTGCTCAAAGAAAAATTCACTATTCTTTTCCAACAGACCCTGTATGGGAAGGTCATGGGCCTGTTGGGTCCTGGTCCATGGAAGAGGACAGCTGTCTAGCTGCCTTTATTGTGCTCTGCTAATGATGTGAGGAGCTAAATCTCTATCAGACAGGGCCACTGAGGAGGAACAAGACAGCAGAGTTCCTGATTCTTCTTGGTGTGTGTGAGGCATTTAAAAGGCCCAAGCCCTCCTGTGGGTTTTGAATTTTTTGGTTTTTAAGTTCTGCCCCTCCCCCATTTATCTTTAATAAAGTATGTTATCTGTTGCTTTCTGTTGTGTCTGAGATTTCTTTCTGCCGTGTAACTCTTTAATTGGCAGAGAAAAATGAATGCCGTTAAGACCCCTAGACAGTAACAATGTCCCAGCTCCTGGATCAGACACTTGAATTCCTTAGCATTTCTGGGCCTTTGGCTCAGCCTGTTTCTCTGCCTGGACATGTCCTGTGTTCTGGCTCCCAGCGTGCTCTAGTCTTTCATCTGGGTCCACTCTGCTGCCTGACCCCCACAAGCCCAAGAGAGGAGTAAGTTAGACGGGGATCTATTGGAAGTGGGAGGCCCAGCAGTGGCCAGGAGTCATCTGTAGACTCTGTAGCACAGAAGCCCCAATGTCCGGCATAAAGCTGTTCCTCTGCCCAGGCTGAAGTGGAATTAATTGGGCTGGCACCCATCTACTCTGCCCGGTCTCATTCCTTTTTCATACCTGTATTTAGATTTAGATTTGGGGCTGAGGACAGAGGTCAGAAGGCCCATTTCAGCCTAGAGTGTAAGCTGTGTTTGTAATCCACCTATTGAAAAAAATATTTTATTTATTATTATTTATGTGTACAAATGTATTGCTTGCATGTAGGTAGGTGCACTGTGTTGTGCAGTGCCTAAAGAGGTCCGAAGAGGGTGCTGGATCCCCTGGAACTGGAGTTATAGATTGTTGTTAGTTGCCATCTGGGTGCTGGGAATCGAACTCAGGTCCTCTGCAAGGGTAGTCAGTGCTCTTAACTGCTGAGCCTGTATCCAGCCCCATCAATCTACTGCTTAATAGAATGATGGTGATTATTTATTTTCTATTTGTGCCACATTGGAGTTGGGCCACCGCGGAACTCCTGAAGACAAAATCAATCCGGCCTCGACAATATAAAATCAAAAGAGAGAACCAGAAGCTTAGACGAACCAGCTCTTCAAACCCAAAAAGTAAACCACAAAGACACATAAAGCTCAAAAATAAAAGAAGCAGAACTAAACTTGAAGACCCAAGTATCACACAAGAGTCAGAAACTACAAAAGAAATTCACATGTCAAAATCACAGAGAAAAAATAATAACATGAAAAACCAAAATAACATATCCCCACCAAATACCAGTAATCCTCTAGAGGAGCACAATGAGAATCCCCTAGAGACAATGCAGGACATGGAACTCAAAAGAACAATGATGAATATGATAAAAGAATTCACTGAATTTAAAGAACACACAAACAAGGTAATCATAGAGCTGAAGGAAGATAGGGA
>NW_008331547.1:1622358-1631325 GCF_000622305.1 Nannospalax galili
TATTTTTAGTTGGAGATGAGTTTTTATTCACTGTTCTGTTGCTTACCCCCAAAATGACTATCAAAATGATTATTCACCCTCATGAGTCTGTGTGTCACCAGCACAGGGAGGGTTGCCTGTGCTGTTTTTAAACACAGAGCCCCTGGGAGCAGAGGACACATTCTAGTTCCAAGCTGCTGAAGACAGGCTCCACCCAGCCGCCTTGCAGCAGCAGCCTACTCCTGGCTCTACAAAGGCCTGTCCCAAGGGGAGTTGTGGGTTGAGGAGAGTTTCAGACAGTAAGGAGGAAGATCAGTCCAGGTCTGAACTTGAACAAAGATTAATGCTGACAGCACAGTTATGAGACTGTCAGAATTGAGAAAGACAGCTAAGACACTTCAGGCCAGATCCAAACTCTGCAGGACAAAGGACATGCAAGGTGGGATGAACTTTACAAAATCACAGAGGGCAGAATTGGTCTTTGAGGAGTTGCTAGTCTTTTGTTTAAGAGTTTGGTAAATATCTTGGTAGAGAAGTGGATGAAACCCAGGGTTCTCACAGCAGGAGCAGGTCATCTCTTCCCCCCAAACTGGCCCTGATCAGGAATATCTGACTGCTTAGTCACCTCACCTACTAGCCTGCCAGCTTGCCAACCTGCCAGTCCATCCTTCCTACTCACTCTCAAGGTTCTCGTAATAATTCAACTGTAAACCTAAAAATTTACAGCCAATTTTGAAAGAGATGCATCCTACCTCAGGAAACCGTTATTGAATTGTGTTGTAATGATATGCTTCTTCTAAGTATGTTGTTATTAAATAAATAATTTTTAAAAATTAAAAAAAAAAAGATGCACATATATAGTGAAGCAAGACTGCACTGGAAGTCTAGCTATATGACCTATAATAATTACTTAACCTCTCTGGGTCTCAGGTTACTCATGTGTGGGACAGGGCACAAGAGGAGTCACATTACATTTATTTATTATTATGTGTGTATGTCCATGATATGTTGTGGGCATGTGTGCCATGGCCCATGTGCAGCCAGAGGACACCTTTTTAGAGTTGGTTCTCTCCTTCCACCTTTATGTGGGTCCTAGGGATTGAACTCAGGCTACCAGGCTTACACAGCAGCAACTTTACCTGTTGAGCCATCTCATCAGCCCAACAGGACTCACTTTCAAGAGCTGATGTGAAGCCCGAGTAAACTACTTGCATAGGAAGCTGAGAGGTGAGCGTGGTGGGCTTCTGATGGTTGTTTTACTGCACTCATAATTAAGAGTGACCTGGTTTGCATTCTTTGTCATTTCTCCGGGTGTCCAGTAGAACAGAATCCTGCTACCTGAAGGTCCTGGATGCCTCATTTGAATAGCATCAAGATTGCTGCATATGAACATACTTTTATCCACCTCCCCATCCCTGCAACGGCATTAGTAAACTAAACCATTCTGTACAACAGAATGTCTAATCTCATAACAGTGCCTCATTAAAAGGAAAACATATACATACAATATCAAAGTTAGGCTCAAGGAAACAAGATCTGCTACTTAAAATAACATGATGCAGTTAAGAGGAGGTGGGGCTTTGGGAGAGTCTAGCGCAGATCAGATACTCTGTGTGATGGTGAACAGTGGAGCTTCGACTGTGGCACTGCTGACAGTCACATGGCCATCTCAAGGATGGAGGCATTTTAATAAACAGAAGCAGTTTTTGTACCCAAAGAGTTGCCCCGACTTGCTTTTATGGTGCTGCTGGACCACTTTCAGAGTGCAGTTTAGGAAATAAGTTTAATATTTTCTCAAGGATTCACGTCCATGTATCCCAAGGCCACAACCTGAGCATGGACATGTGTCAGTAGAACAATAAGAAAATGCCATCAGTTAGACATTTATGTAAAATCTCCTGATATATAGCAACATTCTTAAAATTACATTTAAACCATTTTTAGTCTTTGTCAAAGATGGGAAACCGAGTTACATGTACAAGTGGCTTTGGGCAATCTGCCGCAGAACTGTTTCAAGCATGGCATCGACGTGCCAGATCAATAGCTTGTTTCTTTATCTGCATGTGCCATGAGAAATCTGGCTTCCGTGGAGTGTCGGATCCATTAAAAACTGGATTTGCTATTTCCAGACAGCAGATAGCTCAAGGCTCCACAGGGCCAGCAGGCGGGGATCCAAATTCCATCTCCGTTTGGAAGAACAACTCACAGCACTTTGATGCTGCGTAAAGTTGGAGGACAGGGGAGAATGAGGGCTTGATAACACAGTGGCCACCTTGGGATTGAGGGAAACAGCCATCACACACAAGAAAATGTAGTAAATACAACTATTCTACTTTACTTGAAGAGTAATCTTACTCATTTTTAAAATTTTTTTAATTTTTAAAAATATTTTATGTTTATTTTATGTGTATGCATGTACTTCCTGCATGTAGGTAAGTGCATCCGTGTCGTGAAATGCCCATGGAGGACAGAAGAGGCTGTCAGATCCCCTGGAACTGGAGTTACAGACAGTTGTTAGCTGCCATGTGGGTGCTGGGATTCAAACCCAGGTCTTCTGCAAGAACAGCCAGTGTTCTTAACCGCTGAGCCATCTCTCTACTCCTCTGCTTTTTTTAAAAAAAATGTGATGCTAAGAGTGAACTAAGGGCCTTGCACATACTAGGCTACTACTGAGTTATCCATCCAGCCCCTAGAATAGTTTCCCTGTGTGTACATAGGACATACAGGTGCACATATGCACAAGTTCATATGGGTGCACTTGGATTGGATGTGTGTGCATATGGAGTATACACTTGCTGTGGAGGTCAGAGGTCAACTTTGGGTGTTGTTCAAGAGCTATCCACCTTTTTTTTTTTTGAGACATTGGCTTAGAGTTCACCAAATAGGCTAGATTGGCAACCTAGCGAACCCCAGGGATCTGTCTACCTCCACCTCCCAGTGCTGGGACTAAAAGCATGTGCTGGGGCTGGAGAGATGCTCACTGGTTAAGAGCACTGGCTGTTCTTGCAGAGGACACAGGCTTAATTCCCAGCACCCACATGGTGGCTAACAACTGTCCATGACTCCAGTTTCAGGGGATTTGACACCCTCTTCTCCCCTCCATGGGCACTGTATGACATGGATACAATTACATGCATGCAGGCAATGCACTCATACACACAAGATAAAAATAGTAAATGAAAAAAATTTTGAAAGCATGTGAGACCACACCCAGATTTTTCACATGGGTTCTGGAGATGGAACACATCCCCAACCTTCCACAGCAAGCACTTTACCAACAGAATGACCTACACAGCCCCTAAAACACACTTTAAGACAAAATTATAGTAATTCTCAAAATTTTTCATACTTTCCATACTTATAAATATAAGCTGGAGTCACACGGGTCCCCGTCCTTCATTTCACTCATACATGTCCAGGCACTGTCTAAGGTGATACTTTGTCTCCCCAAACCTTGTCTAAGCATGAGTTTTTCCTCAAAGTTTTGTTTAAAAAAATATTTTAGTATTTTTATTTTATGTGTATGAATGTATTGCCTGCATGCATGTGAGTGCACCCGTGTCATGCAATGCCATGGAGGTCAGAAGAGGGCTTTGGATTCCCCTGGAACTGGAATTAAAAACGGTTCGTAGCTGCCATGTGGGTGCTGGGAATAGAACCCAGGTCCTCTGCCAAGAGCAGTCAGTGCTCTTAACCGCTGAGCCATCTCTCCAGCCACCTTCAATGTTTTTAAGATAAGTATAATTTGTTCCTAAAATACCAATGTTTTAAAAAATAGGAGTGTATACATCTCTGCCATTTTCAAACAAAACATCATTTGTTTCTTGATGTCAGCTAGTCCTCATGCTCTATCCTGGGATTAGAAGATGTATGAGGGTATCTGGGTCTTGGGGTCTGAATTAAGTGGTCTTGAGCAGCAGTACTTTCAGAGTTTCTCATTAACAACTGCCAGTTTTCAGAGCCTAGCCTTGCTTTCATTTAGTAGACTGTCACTTCTTCCTGGAGCTCTGAATTCTTGAAGTAATAACCAGCCCTCTTCCTCCTCCTTCTCCTTCTCCTTTTTTAAAAATTGCTGATGGGGCTGACTGTGTAATTTGAACAACCAGACATGTACATTGGTTAGATGAAAACAAAAGGATGGACTGCTAGATGAGGGATGGAAGGCAAAATGAGGTGAGGGAAGAGAATTAAACCATCTTCTGAGCAGTCTGGGCCAGGCAGACTCTTCTGCAAATTCTGAGCTGGTTTAGGCTCTGCTGCTAGATCTCAGGCTGAACCAAGCAGTGACCGTCTCTCTCTCTCTAATCAGAGGTGAACTTGTCCAGTACCTTCATGCACAGCTATTTTCAGAGACACATGAATTCATTTACAATTTTATTGAAATACATCTGTGTGTAAAAGACATATTAAAATAATGGTGTTGCCAAAAGACAAAAGGCCCACTTTACCAACACAGAGGATGTAGAGTGATTTTTTTTCTGAAGTCTGGCCACTGACTGATGTCTACATGCATAGGAAAATTATTAGCACAGCAAGCTGCTAGAAGAAAATAAGAAGTGGCCTTCACCAAGGCCGCAGAATGTGGGAGCGACAGCCTGCTAAATGCTCCTCCAGCTCTGAGACAGGGATTAATTCACTCAGACCAACTGTGTTTTAGATCTCAAGTCTACACAAGTTAAAAACTGCTCAAGACCTAAAGGGAGTTCTCTAACTTTTTTCCTTCAAGAAAGTTTCATATTTTATAGTGACTTTTTTACATTAGCAGATTATAAACATCTGGGTTGAGCTAATAAATTTAGTTTTCTCCTGAACACTTAAATTCTGATAAAATCTAACAAAGAAAAAAGAAAAAGAGAGATGGATCTTTTACATGGACATTTTCTTCAGGACACCAATAATAAAAGCACACGCTGATGTGCAGGGCTTTAACATACATACTCTAATTGCAGCTACTATGATCTACCTGTGACTTACAAAAAAGAAAAATTCAGTTCCAGGTTGATACTGTGTGACTTGGAAGGTCTGTGGCAGGGTGACCTCTCCTGGTAGTATGGTGTTTTTGGAAACAACAAGCCTTATTTATTAAAATAACAGAGGAAAAAAGGAGATAAAATACAACCAGATTACCCGCTATTTTAGATCGTCTTTCCCAATATTCCCTTTTATTAGAAGAGATAAAGGGAATTAGCTTTGGTAGAGTCTCCTTGAACAAGTCTGCTTTTGTAAAGTTACTACTATAAGAATTCTTGACATTTTTTTTAAAGGATATGGAACCAGAGACAACTATCTGAAATGAAATTCCCGGTCTCAGCAACACTCCAAGTTAAGAAGTATTTCCTAGTACCTACTTGGTGCACGTTTTGTCTTTCAGCTTTGTTTGTTTTTTGCAATAGCATTTAAGAGAAAGACAACTGACCATTTGCTGCCTACACAATGGCTTTAGCATGGGATTAAGAAGTATACCTGGCCTCACTCAGAGAGCGTATTTGTTTAACCTGGTGACTTTCCTGCGTCTGTGGTCTGGCAGCACTCAGCCTGGCTGAGGGGGACCAAGACGAAGCTGATGTGTCAGGTACTCCTTGCAGTGACAGCTGCGCTAGCAGTTTTCCAATGGTGAGGCTATCATTTCAGTGGCCCACTGTCATCTGGGGTGAAATCCCAGGAACCGATACCAAGCAAAGCCCAGGACTGGGCATCTCTCAGCTCACTGGACGTGACGAGCCCGCTGCAATGCTGTTTTCCTCCTTTGGCATAAAGTACATCGGAAGGAAAACTATCATTAAAAGGACAGCCAAAGAGAGAAAGAATATTAGAAGATTTTCCCCCAGAACCAGGTCCGGGTTTATTTTACTCTCCCATCTCTGGTATTATGGAAAGTTTCAATCATATAGAAAAGCACACAGAGACGCGAACACCCACAAGGCTGCCTCCGTTTCTGTAATCAGCAGCACGTGGTCCCTCTTCACTGCACCCCATCCATTCCCTCTTGGAATTTTTTTGAGCACAGTTCCCAGACAAGTGATATTTTATTTTATATAAGCTTTCATTTACAATACATGTGTATATTTTTCTAAAGACTGCTCCAGAAATCTCATTGAGCATGAGATATTTGACCCAACTTCAACCACATCTTGTAAAGCATTTTACACTCAAACCTATCTGCCTAGAAAACTAATTTGCTTGACTGTAATTGGGTAATTAAGATGACAGTGTAACTTGAAACACAGCCTTCTAGTAGTTTATTTATGGTGGGGGAAGCATGTTTGAGAAGACAGTGCAGTGTCTTCCTGAGGCTCCAGCCTTTGTGGACATTTCAATCAACAACGAAGGAAAAAGTACCTTGGTTAAGATTTGCCTGCCTGGAACTGAGAAAAATGGGAGGTGTGTAGTCAGGGCCTGGAGCTGCCTACAACAGAATTTCCCCTTTTCTTTCTCTACAACATACAGAATAAAAGATAATGCCAACAGACCAAGCTTAAGGTCTCAAAATTGCTCATGGAGCAGGCTAGCTACTTACAGTAATTTACTACCATCTTAAAGCTGAGAGCAGAAGGAACTGCCTCTAGCATTTATATTTGACTCTTCATTGCCTGATGACTAATTTGTAGGGGAATGAAGTCCTCACAAGGTGAAGCCCAAAACCATCTGACGGACTTTGATACAGCGCCACCAAGGACATGAAGGGGAAGCCTGGAGGGGAGGAGCTGCAGATGGCTAGGTTACGCTGAGAGTCCTAGTCAAGGAAGAATGGAATTCCTTGACTATGAATTAAAAAATGTCAGGAGCAGGTAAAATTCTGGCAAGTCAGGTGAACCTCTGATTTGCCAATGCTTGTTAAAAACTTGTGGTTAAATGCCAACTTTAACTTTCATTGCTCTTATGCTAATGAAACAGCTTCATGTTTGAAAACTATAGCATCCCCTGTGGTCTCATCTCAGCTCCAGGCTGTCCATGACTGCCAGGCACCTTCCCTCCAGCTGCACTCCTATTCGCTGCTGGCTCCAGTCTCATCAAACCAGCTCCCCTCTTGTGGGAAAGATGGCTCAGCAGTTAAGAGCACTGGCTGCTCTTGCAGAGGGTCTGAGTTCGACTCCCAGCACCAACATGACAGCTAACAACCATCTATAACTCCAGTTCCAGGGGAGCCAATACCCTCTTCTGACCTCCAAGGGCACTGCATGACACAGGTGCACCTGCATACATATAGACAATATACTCATACACAAAATAAAAAATAAGAGAATAAAAGAAAAACATTACTTTTAAATAGTAGCATTTTCAGTGTCCCCTCTCTCCATGAAGCACAAACACTTCTTCAAGAAATTTTTGTTGCTTAAGTCAGCTAGTCACTTGTCATACACTAGAAACTAAATTCTTTTCACTTCTAAGTTCCTCCTGACTGCAGACATCTCTGCATTCTCCACTGAGGAAAAGAGCTGTGGCATCCATTATCAGTTGACAAAATCCCACCACACGGCTGCCTGCAAACTTACAGAGATAGACTTAAGTTTATATTAGCACTGCGGCTGTGCAATTTCTTTGTTTGCTTCTGAAATCACCTCAAATCAAGAGATTTACTGGATCCTTACATGACATAGAAGCTTCATACAAGTCTCTGAAAACTTTTTCCCCATGAAGACGTGGGCCATTAAGAGTTCCCCTAAAAGCTGGATGTGGTGGTCCACACCTTCAATCCCAGTACTCAGGGAGGCATAGGCAAGCAGATCTCTGTGAGATCTGGGTCAGCTTGGTCTACATAGTGACTTCTAGTCAACTGTGGCTATAGCGAGACCCCATCTAAAAAAGACACACACACACACACACACACACACACACACACACAGAGTTCTTCTAAAAATGGTTCTCAATGCATGGATTCTGTACTTTTTAAAGGGGTCCTTATCTTTTACAAATATGTGGTAAAATGCTTATAAGTAAAAATATGCCTAGGAGTTCTTCAAATGCACAGGGTGGAGAGTGTGGGCAGTTCAACAGGAGCGACCGTCTTTACAGAGCAGCAGAAGGGTGAGTGGAGCCCTGACACCTTGGTCTTATGCACAACAGCCTCGGAACTGACATTTCAGAGGAATGTTGTATGCTGCTGCTGCTGCTGCTGCTTACAATTATTTACTTAGCACAATAAGGAATAGAACGATGGAGAGCCCAGAGCTGATAGTCAACCGGTCACCAATTTGAAAGCCTGGTTTGATTTACTCACTCATTCCAGTACTTGGAAAGGAAAAAAAAAAAAGAATCAACTAAAAAAAATTATCACCTCCACTGTAAGAGAACATCAAAACCTGTATTTTCACAATTTGACATTCACCAACAATATGTAACCAGATTTTGTTTTGTTAGGGGCAGTGTGGGAGACTGGGCCCAGGGCCTCACACATGCTAGGTATATACTCTTCCACTGAGCTGTGGCTGCAGCTCTCTGTAACAAGACTTCAACATGAATAAAATGGGAGCATTTCAGTTCACAAATACTGTGTTTAATTTATAGAACTTGAACATTTTAAATTGAAATATAAATGAAAAGCCAGGCATGGTGGCAAATGCCTTTAATCCCAACACTCGGGAGGCAGAGGGAAGGTGCATCTCTGTGAGATCAAGGCCAGCCTGGGTCACATGGTGAACTCCAGGCCAGCTGGAGGAACAGGGAGACCCTGTCTCAAAAAGATCAAAAAAAGAAATATAAATGTACTGGTAACTGTAATTCAAAACCACCATGTATTGGTGAAAACTGAGAGGAGAAGGGACCACAGATAAGCACTAGTCCTAGGTGGTTTCTTAATCAGAACAGTAGTTATCACCAGCACTCTAACACACAATGCACTAATCACACACTTCTCCTACCTTGTGATCATACGGAGTGTAAGAGTGAAACACCCGGGAAAGATCTTTTGTCCTTTGCTTTTTCTGTGGAAGAAAAAAACACAAACATTTGAATCAATAGCTAGCCAAAAATACATTATATATATATATA
>NW_008331547.1:1635242-1647600 GCF_000622305.1 Nannospalax galili
CTTCAGTTTTGCTGGTCTGCAGGCCTGGTCTAACCAGCCAGTCTCAGGTCCTAGAGACCCTGAGTTGGAAACAAGGTGGATAGCTCCTGAGGAACAACCAAGGTTGACCTCTGGTGTATGTGTGTCTGTATACACACACACACACACACACACACACACACACACACACACACTTAGAGATTCTTGGTTGGTGCAAGCAACTCTGGTCAGCCAGTGGTAGAGAGGTCAACTCTCACGGAGCAGGCAGACAACCTCTTCCTATAAGGTTTGTAATTACAACTATTTATCATCAGAAACTATTTCTGAGCCCATACCTAGAGACTAAAGAGAAGGGAACGAAAGCCCAGTACATCCGGAGGTCCTTCCAACTCTGCTGTAACAACACCTGATATTCTCTTGGTTGGTGCAAGCAACTCTGGTCAGCCAGTGGTAGAGAGGTCAACTCTCACGGAGCAGGCAGACAACCTCTTCCTATAAGGTTTGTAATTACAACTATTTATCATCAGAAACTATTTCTGAGCCCATACCTAGAGACTAAAGAGAAGGGAACGAAAGCCCAGTACATCCGGAGGTCCTTCCAACTCTGCTGTAACAACACCTGATATTCCTTGGTATTAGGCACCAGCATCCACTTGAATGACGCTGCTGTGTCAGGCTGCCTGGCACAGGCAGGGTCTGCCTTGGGCCTGCAGCTGTGCTGAGTCCTTCATTCTGACCATGCTCTACAGCCCCGGCATCTGACATGCTATATCCTGCACACAGTAGGTACTTGATAAATACTGTCTAAGTGAATGAATGACATACTTAAGTCAGAGAGGCAAGTAACTGCCATGGTTTGTGATGGGGACACATACGTGGATATGGAAAGGAGAAATAGCTCTATTCTGTGCAGGCACTCTCAAGCTGAGTCCAGGCACTACTCAGGACCCCTCCATTCCCCACTCCAAGGCTCTGTGACAGACATAACATGCAGGCGTCTCTCATTACAATCAGCTAAAAGACAAACTTGCTTGGCCACTGTACTGTGGCACTCTTTATAACCACTGTGAACTAGTTTATATGTGGCTCCAAATCTTTGTGCATGAATGCACATGTGAGTGCAGCACATGTGTACACACACACACACACACACACACACACACACACACACACTTGTGCAGTTATTACCGTCAAAGGACGGAAGCTGTTGGAGACACATGGCTGTGAAACTCACTTTCAACTTCACACTCTCCTTGCCAAATGTCACGCTTGTGTGCACAGTCACTCCCTTGAGGGAAGCTCTGAAATGTGAAAGCTTTAAAACCCAAGTGTTTTCTGCAACACATTTGAGGTTTCTGCTTTGTTTACTGTTTGTCTGACACAGGGCCTCACTATGTACCCCAGGCTAGCCTGAAAGCTACTATCCTTCTGCTCCAGCTTCTTAAGTCCTAGGACTAAAAATGTACAGTAACACACCAAGCTACATTCCCACTTCCAATCCAGGAATCTGCACAAACATCTTTGCAAGCTTGAACATTTGTATTATTTTAAGGAATAAACTGCATAAGTTTAATTTCAGGATCAAATTGAATGCATGCTTATTACCTTAATACAGTCAAACTGTCTCATCATGGGTAGATGAGACATCACAGCTTAACAAGGGCACTCTGCTTTTTTTGTTTTGTTTTGCTTTTTGTCTTTTTGAGACGGGGTCTCCCTGTAGCCCAGAGTGGCCTCCAGCTCATAGAGATGTGCTTGCCTCTGCCTCCCGAGTGCTGGGATTAAAGGCGTGTACCACCACGCCTGGCTAAGAAGGGCACTCTTGATCAGTGTTCTCCATTTAAAGGTCAGAACTTTTTTAAACTTACACAACTGATCAAGTATTGTTAGAATAGATGCACAATAGTTTCTCTGTTGCTGACTGCAGAATTTATTATACTTACTTTGTTCATCTTATAATTCTGTCAGGCAAGGGGCCTGTGTGTCCTCAGCACTGCCATCTTGCTTCTGGTTGGGATCTGATAGTCCAGCCAGCATGGGGCTGGGCTGCTACTTCCACCTGAGTGAGTCCTTGCCTAGTCACGAGGCTAAGGGAGGCAACTGCTTACCTACTTAAAAGTACAGCACACATCAAGGATCTAAGCAGATTCCCTGTCTGGGGTCTTCCTGATATGAATCCACTTGGCTAAGTGGCTGGATCTGACCATAATAGGATCTCATATGAAAGCTATTTATACACATTTTTTAAACTCCTTTCCCTATTTGAGAACTATTTTGAGAGGAACAATCCCACAGGCAGCGTTTCTAATCAGTTGGCCTTATGGCCACATTCTGACACTCACTGAAGGGTGTCCCTTTCTGCTGAAATTCCAGTCTTTTCTATCTCCTCCTAAGGAGTGCTTCCAACCACCTAACTGAAGTGATGTAACACCACCACTCGCCCCCCACACAGCAGAGCAGAGTGTGCCTTTAAGACCACTGGGAGCAGGTCCCTTGGTTAGTGACACATTAGTCCTGGGCGCCTGGATTCTGTTGTGAACTGGTCACTTGCTCAGCAGTTTTCATTAGCCTATGATTTTTCTCTCTCCTTTCTTTACCTGCACTTAGTTGATGGAAGAGTTCTTGGCTAAGCATCAGTGAGAAGGAAAGTGACAAATGCCAACCGTTCTGTTGGTGGGAGACTTGATATAAGACATTAGGGCTTTTTTTTTTTTCCCCCAAAAGGAAATTATGCTAGAGAAGATAAGAGGAGAGACACATCAATAATCGGTTTAAGAAATGTCTCAAGGAATGAACAGCCCCAGACATGGCTGTGCTGCCAGCTGGGCAAGGAATGCCCCATACTGCTTTGTGCCGTGACCTTTGCATGTGGGTTTTGGTCTACGTCTCTATTTTGACAGCGCAAACCCACGTATGCCCTTTCATTTTCTTTTCTTTGTATTCTCTTGGGAGTTGGGGCTTCATGCAAGTCAAGCATGCACCCTATGGCTGAGCAACAACTCTCGTCCTGCATGTGCCTCTCACAGGCAACTTCAAATGCCTGGGGAGGGCAGAGGGTGTGGGAAAGTGAGTAACCTTATAGTTGCTGCCAGAAAGCCAGAAAGAATGGAGCACTCTTGATTCCTGACAACAGACTGTACACATACACAGTTAACAGGAGAAGTTATCTGGAGTCGTTGCTATCCTTCCTCTAAAGTCAGCTATGCAGCCAATGGTGCATTTTCTGGAATCCCGAACAAGTGCTGGTACATTGTGGCCCATGGGCCAATCCTGATTCTCTTATGCGCCTATCAATAAAATTTTATTGAGGGTTGAAATAACTCAGTTGGTAAAATGCTTACCACAAAAGCATGAGGACCTGAGTTAGATTCTCAGAGCCTATGTGTAATGTTTTGAATGAGAAAGTCCCCCACAGGCTCCAAGAATTTGGACATTTTGTCCCCAGCTTGTGGTACTATCTTGGGCAGTCTTAGAAGGTGTGGCCACGCTGGAGGAAGCATGTCACTGGGGGCAGGCTGAGAGCATTCTTAAGCCTTGCCAGATCTCAAGCTGTTCTCTCACTTCCCGTGCCTGTTTAAAGACATAGCGCTTAGCTTCCGCTCCTCCTCTGGCTGCCTCTGCCGCCACGCCTCCCCACCGTGATGGATTCTTGCCCCTTGGAATCTTTAAGCTCAAATAAACTCTTCCTTTATAAGTTCCTTTCGTCATGGTGTTTCTAGCACAGCAACAGAAAAGTGACTAATACACTATTTAAAAAGCTGAGTGTGGTGGACATGCTTGTAATCCTAGCTCTGGGGAGGGAGACAAGGGTAGATTCCTGAGGCTTTCTGGACAGTCAGCTAGTCTAATTGGTAAGCTCCAGGTCAATAAGTGAAGAGTCTCAAAAAATGTAGCTGGCTCACCTCTGGCTCCATGTGCACCTCTACACGTGGATAAAGGCACATTGGAACACATATGAACATATACACACAAATCAAATTTTATTGAAACATAGTCACAACTATTTATTTGTGAATACTTTCATACTCCAACGGCAAAGCTGTGTAGTCACAACAGAGACTGCATGTCCTACAAACCCTAAGGTATTTACCACCTGGCTCTTTGCAGAAAGATGTCAGCCCCCACTACTCTAGAATCTCTATCCTTGACACACTGGCATCTCCCAGTGGTCCCCTGACTGAAATAAAGTGAGCAGTTGAGTCTCCAGCAAGATGCCCTGCTGCCCTGCTCCATGAAGACAGATCATGAGCAATCCTAGCCTGCATCCTAACATATGAGGATGAACCAATGAGGCTCAACAACAAGCAGCTGTCTGTTCTGCAGGGCTTTACTTTCCAGTACATTCTATATGAGGTCAGAGAATATCGTGAGTTGGTTACTAGAGTATTTGAAATAGATATAGGGCTTCTAGATCCTTCTAGATGTATACCATGACTACAGGTCATAGACGCTCTGGGAAGAAATCTTTAAGTTTTGGTGCTAACACCTTGCAGTTTTCACATACAAGCAATGAAGACATGGCCATCATGACTAGTGAGCTGGCTTCTCAAACAGGCGATGCTAAGAGCGTTCCTCTGCAGAACCTGTTGAGCTTTACTATCGGCAGTTTTAACTGAAACCAAAGGCTGAGCCAAGAATGGAAGAATTAGGTATTTTCCTATTGCATCAGAGCACGTGTCTAAATGACCTCCCACTGTTCAGCCTGTTAAACAAACATCTGAGTCATGCATCCACCTGCAAATTCTTCAAGTACTTGAAAAGTAAACATGTAGAATGAGCTCTGTGATGAAGCTGTGATGAGGGTGGCCTGGCCAACGGGTCTCCCAGGAGCTTATGAGGTACCTTGTACCCACCTTCAGCATCAGCCCCCAAGCACAGAACACAGAAATGGCACTACTACAAAGACATGGCATGCTGAGCTCTGCTGCCTACGTGGGCTGTGGATGGGTTTCAGAACATGGTGGTCTGCAAGTTTGGTAGAACGTCTAGGTTCCCGATGGGCTGACCATCCACAGCCTCTCTCCTACCTCACTTCACAAACTGCTGTGTAGTCTCTCTTCAAGGACAGAAATGCCATGGCCTCCTTTTCTTATACTTAAGTTTCAATTCCCTTTTCGAGAAAACCAAGCCAAGATGAAGGCCCCAGGAAGCATTTTAACAGCCCTGGTTGCCAATGCTGTAATCCTTTCAATCTTTATCAAAAGAAAGAAACAAAGCATGGGGCTGTGAGGCTCCTATGTACAGGGAAAACGGTTTTGAGCATGAAGCAATATAGTCACTTGAATCGGAGTAGTATCTGCCACTCTCAGTTCTCCTGGTTGTCCACCCAGAAGTCAACTGCTCTCCGTGCCCTTTCTCTAGATGGAAACATTCTCGAACAAACCAGTGTTGTCACAGAGTATAGCTGTAAGGAGAGCAGACTTCATTTCTACATGTGGATTCTCAAGAATGATGAAGTCTATGGGCTCAGAGCGTCCAAAGACGCAACACTGGTTCGGACACCTTTGTCATACTTTGTGGTAAGAAGTCAAAAGGGCAAGCTCGATTTCCAATACACTCATTCTTATCCTGGCTCCCTTTCTGGCACAGTCTAAGAAGTGGTTAAGCGGGCCACTGGCAGACAGGAGCAAAGAGATAAAAGGCCAGACTCCATAGGCTAGACTATCAGGCTCTGAAGAGGTGATCACATAGGGGCACTTGAGGGAACAAGACTGAGCTTTAGGAGAGCTGTGCTTGAGAAAAACTTGAAAGAGACTGGGCAAGTGAGGAGCAGGAATCCAGACCAGGCCTGTGACAGAAGCTCGGGAAGTCAGAATCACAGTCAAGAAGCTCGACTGGAGAGATGGCTCCACCGTTAAGAGCAGCCTGGTTGCCAATGCTGTAATCATTGCTGTGCTTGCAAGGACCCAGGTTTGGTTCCTAGCACCACACTGAGGTGGGCAGTCATCCATAACAAGTTCCAGGGGCTCCAACACCCTCTTGTGGCCACTGCATGCACATGCTGCACTCACATGCAGGCAAAACACTCATACATATAAAATAACAATACTTAAAAGACAAAAACAAACGAGGGCCAGCAAGGTGGCTTGGTGGGTAGAGGTACTTCTTGTGTAGCCTGGTGACCTAGTTCTATCTCTAGAACTCATAAAAAGGTGGAAGGAGAGAACCAACGCCACAAAGTTGTTTTACAAAGTGACCTTTACACGCAGGTGTGTGCATGTGTATACACACACACACACACACACACACACACACACACACACACACACGGTAATTTAAAAATGTAAAAACAGATGAGTGCAAGTCCCAGCAGCGGTCTGTGGTGACGTGAAGACCTGAGAGATCCAGGGAGGGAGTGAGGCCTAGGGCTGGCTAGAAAGACTATGGGCCACAGAGGTCAGGGACAAGCCACTGGGCACTAGGACACCTTATGAGGAACATATAGATGCTAACTGCCAAGGCTGAGGCCTGGTGCTCTGGCAGGTCTCATGTCCTCCTGGGGCTCCTTCAGTCTACTCCTCTGGAGGCAGGCCTGCTGCTAGGGTAGTGACAACACTGGGCCCATTGAGCTCATTCTGCAATGTGACCATGTTTGGCTGAAGGAAACAGAGTAGTGTTTACTGGAGAGCTGAGATTTAATACAAGTAGGGATGAAAGCCCAAGTCAACAGGCAGGGTATGCTCCACAGATGGCAAAGACACCTAGTGCAGGCACATGGAGACAAAGGGAGGTACTTTGCCCAACTAAGGGGAAAGCTAAATGGGGAGAATGCATGATGCACAAGACGCAGCAATACATTATCAAGCTTGTGATTCAGAAAGCGCTCCCAAATGATATTAAAGATGGCGCCAATGGGATCCGTGGGAGACCTGCCCTGGAGGCCTGAGAGGATACTAAAGCCGATCAAAACAAATGACATCCCAAGTGCAGCTGGGGTGAGCTGGCAGGTGGGCTGGATTTGACATACATCTGAGAGCACCTGGAGACAGACTCAAAGCAGAAGACGGGGAAGAGCAGAGGAAGACTTCAAGAGGTTCAGCTCAGCTCTGGGATGGAGACACCTTCCACTGAGGAGTGAATCCGCATGAACAAGCACGTTTGGGTTCGGAGGGAGGAGGGCTTTAATGTCATGAATTTGAGGTGGCTGGGAGACATCTGGAGAGACAGAGAAGCTGGTGCTCAGAAGAGGGCATGTGGGCCACAGGTTTGGAGGCCCTGAACACACTGCTGTTATTTAAAGCAGGGCTGGTGTGAGATCATACAGGAAGCTATGGGTGAGGGAGGAGAGAAGATGAGCACCTACCGAGCTGAAAGTCAAGGAAGGTGTTCCTCTGACCCTGAGCAGCTGTCTGCTCTGAGCTTCCTAAGGAAAATGAGGGAGTCTAGGCACACCACTGATCCCCAACCCTCACTGCAGGAGAGAACGGCTCAAAGTCCTGACCTCCCCAGTATCTAACTGGTCTTGTGGGCCGGGGCAAGCTCTTGGCATTTCCAGTGCATGGTCAAAGTTAGGATCCAGGATGTTCCTTAAGATGTCCTCTGAGTGCCAACAGTGACGCTGCTAGGTCAGTTTCCCAACATTCTTCAGATCCTGCCAGCACACATCATGACATCCATCAGGAGCTTTGGATCTTCAGCTCTAGGCTACACCTGCAGCTATGCCTTGCTTCCCGACCTCTTCCTTTACTTGAGACCCAGCCTTTCTATGCAGGGACTCCTCCTGGGCACACTGTGGCTTGGGCTGCAGAGCAGGCTGCCCCACAGCTAGCTCCCTACTTGGTAAGTGCTTCAGGAAATCAAGGAAAGCGCATTTACTAAGCCCCAGCCTTCACTTTGCTCTGTGGGAAGAACACCGGAAGCTTAATTAAAAGCATTTGACAGTACCAACCCTCAATCACCATCTCATTTTCCTACCCTGTACATGGCAATGGTGGCCTGAACACAATACTACTCAGTCAAGATCAGTAAGTAAAGAGATAAAGACCCCTGGAATTTAAACAAGTAACCAACGTCAAAGTTTAAAAACGAGGTGGATGGAGTAGGAGATATGGCTCAGTGGTTAAAAGCAATGATTGCTCTTTCAGAGGATCTGGGTTCAATTCCCAGCACCCACATGGTGGCTAAAATTCATCCTTAACTCCAATTCCAGGGAATCCAATGCCTTCTTCAGACCTCCACAGGCACTGCACAACACGGGTGCACTTATACACATTCAGGCAACACACTAATACACATAAAATAAAAAATAATAACATATTTTTTAAAAGCCAGGTGGAATTTGATAGAAAACATGGCTGGGGTATGCCCCCAACACACAAGGAAACCGCAAAGCCCTTTGGATCTTATTTACTAGCTATTATTGCTGACAGTGGTTTTACTACTGACAGTGTTAGGGATGGAATTCAGCACCTTACACAAGCTAAACAAATACACCAAACCTGAGCTATATCCCCAGTCCCTCTGTTTTGTCCAATGTATACACAGCACTTCTTTGTTCTCTTAGGAGAGATGACTCTTAGGTGACAGAAGGAAAAATTCACCCAGTCCTAGTGGCATTCAAATAAAACAACAGGCAAATGCGAAAATGTACAGCTGAGAGGTTGGAGAGATGGCTCAGCAGTTAAGAGCACTGGCTGCTCTTGTAGAGGACTTGGGTTCAGGTCCCAGAACCCACATGGTGGTTCACAACCATCTGTAACTCCAGTTCTAAGGGATCTGATGTCCTCTTCTGGCCTCCACAGGCATTGCATCCATGTGGTGTACATACATGCAGGCAAACACTCATACACATACAACAAAAACATTTAAAAAATGTACTGCTGATTTGAAAGCACAGAGGGTATCAGTGAGAAACACTTTTTCACTTTTACCATTTTCCAGATAACAAGGAGTGTGTGACCATCAGCCATAGGAAGAGGAAGAGGGTGACAATGGTGACAGGAGGAGGGTGACAACGGGGACAGGGCGAGGTGACAATAGGGACAGGAGGGGGGGTGACAACAGGGTCAGGAGGAGGGGACAACAGAACCAGCAGATTACTCCTCAGGCCCTGAATGGAGCAACAGCCAGGTGAGTCTGCATGGATGTGGTGAGACCCGAGAAGATGATTGGAGCAGCTGGGCCTTCTCCTGAGCACACTTTTCTGAAGGGAACACTGATCTGCAAGGGTAGGTCATTTTTGATAACAAAGACAGAGCAGGCCCATAAGGAAAGAGGGAAACTCATCTTCGTTGTTTCCCAAACGGGTGGCAATCAGAAGCAACACACAGGACAGAACAGCCTTTCTACTCAAGTCTCGAAAAAGCAAGTGGACAAAGTCAGAGTGCACGAAGTTCCAGATACCACAAGGTGGTTCGTTCAAATGTGTGGTTACTTCTGGGTACTCGAAAAGAGCGCACAAGAAAGTCAGGGGAGAGGGGGAGGCAAAAAGCACATCTGTGATGTGCAAACGACACAAAGATCAGAATTCCTGCATGAAGTGACATTGGCCCAGAGCCAGGGTCTTTCCTTCTGTAGGCTCCCTCTGCGCTCTTGTGCTAAAAGCCCTAGAGGATGCAACAGAGACCATGTGGCCTATGATGCTGAGCATTCAGTACTGCCCCAGCCTAGGTTTGGGCCCACTCGGCTCTCAATGACTGTCTTTGTCATGCTGGCTGCATGTTGGAACCACCCTGGGATCTGAATGGTACATCTGGCTCCTCAAGCCAGAGACTCTGATGAGATGGATCTGGGGTACAGCCTCAGAGCTGGGGTTTAGAAGACCACCCCCAGGTGAAGTGGAACTAGAGCCATGGGTTAGAACTGTTGCTAAATCCACCACCCCTCACTGAGGCTGGGCAAGTTTTCTAATGCTGGGTCATCGAGAACCCTTTCAAGGTTCATCACACTCAAGTTTCAAGTCTTCTTCTCAGAGCTTGCCTGACTCGCTGTTAATACCCTGACAGACCTCTCCTCTGCCTGATTCACTGCTTTCTAAAGCTACCCTTGCTCCCTGGAAGGACCCATTGTCATCTCTAGGTATTGGATTCTTTCCCAAAGTCTAGTTCAAAAGCCATCTCTTCCATGCTGTCCCCACACAGAGCTCATCCTTGTCACAGTGTGTCAACACCTCTGCGTAGAAGCTGTCTTGGTCAACCATGCGGCCCCCTTTTCCTCCCTAACACTACTCAAGGGACTTGCTCATGGGAGATGTTCACTAAGTGCCTCCCATTCCCTTCCACCTCCTATACTTGAATTTACCTGAACTGAGCCCTCAGGGGCCTCAAAATATCCACCCAGGACACCTGTTCCTCTAATACCTTAATTCATTGCATAACACTTTGATCTATTTCTGGTCAGTACCCTTAGCTTCCCCATTCCTGTCCTTTATTTCCTCTCATGGTCTCATCCCCCAGCCATGCATCAATCCAATTCCTCCATGGAGGCCACTTCCCCAGGGCAGCTGTCACCTCCCGAAGGGGGCTGCTCTTCCGGGCATGGCCATTCTGCTGCCATTTCTGTTCCTCCTAAGAGCCTCCTGACCCTTATTTCTGTTTCCATCTGCTACCTGTCCAGTGTGTTCTCTGAGCTCTGATTACACTCATTCCATTTTCCACATGACCATCACTCTGCAGACACTGCACCAGTGGGAATGAAGGAAATCTGCTGAGACTCTGACTCGACAGAACTCATCAACTCATGGGGAACAACAGATAATCGAGTGCGAGCTTCTCCAGCAGTCAAATCCACAGTAAGTGCTGGCATGTTTGCAGAATGAATTCCAAGTGTTCTGGAGAGTAATGTCTGGTACAGATACTGCTAACTAATAGTTTGTTCCAATCAATGAATAACTTATTCATGACTCCTAAGCAGATTGTTAATCAGATGCAAATTTTCAAGCTGGACAGAATTATTACTTTATAGTTATAAATGCTACAATCATTGTGAATACTCCAGAGTTTCAAACCTGTTTTCCAGGGCATTTTATTTTGACTCAATTTATATTCAAGGGAAGACTTTTAAAGTACCTTTACATTTTCATAAAACGCCTTTCTCCGAAGTCATATGAGGCAGAGGAATGACAACATTTGGTTTTTTAGGGGGGAGGAGTATAGAAAAATAGCATGCTGGGCAAATGTAACACCTAGAACTTGTGGCTTCTCCTTACCTCAAAGCTAAGTCAGAAAAACAACCAATAACTGTTCAAAATGTAGTCGGGAAAACCGGTTTGCTCTGTTACACTAGGCTTCACAGTGAACCCGGTACCTAAGAATACATGAATGCTGTACCCCCACAGATGCTATACCCCCCACAGATGCTGTACCCCACAGATGATGCTGTACCCCCCACAGATGCTGTACCCCCACAGATGCTGTACCCCCACAGATGCTGTATACCCCCACAGATGCTGCATCCCCCACAGATGCTGTACCCCCACAGATGCTGCATCCCCCACAGATGCTGTATCCCCCACAGATGCTGTACCCCCCCAACAGATGCTGTACCCCCCACAGATGCTGTACCCCCCACAAATGCTGTACCCCCCAACAGATGCTGTACCCCCCAACAGATGCTGTACCCCCACAGATGCTGCACCCCTCCACAGATGTTGCATCCCACCAAAACCTCTCCAGCCCCTCAGTGACTCGGAAGCTCATCTGTTAAGCAAAACAAAGCAAAGCAAAGGCTCCATTTCACTCCCACCCAATTCTGTTTCCAACAATCTTAGCACCAGTTACACATCTTGAATCCAAACATCCTTAGAAGTACTCTGGATTTCAGATTTTTGGATTAGAGATGGCCAACTAGTAAAGTCTATGTAAAGAATATCCAACCCCCAAACCTCTGAACCCTGAAACACTTGTAGTCAAAAGCATTTCAGCGAAGGGAAACTCAGTCCGTGGACAGAGCATCATTCATGCAGGATGACTCTCACTATTCATTCTAGAGTTCAAAGCATTCCTTTCATGTAGGACAAGTCATCTTCCAGAGATAGTTCAGAAGGATCTGTGTTTACAGTGTTAAGAATGAAGTCTATACCACTGAACTAGCCCAACAAGTAGCAGAGGACAAAACCACGGCGTCCATGCACCACGCGGCTGTTTATTAACTTCTAAGTTATAAAACTGTGGCCTTTAGAAGAGGTAGGGACAGGGGCTGGAGAGACAGCTCAGCAGTTAAGAGCACTGACTGCTCCTTCTGAGGACCCGGGTTCGACTCCCAGCACCCACATGGCAGCTATGAACCGTCCTTAACTCCAGTTCTGGGGAATCCGAAGCCCTCTTCTGACCTCTGCAGCATTGCACGACACGGGTGCACTCACATACATGCAGGCAATACACTCATACACATAAAATAGAAATAATAAATAAAATATTAAAAAAAGAAAGGTAGGGACAAG
>NW_008331547.1:1648806-1670971 GCF_000622305.1 Nannospalax galili
ACGGGTGCACTCACATACATGCAGGCAATACACTCATACACATAAAATAGAAATAATAAATAAAATATTAAAAAAAGAAAGGTAGGGACAAGTGATATTTTGCTTAGTTTTTCCCCCCACTTGCTTAACAATAATGTCTGATAGCCATAAACTGTTTTAGTAAGAATTATTTACAGCCAAGTCCCCCCTCAAAAACGTCAAGTTAGAGATGTAAGCATGAGAGTACCATATTGAAAGTAGAAAAAAAATCAACGCAGCGTGGGGTCTGCTCATCAGCCCCCGGGGTTCCAGATGTTCCGTTCTATGGACACCTATTTTACCACCACATAGTCATTTTCCTATTTGTTAAGGTCGCATCTTTTAACTGAATCTAACATTCAGCAAGGCTGAGGTTTGAAGCCTGATGTTGTAGACAAAGACTCTCTATCAATCCAAGCACTATGAACACCCAGAGCCTTATACCAGCCTGCAGAGGCTAAGACACACAGTGCCCAAGGCGGGAGATGAAAAGGGATGGAGGAAACTAAATTTCTCTGACCCAGAGATAAGCTGCTGTATGGTCTAAAAACTGATCAAAACCAATGCATCTCCCTTGTGACCCTGAATAACCCCTGGCATCACCCCATTTGTGGAGAAGCTGGAAAATTGTTCTGTGCCAGTTACCGCTGCCTCTCTGGATAAGCCCACGACTCATTTTTATTATGATCCCGCAGCTGTGACCTGAAAGGTCAAATGCAACCGCGGAGGCTTGATAAGTCTCCTACTTTCTACATCTAATTTAGCACCTACTGTAAAACATCATTTCTATCAGCAAGGCAGGATCACTGGTCCCTCTCAGCCCCATCGCACCAATAATAACGAGTCTAAGATTCATTTCAGGGGTGGCTGGGCTTTTTGACCTATCGTTTCCTTGAGTACAATGTCAAAAAACAGAGTTATTTTTGCTCCGTATATTAAACATACACATTTTCTTTTATCTTTGGCCTTTATGACAAAGGAGTCCTTATTTGATAACCAGAGGACAATTTAATAGACAGCTCAGTCTTCTCTATTCCTCGTTTTTATGTCAATTTGGAAATCAGCTGATGCTTCATGTTGTAGAGCAGGACTGCTGCATGGAGGGCCGTGGGGTGTAGATTCGGAGGCTGACCTTCCAGAGTAATATCTGCAGCCACTGTAGAAGAAGGGTGCAGGCATGCGTATGAGTGTGTGTGCATGTGCATGTGTGTGAGCACGTGTGTGCGTGTGAGCACATGTGTGCATGTGTGTACGTGTGTGTGGTGGGGATGGTAGAGGATGAGGGGGTTAGAAAAAGGATATGGAAGGATATAGAGGCTGAGTTTTCCATGTGCCTGTTCAACACCTCCGATGACTCAAGTCACAAAATTCATGATGGGGCCATAAGTGCTTTGGCAGAAATTAACCCTTTTCCATACAAGTAGGACAAAAGAGCCCAGGCTAAGAGGTTTCTGTACTAAAGGGAAAGTCAGACCATTTCCAGTAAGAACAAAGACACAGAGAGGGTGTGTCTACCACGGCCATCACTATGGCCTCCTGGAAGGGGCAGAGCAAGGTGCTCAGCCGCTGAAGCTCATCCTCAGGGCTCCGCCAGTCTGCCCCACCCAGACTCAGATACAGCTCTGGCATCCCTGCCAATCTTTGGATTGTCTCTCTCTTATCACTGAAGAGGGAAGGGCTTCAAGCAGAGGGCTCCACCTGCTCTTGTAGCTTTTTGCGAGGGGGGGAGGGTTAGGGTTTTCCCCAATGGGCTTAAAATACACACACATTTAAGATAGAAAGGGCAATATTTTGTTTTACATATTGCTTTTGATTTTGGAGATAGGGTCTTACTCTGTAGCCCAGGCTGGCTTGGGGCAGTTGGTAAAGCTCCTGTCAGTCACCTAAGTGCCGAGATCACAGGCAAGTGCTAACTATACTGGGTGACAATGAGCACTCGAGAAGGTTCAATGAGCTATCATCAATGATGAATCTATTATGCTATGTTCTTTGTTCATTCCTTCATTCCTTCCTTCCTTTCTTTCTGAGAGAGAGGGTCTCAACATTTAGCTTAGGCTGGCCTGGAACTCACTATATAGCCCAGGATGCTAGCTTCTTGACCCTGCCTCCCGGGTGCTTCCAATGGTGATTGCAAAGGAGTGTGATCAATGTCGGAGTCCTAAGGTTTTTGACATTTACGTAGTGCTCAACGTTCTTGGGATCCTCTTAGCTACATTTTAAGGCTGAGCACTGATTCACTCAAGCCCCCACTCATGCTGTTTCAGGCATTTCATCAGTACCTCAGCCCCATTCTCCTTAACCGCAGTCTCGATCTGCTATCGTTCTCCTCCACTGAGAGTCACTAACCATACGCTTCTGTTTCTTTTTATTTCTGTGCAATGGTAGAAATCCTTTATCAATCTGAGATATGCAGATGATCCAACTCTCCCCAAGAAAATCTGGCTAGGAGATCAACTGCTAAAGACCACTAATTGCTAATGGCAATGACTCCTCTTTGTTTTAAGCCCCCTTCATGTTTATTTGTTGGAGGACAGGATGATGTAACTTGGATTGGAAGCATTCTTTCGTTGTGTCAGACTGCTGAGTAGAAGCTGTCAGCCCCTCTTGGGATCTGGCTGAACAGTCACTGTGGCATCTGGCTACTTTGAACACTTCATGGATGCCTTGAGAAGACCGCTCCCTAACTGCTTGGGTGAAACCTCAGTGCTGGGGCCAGGATCCCAGGCAGCTTGCTCTAGTCACAATGACTCCACACAACCTGCCCCAGCTTTGGAAGACAGCTAAGCTACCAGGTGAGGTGTGAGGGGACACTGCTCAGTAGTTTTAATTTGCATTTTCCTGATGGTAGTGATGCTAATATCTTTCAAACACCTGTTGACAAATTTTTAGTCTTTTTTGGGGGGGAGGGGGAGGACTTTCTATTTATGTCCTTTCTACATTTAAAAAATGAGGATGTCCTAGCCTAAGTGTCACATCTAGGATGCAACTTCTACACCTAAGGCTTACGGAACATAAAACAAAGGATGAAGAGAACACTAATGCATCTTTTAATTCTCATCAATGAAGCTCCCTCATGCAACAGAGGACTAGGAAAGCAGAAGGTCACAAATGGCCAAAATGCAGAAAATAAGAGTCTGTAGAGTGTGGGTCTTTGGGCAGGACTCCTATATCAAAATCCACCCACCCAGGCCTCAGGGACCATTTCAGAAGAGGGGGCAGAAGATTGTAAGAGCCAGAGTGGAGGTGCACGACCATATGGAGATAGTTCTACAGGCTCCTGGGACTCTTCTCATATGAACCTACAGCAATGGTGTCAGCATACACAAGACCCATGCAAAGTTAAGCAGACAAAAACCCAGCACAGAACTGTGGAAATGAACAACAGGCCCCAATCTTAGCTGAAGAATTATTGGCAGCTGATTACTGGTGGGTGAGAATAAGCTGATCCTCTTAAAGGGAGGGACTTTAGATAGGCTGACTAGATCCCAGTGGATGAACTTGCACTGAAGGACATCTGTGGACACTAACTTTATATGATAGGTCTTAAAGCAAATGAAGAAGGTATGAACTCCAGTGGGGTGGGGGTGGTAGGGTTTGCTTTTCTGTTCAATTAAAAATGTAAAAACAGGGTTGTTCATGTTTCTGCTGTTGATCTGCATGAATCCCTCCTAACTTTTGGATATTAAGCCCTTGTCGGACATGTGATTTAAATTTTCCCAGCGCTGACTGCCGTTCATCTTGAATGCTTTTCTTGCTGTGCAGAACATTTTGATCAATATAGTCCTATTTATTTCTGCAGCCTGAACTTCTGGTGAGCCATTCCAAAAGTCATTGCCAAGACTAACGTCAAGAAACACCCTCCTGTGATTTCATCTAGGAGTCTGTGGTTGCAGGCCTTAACATCTAGGTCTTTTGGTGGGTATTGTATGTGTTGGGGGGGGGTATGACCCAAGACAAAGGTCTCAATGCAATTCTTTTGCAAGCGGAAATCCAGTTTCTCCACAACTACCTATTAAAGAGACTACTGTCCTCTTACCATTCATCTCCATGGTGCCAGTGCTGAAAATCAGTTCACTGGATGTTTGGGATAAAGTCTCAACACTTCTGTTTGATTCATCTGAGTTTGCTTTTATGCCAACCCTATAGTGCTTTTAGTAATATAACTTTCTAATACACTTTTAAATTAGGACATGTGATGCCTTTAATTTAGTTTCTCTTTCTCAGAATTGCTTTGGTGATTCAGGGACCTTGGGACTCCACCTACATTATCAGATTGGTATTTCCATTTTTGTAAAGGATATCATTGGGATTTTGACCAGTACTGTGCTGAATCTGTGTTTTATGATTTTTGAACCTTTGAGGAGTAGGGTCATTTTCATAATACAAATCCTTCTGACTCACAAAACCTGGGTATCTGGTATCTTCCTTGGTTTCTTCTGTCAGTGGTTTTTTATAGTAACAGTGTCCAGGTCTTTTACTTCCTGGGGTAAATTCATTCTCATCTGTTTTTTATGCTATTAAAAATGAGATATCTTGATTTATTTTTCAATTGGGTCATTATTTTGATATGGAACGCAAGTGATTTTTATAAGCTAATTTTTAATCTTGCAAGTCCAGTCACTTCTTTTTTAAAAATATATTTATTATTTTTATTTTATGTGTATGAGTGTATTGCCTGCATGTATGTAAGTGCACCCCTGTCGGGCACTGCCACAGAGGTCAGAAGAGGACATCGGATTCTTCTGGAACTAGAGTTAAGGACGGTTCATAGCTGCCATGTGTGTGCTAGGAATTGAACCCGGATCCTCTGCAAGAGCAGTCTCTGCTCTTAACTGCTGAGCCGTTTCTCCAGCCCCAGTCACTTTTTTTGTGAAGGCTTAACTACTTTCAACAGAGGAGCATGACACCTGTATATGCCTTTATGTATTTTTCCTGTCTGACTACTCTCCCTAGTGCTCTCAGTAACAAAGAAAAATGCCAAAAGCTTGGCATCTTTGTCATGTACCAGATAACGAAAAAACTGCAGTTTCCACCTATTAAGATATCGAATGTAGATTTTTCATAAATTGCGTTCATTATGTTGAGGATTTTTTTTAATTTCCAAACTGTTAATTTTATTTTTTAAACAAGAAAAGATAATACACTTGTCCAGAGCCTTTTCCGTGTCAACTGAGTGATCATGTTCTTTTGAATTTTCGCTCCGTTATTATGTATCATAGTGAATAGTTGAAAAATATTAACATTAACCAAGCCTTGCGTGCCAGGGATAAATCCATCTGGTTATGACGTGCTTTTGAGTTTGGCTTGGCAATATTTTATAGTATGAAGATTTTCACTGCAAGGTTGATTATGTATATTGGCCTGTGGTTTTCTTGTGGTGACTTTGCATGACTTAAAAATCAGTGTAATGCTAGCCTTATAAAATAGCAGTCCTCATCTTCTAGTTAAATTAAGTACAACTTCTCTCTCCTTCCTCAGTGTGTGTGTGTCTGTCTGTCTGTCTTTGCTTATTTGTCTGGCATTTTTGTTTGCTTTCTTTTCTACTGGAGCTAGAACCTTAGACATGCTGGGCCAGCACATTATAATTGAGCTATGGCTTTCCTGTCTGTCTTCTGGAGGCTTCCTTCAAAGCTCTCTGGCTCTGCTTTGATCTGCCTGTTATTAAAGTCTGATACTTGCTGTCTCCTTACTGTCCTGGAGATCTGCTCACCTCTTATGTGCTGTCTGATGCTTCCTTTATCCCATAGCCTCTTCCCTTACTTAGTCTCATTTGATGATGCCCAGAACTTCTCTGAAAGTTTCCTGAGGACTGAGTATAAAATTCTAGAGTGGAAAGCATTTTTCTCCAGAACAGAGAAGCACCAGACACTGTACATCTCTCTGGGTGCATTAAGAAGTCTGTGCCACTCTGGTCCCTGACCCTTTCAACGTGACCCACTTCTCTCTAATCATGGAGAATGTGTACTGAGATTCACGATGCAGGTCTGTGGCGTCCACTTTCCATCTCGTTCAGTCACTGGAAGAGTTTTTTAATTACTTCATCATCTTTCTCTTCAGTATTTTAAGAATTCCAGTTATTTGAATGTTGAACTACCCCCCCCCCAGACTACCCTTTATTTTTATACTTTTCCCTCATTTCCTGTCGAATATCTTTTGTTTTACTTTCTGGATATCTTCTCTACTTTATCTTCCAAGCGACCTTTTTCCCTTTTGGTCACTATGTTTTTGATTTCTAGGCATTCTCTTCTGCCTGCAGATCACCCTTTTTCCATGGTGCCAGTCTTCTCTCCTGAATGCAATGCCATCTCTCCTTTATGTGAGCATATCAATGGTGGTCCCCACTCAAGTGCTCTCACCACAGAGTCCTGTTCTTACCTTTCCCCCAACTCACCCTGGTCTGTTGGTTCTGGTCCTTTTCTTCCTGATACCTAGTAACTTTCCTGTGATGTCCGATGGTAGAGATTGCTACTCATTCTTAAGAGTAAGGGACCACAACAGTGATGGAAAGTTCCAAGGCTGTGAATGAACTTGCAGTGTCAGGTGGTCTAACTCATGATGCTTCTAGACTGCTTAAATCTGGAATGTCGGATGCTGACATCTTAGTACTGGGTTGGCGAGCTTCCTCAGAGGGACTCATAGACTCTTGTTGGAAGATGAAGGCATGCAGGACTGGTGACTGACAGCAGACTAGCTGTTCAACAAAGGCAGCATCCAGTGCCTTGACAGCGACTGAACCCTCTGCCCTCAGCTATGCCCAGTGATCATCTACCCACAGGATTTCTAATGTCACCTCAAAGCACAGCCACCAGCTTTCAGTTGGGACAAGTTAGAAGGGACATCACCTGGAAGCCTGAGATGGGGCAAGAGAGGAAGCGCTGAACTGCTTCTTGGGTTTTAGTGTTTATTCTTACCCCAGTACCTTCCTGTCTCATTTTCCATTCCAGAAGTGCCGGCTCATTGCTGAACTGTCTGATAATCTGTAGCCTGTACCTGTCTCTCAGGATCTGTGTCAGACTGGTTCTAAGACTCACAGATCTTGAGATCTGTGGATGCTCAAGTTACTTACGTAAAATGGTATAGCAAATGCATTTAAACGACGTAACCCACACAGATCTTTTGGTATACTTTAAAACGAATCATCTCTAGTTTACTTATGATAACCAACACTACGTAAGTGCTATGCAAGAACCTATCACACTGCATTATTAAGGTATTGATAAGGAAAAGTGTTCAGCATAGATACTTTTATTTTTTCCTAAATGGCTTTATCCATGGCTGGCCAAATCTGTGAATGTGAAGCCTGGGGACAGCAGGAGCCAACTGTGTATGGACTTGGCTCTTAGTTTTGGCTTTCTGCCACTGCCACATTGTATCTGGGTTTCTCTGGGCCAGTCAAGTCTGTTGCTGATCTGCTTTCTAGGCATCATAGTGCTGTTGATTCTCTGCCCTCATGGGTTAACAGGGCATGCAATAAATATCTTACAGTGCAGTTTTGGCAGCTTTTACCAGAGAACAGAACTACAACTCTCTTTATATTTCTTTCCAAATCTGAAACCAGACTTACTCACTGAGAAATTCACAGTAGATTTAAAAGATGAGTGTCCCATAGTTCACACATGCATGAGGAACTCATGAATCCCTCTGAAAATAACCAATATAAAACAAAGTAAAGATAATCTGACACTGTATATCATGGTCAGATACAAACTGAAGAAGCTTGGGACAAGGCTAAACATCCCATTTTAAGCAATACTTTATCCTTGTTCTGCAAACAGCAGAAGAGTCCAGCTTATAACCCAGGCTGTCGGAACCACAAGCACAACTGTGAAACACTGTGTTTTTGTGCTTGATTCCAGAACCAATTGGAACCTACGTGGGAATTTGTTTTCACATCTTTATATTAGTTTTTCCTAAAATAACAAGTTCAAAGCATCAAGAAGTCATTTGAGAGGATGTTTTGTGATTTCACAGATAGCAAAGGTTGAGAGGAAGGGCAGGAAAGAAATTTAAGATGGATGGGAAGTATTTTCAACTCCAGCAGCATGCAGCCCACACCAAGTCCTAACTACCAGGAATCAGTGACGAGTCTCACAGCCCATCAGGAGCATTCCAGACATGACCTATGAATTTCCCCTTCAAACTGAGTTTTTATCATCTATGAATCTATCTGTCTTTTCTCAGCCCACATACATTGTGATCTGTACCATTTTTGATGATAAAGGTTCTACATGTGTTAGCTGCCTGGCAAATGAACAGGAACCGCAGTAAAGTAAGTTCTGGCCTTTCCAACTTCAGTTTCACTCCTCTGCCCCAGCACTCTAAATTTAAGCTATCATATTTTTTCAAAGGTAGGCTAAGGATTAAAAGGTGTTATTAATAATTCAAAGGTTTAGAATGGATTAAAACCAAAATGAAACCACCTTAGACCTCATAAGTGCAGTAGTCAAATAAGAGGGCAGGAGATCTAAACCACTAGACCGTTTCCATTTTCAAGACCTCACTGTTCTTTCTTCTGTGACATACTTGGGATAAAGGTTTTCACCCAAACAGGACACTGTGAGGTAGAGAAACTAGACATGTTCTTAACCAAGTGAGGGCAGAAGCACAGCACCAACCTCAACCAACCTGAGGACAGGGTCTCACCTTTACTGACTTTAAAGGGCCAAAACATATAACATGAACCTGATCAGGAGGAAAACTCAGGCTCAAATTTAGAACACTCCATGAAATGAATGGCCTGCATTTAAAAATAAAAATCAGTATCTTTGAAGATAAAGAGAAGCTTTGGAGCCACCTAAATTAAAGGGGGCTCAGGGACAGAACTAAGAGCAAGACATAGTCTTGGATTGACATTCACATCAGGAAGAAGGCGGCTGCAGACATTGTTGAAATTCTTGACAAAACTGGAATATGTACTGTTGATCAGATAAAGCTAATATAATCAATGTTAAAGTTCCAGAATTTGATTAAAATGTAATTACATAAGCTCCTCTATCTTAGGAAATGTACAGTAATTTCTAAGGGGTGAAGGAATTGTCTGTTGTCTACGCTAAAACTGTTCAGGGAAAAGTGTGTCTGACTATGTCTATTTCTGCCTGAGCCATCTCTCCAGAGAGAGGACGGAGGAAGAAGAACAAACCAAGTGAGGTAGGCAAGAGAGCAGGAGCGGAGAGAAGGGCAAGAGAGGGGAGAGGGAGAGGGAACAGAGAAGCAAAACAAAACAAAACAGGGCTAGCAAGCTGGCTCAGAGGGCAAAGGCACCTGCCGCCAAGTCTGGTGAGGCATGAGTTTGATCACCAGGACCCACACAGTGGAAGGAGTGAGCTTATTCGCCCCCCTCCCCAAAGTTGTCCTCTAACCTCTACACACATGCCAGGGCACATGCATACCCCCACACATACATACCCCCTGCCCCCCCCAAAACAAATAAAAGTGTAATTTAAGAGAAAAGCATTTCTATGGCCTACAAATATAATGGCCCTTATAGGAAAACACTTTAGTTTTCTAAAACTTGGTGTGCTACAATTATTATGAATTTCTGGAATAAGTATGTAGTTTACTCTTTAAACATCAAGGAACAAGAGATCAGAAAGAACACAGCTCTGTCCTGGGTTCTCCATTTCCTTATTGTGTAACTTGGGGCAAGCTTACTTAGCTACCCTGAGCCCCAGCTGACTGGTGTGCAAACTATAAATATTAGATAACTACAATATGCATGAAGGACAAATGACAGGAGACGGAGCACACGGACAGGAGATGGAGCACACGGAAAGCAGAGAAGGCCATGTTTGTTCCTGGTACACAGCAGTATCAAACAGTGGAAGCGATTTCCATGGCTCTCCCACTGAAAGCTCTGTGCAGTGAGCAGCAAAACTATAGAATCAGGACACACATCACAGATGACAGGACTCTCAGATGGAACAGGAACAGCAGGGTCCACATCCATCCATTCAGGTTTGATTAACATGTCCTTAATCATGAAATAAACATAATTTAGGAATAAAGGAGACAGGAACTTCATGTCAGATTACCAAATTTATTTTCTGGACCTGAATACACATTAAACTTTGGCTCTACTTCTTGGAACTATACTTTTAAGTCCCCTGAAAGATGATAAAAATGGAATTATTAATGACCATACTTATAACAAGGGAAAAAAAATACAAGATCCAAAACAAGACAGCACTGTAAAGTTCTTTTCCTTAGAAATTAGTGCAAAGAGTCTCATCTCTTCTAAAGCTGTAGTAAGGTAATAGACATAGGTTCAAATTAAATATTGTAATTTTAATAAACCAGGTTCATATAAAAGACATAGAAGAATTATGTAGATCCTTGCAATTTCCTTTGGAACTTGTATGAAACAGGGCACATTGTCAACATGGTCAAAAAACTTAGATTGAAATATAATAAAGATGACTTTTCAAAGGATAAAACTTATATTCTTCATATAAATGTAGTCAGTCATTCTCTACCCTAATACCCATCATCACTCAAGATCTGACTGAAAGGGATCTGTAACCATATTTCCTCACCATTGTGGTAATTAAAAATTCCTAAAAACAGGATAAAAGTAAATGCTGAAATAAAAACAAGGTTCGAAGGAATTAGTCCGATGAGTTACATATGTTTGGTTTACTGTAAGCGATTTCTCTAAGCTTCACACTGAAGAGCGATCTCAGTGAGGTGAAAGTTCTCAAGGCTTACTCACTCTTTGTTGCCCTAAATTTAGATTCTTCTAAGAAACCTTGAGGTGCTGATTCTAAGATGTCTGAATTCTAAAGCACAAATATCCCTGATTCTTGTGATTAACAGGAGGGTGCTGAGGAAGGGTTTTAGTATCAACACAAATCTGTCTTTTAAACTCTTCAGATCTTTGCCATTCCAAACAAAGGCCAGCCTTACAATGTCAGGGAGTAAGTCTCCGTGGTAGGGAGTACCCCATTCTGTTCTAACCTCACACGACTGGACTGACTGACATGATGGAACTTAGCCCATCCTCTGACATCAGGACCTAACCAGAGGTCAGGCAGGCGGCCAGAAGTTAAGTGCAAAGGCACAAAACAGGGGTGGAGGCGCTGAGGGCATCAGGGAAAAGGGTGAGAGACAGAAAACAGGGTTCTGACAAGGAGCTTACTGTTAAATGAAAGTCTCCCTTGGGGCTGGAGAGATGGCTCAGTGGTTAAGAGCACTTCAGCACCCACATGGTAGCTAAGAGATCAACGGTCTGGTTCCAGGGGATCTGACGCCTCTTCTGATTTCTGCGAGCATTGCACAACATGGGTGCACTTACCTACATGCAGGCAATACACTCATACACATAAAAATAAATTGAAAAAAATTGGCTCCCTGGTAACACCTCTCTGCTGGGCCACTGACGCAGAGCAAGGGGTGGGGGATGGGTGCTGCAGTGCCCCTACACATGCATGGGCAGTAATCCTGGAGAGCACTTTCATCTAGAAGCAGTTCCTCCTCATGAGCTCCTGACACACTCTGCTTCAACCCAGATTCACAGTCAAGTTCAAGATGGCAGGCGGCCAGGCCTGACAGCACGGGCATGGTTGCTGTGTCAGTCTCACTGGCCATCATCTCTCCCCACAGTGGAGGCTTGGCAACAATTTTTCTCATTTTTACATTCTTCAAAGTTCCATTCAAAGTTCCTCTCAAGCCATGACCCAAAATAAACCCTTCCTCCCTTAAGTTACTTCTGTTAGGTATTTTGTCCAGGGATAAGAAAGGTAACGAGGGTGTCTGGCAAGTCAAAGTGGAGGTGATTTGTGATCAGAAAGTGTGGGCAGGAATGGACAGGAAATTAAGAGAGAGGTGGGCAGGAGCTTCTCTAACCCTGGGCAAGTTAACTCATTCCTCAGAACCTCAGCTTCCTGATGTTTAAAATGATGTTAATAGTCGTGCTTATCAGAGACTCGATTAGAGAATGAAATCAGACAATGCACACCAAGCGCACTGGGGCATACTCATGGCTGAGCAGTGTCAATCCTATGGTTTTATCATGTCATTATTGTGATTGGGACCCACAATTATTCTATCTGTATTGTAATATCTAGCCAGTGTCCAGAGATGGAGGAATAGTCATGAGGCATCTACTGGAACACAGGCCCCAGTGAAAGAAAGAGCTGAACAGTCAATTAATGTAGCTCTCTCCAGAAGCCAGTGTGTGAGCCTCCCACAGGGCAGTGAGTAAATTAACATGAATGTAGTCTGTGTATGTTTGTTTGCTTGGCTAGGACCTCCCTATGTAGCCTGGGCTGACCTCAAACTCGGGCTCCTCCTGCCTCTGTCGTCTCAATGTGGGATTTCAGGCATGAACACCATGCCAAGGCTAGTGCTCTAAAACAGCAGCTTTCTTACTTTGTAGCATCTGCAGTGCATTTTGGGGATAAGGTGAAGGTTTTCGGCTGAACTTTGCTTCCTCTGGATGTTCTATGGAGAATCTGTTCTTAATGGTTCCAGCTTTCTGAGGGTGGCCATGGACTCAGTTTACACACACTTTATTGATCTTCAAAGCACCTCAGTTGGACCTCTGTTTCTTTGTATGTCCTCTAATTCTGACACCCTTTCTTCTTTCTTAGAAGGACTTTGTGATTACACTGAGCCCACCCAAATCATCCACAACCATGTTCCAATCTCAAGAATTTTAACATTTAATCACAAGTCCTCTGCTGAGCATATATCCATAGGAAAGGGAGTAAGTCAGAGAGACCTCTGTGCGCCTGTGTTTACTGCGGACTATTCACAACAGCCAAGCTACGGAACCAACATAGTGTCTGTCAATGGACGAATGAAGAAAATGTGTAAAGAGAAACAATGAGATATTGTTCTGCACATGAAGAATGAAACCCTATCATGTGTATCACCACGAAAGGAACTGTGGGATACCATGTTAAGTGATATGTCACATGTAGAAAGACGCGGCAAATGATCTAAAACTTGTCTCACAGACGCAAAGACAGGAAAATGCTCATCAGAGGCTGGGAAGGAGGGAGACAGAGAGAGATGGTTAATGGAATATACTGGACAGGAAGAAAACATCCCATCTTCTATAGTACGGTAGGTAACTATGGTTGGTAATGTTTACTTGTGTATCACAAAATGGCTAGTAGAGAAGATTTTTGAATGTTTCTAATAAGAAATGATAAATATTTGAAGTAACTGATGTGCTAATTACCCTGATCAGACCAATACATTGTACACACGTATTAGAACATAGCCCTATACTCCATAAAACACGTGTGATGATCATGTGATGAAAGAAGCCTCATCACCTCTGGGAAGTGCTTCTGGCTGTCACACAGGCTAACAAACCCTGTGTTCTAGAATTAAGATGTGGACCTTGTTGAGGCCTGTTCCTCTCCCACCACCAGAGCTGCCGCTGACACTCGAACCCTCATAAACAACTAATTTAATAATTATGTTTTAGCATACTAGTTTACTTTCAAGAAGAGTTGATTAACTGATTATGCAAACTGTCATCAGACTGATAAAAAACAGAAAGTGAAATAATGGAAACAGATATAACATTCAAGCCAATCACCTAGAAAAGGAGAGTACCCAAACCTTCCCATGTACTACTGGTGAAAAGCTGACTTAAAAAAGCCATGACGGAGAGTCAAGGATCTTCATGTGTTTCAAGGTGTTGGAATTCATTACATCCAATTTTCCATTCCTTACATGAGTATCTTCTGCATAAAACCAAGCAAGAGAGCGGGCATAGCTTGTTCTTCCCTGCTATTACCACCAGTCACCACAAAGAACTATGCTATGTGATCTGCTGGAACCCAGATAAAATAAAATAGATCCTGGCTAAAACTCCCATCACTGCAAAGTACAATGAGAAATGACATGTCCAGAAAAGATTAGTCATTTCCCCCATCCCATGGACTGAATCCAGGACTGGCCTTGAACCTATGTTCCCCATGCCTCCTGGGATCATAGGCATGTGCCATCACATCTGGCCAGGACAGGAGTGTTTAAAAGAGCAGCTGGAAAAGATCAAACATAAGCAGTTCAAAAGAAAGTCAAGATAATCAAATGAAAAGACCTCAAGGAAAATGTCTCCCATGAAGCCGTGCTTGGGAATGAACTCAGAATGAAGTGTTCTGAACAATCTAGGGTATGAAGTTTCCTTAAGATACTTTATTCATTTCATCCACAGAAAAATATATGATTTGAAAATCTCTGTGTGTAAATAATGTAATGGTGTTGACTAGGTGGAATAATCAGGATTCCTTGCAACTTGTTCTCTGAATACTTAGTTCCTAAGCTTAGTTAAGATGGTGTTCAGAAACAAAAGGCTTAAAAACATTTAGAGAAAGTAACAGAGGTCTTGTGTGTGTGTGTGTGTGTTTAAATAGAGCATACCCTGGCCTCATAGGCAGCAAGATCTGGGAGACTTACATGTCACTGAATAAGCTTCTGTATATGATTTAAGAATATTCAGGATTCTGCATCTATTCTAAGCAGTCACCCTGACTTGGTTAAAACACCTACAGCAAAAATGAACTTTCCCATACAAATACTTTCAGTGAAATAAATTGCCACTATCTATCTGGAAGATGTCCTTCCAGCCCTCTCAAAGCACGGTTCTCAGGGCTGAAGGAGGCACTGTTGTATAAAGCTAAGTACAAAATTTCTAGAAACTTCTGGCAAGTGAACCATTATTCTTTTTTTATAAGATATTAGAGACATTACTTTGGTTTACTCTTGGGTCCAAGATGGAAGGCAAGTTAGCATGGGGTTTACTATCATGAGTTAACACTGTATGTAACCCAGGGCAAGCACTCCAGCATCAAATTCTTGTTCCCTAAGGTGTTCCCCCAAGTGACACACATGTTAGAATATAGATCATATCACAATTTCATTATTTTTCAAGAAAATTTTCTAGAAAGGAAAGTCTGGAAGTGACAGCTAAGAATAAAAAGAGTTTTTAAACCTAAGTGACCTTATCAAAGCAGGCCAAGAAGCTCAGCTATAATTAAAAATACTGCTGTAATGAAAAGAAACGAAGACACAATGGAATACAGAACGAACATGCAAGCTTGATTCTCCACCAACCAGGCCAAGGCCACTGCCATCTGGCTTGGTGATTTCACTATTAAATCTTGTCTACATAAAACGTTTCATAAAAGCTAAGAGAAATGTTGGCTTGCCTTTTCATGAAAACATCCTAATTAATTTTCACTATACACTTAAGACTGCTCTCCTTTTAAAAACCACTATAAAAGATTGGTAAAGAACTCAATACTTGCCTTATGAAATTGCAAAGTTGCCTGTCCAGTACCTTCTATCCAACTGTGATTTACATGCTTAAGAAATATATATATATATTTAATTTAGTTCATCAGAGCTCTACCACAATACATTGAAACACTCAAGTTGACTTTTACTAATGCTACTGTTTGTAAGAACACTTATGAAGGGGGAAGCATATCAAAGTGTATTTTATGTCACCTATGAGAAAGAACATTTAAGAACTTTATAGAAGAGAAGAAACATGTAAGAAAAGATTCCAACCATATCAAGAGTCATTCTAAAAGCAGAATAGAGAGCTATTATTTGAAAGAAGCTGGTGGTGCTCTTCTTTCAACAATAAGTTAGACTGTTTTCATTATTTGTCTTGGGAATAAGAAACAAATCAGACAAAATACTTATTGTTCATTTTGCCACACTTTAGTATTTTAGTGAATCTGCAGTATTTTCATAAACTACCTGACACAGGCAGAGTAAACAATTATTAATTTCTCTTACGCTTTGGAGATGGAAGAAGACACAATGTATGCTATAAATCTTCCCAGGAAATCTCTAAGGTTTTCTCATTAATACCTAATTTTTCTTCTTTTGTTTTTTTAAAAGAACTGACTGATGTGTTTTATCTGGAGTGTTGTTTAATGTCAATAATTATATTAGGTATGTTGGAGAAATGGATCTTTATTCCATGGAAACATATTTCACAGTAAAAATTTTCAACAGCACTTTGAACAAGAAATCACCGAGTTCTTCTGTTGCTGTAGAACAAAACCAAGATCCACACAAGTGGCTGTATGACCTGTACCCTCTATGACATCTACACTCGATGATCTCTGTCCTCCACAGCATCTATGCTCCAAGACCTCCATCATCTAAGACCTCTGTCCTCCAAGACTCTATCTCCATGACTTCTATCCAGCTCAGTATCATCATCACCAATTGATACCTAGCCTTCAATAATCTAGTGGCAATTCCTCAAGTGGGAGATGGTCTTCTTGGTCTCTGTATCTTTGAGTACTCTTTTTTCCCCCAAATATATATTTTTATTGAATTTTTGTACATTTCATATAATACATCTTTAAAATTTTTTAAAATTATTTTTATATTTTTATGTATATGCATGTATTGCCTGCATGTAGGTAAAAGCACCCGTGTCATGCAATGCCAGAGGACAGAAGAGGCTGTCGGATCCCCTGGAACTGCAGTTATGAATAGTTGTTAGCTGCCATGTGGGTGCTGGGATTCGAACCCGGGTCTTCTGTAAGAACATTCAGTGTTCTTAACCGCTGAGCTCTCTCTCCAGCCCCTATATAATACATCTTAATCATATTTAGACCTCCCCTATCTATGCCACCATAGCCCCACGCACCCCCCACCTGATTTCAGGCATTCTGTCATATATGTTATGGTCTATTGAGTCAAGTTTGTGCACCCAGGTGTCCCTTGGTGTGAGTTCATTCACTGGGGCCTGGTCAGCCTATCTACAGTCAATCCCTTAAAGAAAACCAACTCTCCCTCACCTAGCAGTAATTAGCTGCCAAAAGTTCCTCAGCTGAAGTTGGGGCTTCTTGCCCATTTCCCTAGTTCCATGCTGGTTTTATCTGGTTTGAGTTTACATGGGTCCTGTGCATGCTGTCACCATTGCTGTAAGTTCATCTGATCAAGTTCCCAAAAGCTTCTGTTTACATTTCTGAATTCTACACAGCTAAAACTTCATGCAACAATTTTGTATGAAGTATAATTACTAAATATAGAGTATAATTACTAAAATGTATCAAATTGTGTCCCTGAGAACAGTTACTTTGAAGCCCTAGTCAACTCAAACTGTGACATTATTTAGAAATAGTGTTGTAGAAAGGTTAAGATGAAGAATAAAGTAGACTCCGGTGCCCTAGGACTGGGAGGTCTTTATAAGACACACACATGTAGGGACATCTTGTGAAAGTGAGGGCAGAGGCTAAAGTTATACGACCATTAGCCAAGGAACACCTCAGATTGCCAACAGCCCCCTGAAGCTAGGGAGACAAGTAGAGATCTGACACAGAATTCAGTGTGTGTGTGTGGGGGGGGGCTCCTCATCTCTGGGTCTGAGACCCTCACCTGGTGGTGCTTTGTGGCAGTGGCTGGAGGAAACAAGATGTTTGATGAAGAGACAGCAGTGAGAGAAATGAGGGAGACAGATCCGAAAACATTAGCTACTTGAGAAGAAAATGCTGGCGACTGAGAATGATAAAGTGAACGTCTTCACGAGAACACCCGGGACAACCTGAGCTCAAGGCTTCTGTGCAGGAGCGGAAGGCAGAGGGGAGCTGACAGGCTCCCGGCCAATGCTCTGTAATGATGGAGACTGTGCTTCAAGACAACACGAAACACCTTTGCAAAATAGATTTCTAACAAGGGACTGTTACCCCAAAACACAAAGGACTCTTAAAACTCAGCAATAGGGGCTGGAGAGATGGCTCAGGGGTTAAGAGAACTGACTGGTCTTGCAGAGGACCTGGGTTCGATTCTAGCACCCTGATGGTGGCCAACAGCTGCCCATAACTCCAGTTCCAGGAGATGTGATGCCCTCTTCTGATGTCCAAGGGCATTTGCATGATAGGAGTGCACTTACACACACACACACACACACACACACACACACACACACTCACTCAGTCATATACATAAAATAAAAGTAATAAAATATTTTTTAAAAATTTAAAACTCAGCAATAAGAAAACAAAGAGCAAGATCAAAATGAGCAGAAAACCTGAGCGATGCCTGGTCCAAGAAAACATTGTGGGCGAGGGCAAGGAACTCCAGCTCCAGGGGGACAGAGCACCCCTGGCCTCCAGGAGCACTAAACCCACATGCACAAACCTACGCTCAGATACATATGCACACACATAACTAACAAAATTAACTCTGCTTTGCTAGGACTCAGTGACTGAAGTCTAAGCACGTGTGGAAGATTCCAAGGAGCTATACTTAAGCATCAGAGAAGTGATTTTATGCAGTGAGTTCTCTTCTGGGTAAGGTAAAGCAGCTTGTGTTCAACAGCTGTTCTTGCCAGGGACAACCACGGAAGGGAACAAAACCTGTGGTAGGTATTTACTTGAACATAAGAAGCTGTCAGGGCAGTGAGCATCAGAAGGACCAGCATCCCGGGGAGGCGGAAGGGCAGCTCAGTAACTAGAGCCACATTTCCCTTCTAGGCACGTGACAATTTGGAAGCAGATGCTGGGAGGCTAATAATCCAGCAAAAGCTGAGGAGCCCCAAATCTTGCAGTGCCTGCAATACTGTCAGAAGCTCATGGGGACAGAAAGGAGGGTGAGGACAGGCTGTGAGAAGGGCACTCAGATACCTGTTGGGTGGGACCCAGAACTGCTGCACCACATCTGGCAGGTGCCAGGGCAAGAAAGCTGGTTTCACTCATTTCTTCCCAATTCCCCCTTCAGAGAGACTACGCAGCTAGACATCCTTATACTATGGGAGGTGGAAATGCCACATGTCAGACCTCTGTCCTTGATTGTTGCTAAAGACTTAACTACCACACCACTGGCTATATTCAGAAAGTAAGAGTGAGCTAGAAAAAAAACAGTCTTAGAAAGAGTGAAAACCAGTATCAAAAACACAAAGAGAGACTAGAATAAGACACAGCAGGAAGTACAAACCAGCCACTGCAGAAGATGGTGACAACACCTTGTGTGTGGCTGAAACCCAGAGGCCGCGAACCTGCAGCAGAAGGAGGTGAGGGAAGGGTGCTGAGGTTTCCAAACCCCACGAGGAAGGACTAAGGTCAAGGCTCAGGCGGAGCAGGGATTACCTCACGGAAAGAAGCAGTAACAACCTCCACTGTCTAATGGGGCAAACTTCAGGGAAATCCAGGAAAGGCTCACAAAATTCTTGAGAAAACTTTCAGAAAGCAAGTGTATATGCATATAAAACCAACTCCACCAGGGTAGACTAAAAAGGACAGACAGGACAGACGTGGCAGTGCATGACTGTAATCCCAGCACTCAGGGGCTGTGGCACGAGAATGGCAAGTTCAAGGTCAGCCTGGGGGATCTAGTGACACTGTGTCTCAGAAACACAAACCGAACCAAATGGACACACTACAAATACAAAGGAGTTGCTGGATGTGTAACATGCCAGTGACAGGCTCGGGCTCAGAAAGCTTCCCGCCTACCAATATGCCCCTCTCTCATCAAATAGGAACAGTCACTCTCAAAAGGGCAGCCCAAGAAATCAGAGCATGGGGCAAACCCCAAGTTCCCAGTCCAGTGGTTATGTGTGGGTGTAAACCCAGGGATGGAAGAGGATAAGGGAATTGGAGGGGACTTACAATTTGATGTACTGCAATGTCCAGTTCTATCAAATACTTAAGGAGGGACAGATAATAATTCCATTCAAACTCTTCCAGAAAAACATAGAGGAAGAAATATTTCCCAACTCATTCCCTGAGGTCAATGATACTCTGATACCAAAATTAAGAAGACATTATAAGAAAAAACATATATTAATAACTCCCATCAATCAAAATGTGCAGTTTTCAGGAAACAATATCAAGAAAACAGAAATACTGTATCAAAATAACATGCTTTGATCACATGGTTTATTAGTTAATCTAACGTTCTGAAAATCATTTAGTGTGGCTTATGTTACAGCCAAACAAGGTAATTTCAACAACAGAAGAGAAAGTATGAAACAGTTCCATTCACAATTAAACATGCTCTTCTCTTCCTCCCTAAACCCCTCTAGACTCTTGAGAAAATTAGGAACTGAAAGGAATTAACCTCTAAAGTACCATCCACAACTTTAAAGCTTATGTTGAAACTCTGAAAACACTTCCTTTGAGTTTAGAAAGAAAATAAAGATGATCATTTGTAATCATCCATGCACTGGGAAATTTACCTACTATAATAAGAAAAACAAAGAAAAGTTATGAAGATGAGCAAGAGAAAAATAAAACTGTAATTATTACATGATATAACTGCATATATAAAAAATGTAGGGGGGACCTTAGCAGACCACCTGAGAGTGCCAAGATCCGGCCTCCGAGGGTAGTGAGCTTCCCCAAATTGCACCTTGCCCAATCCCCTGCACTGGGACCACGTGTGACCCCTCCCAGTTTGTCACAGCTAGACCTCTCTGCCCTACAGTAGGGGCTGAGACCTTAGCAAACTGCCCGAGAGTGCCTAAATAAGGCCTCCCCTTAGCAAATGTCCCAAATTGTGCTGTGAGTGCCCGCTAGTAGGAGTCCAGACATTAGAACGAAGCCTGAGTGAACCTGACTGGAGCCTGACTTGGGCTTGGTAGGAGCTCCTGAGTGGCTGACCTGAAACCATCAGTTCCCTCCAATATGAAGTCGGAGAGAACTGAAACCTCGACCAAATAGCTTTAGGTATCCAATAAGAAAACAACCAAGGCACACCAAAGCTACAAACAGAAGACTTCAGCTCAACAAAGGAAGGCTTGAGTTTCATACCAGAATCACAAAAAAACAAAAGAAATCCACATGCCAAAATCACAACAGAAAAATAGTAATGTTGAAAACCAAAACAGTATGTTCCCACCAAACTGCACCAGTCCTACAGAGGACTTCTATAAGGAGAACCCCGTAAAGATAATCCAGGACACAGAATTCAAAAGAACAATCGTAAACATGATCAAGGAACTCAACAAATTAAAAGAATACACAAACAAACAACTCAAAGAACTGAAGGAAGACAGGGATAAACTTCTGACTGAATTCGCAGAAGAGATAGAAACACTGAAGAAAACTCAGCTGAAATGAAGAACGAAGTGAAAAACTCAATAAGCCAACTTGAAACAAGAGGAGAAAACCTCACTGCTAGAATGAATGAAATGGAAAACAGAGTATCAACACTGGAGGATAAAGTTGAAGAACTGGACCACTCAAGCAAAGATTATGAAAACATTTAAAAAACACAGGAATGGAATATGCAGGAGATGTGGGACACCACGAAAAGACCAAATCTACGGATCACAGGCATAGTGGAAGGAGAAGAATTTCAGGCTAATGGTGTTGACTAGATCTCAAACAGGATTGTAGAAGAGAATTTCCTGAAATTAAGGGAAGCCATCCCCATACAAATACAGGAAGTACATATATCACCAAATAGACAGGACCAGAAAAGAAACTCCCCACAGTATATCATAGTAAAAACACTAAATGTACAGAACAAAGAGAGGATACTGAAAGTTGCAAAAGAAAAATGACTCACATACAAAGGAAAACTCATCAGAATTACAGCTGACTTATCAGTGCAAATTATGAAAGCCAGAAGAGCCTGGACCAAAGTATTTCCAATTCTAAATGACCATAAATGCCAACCCAGAATATTTTACCCAGTAAAAATATCTATTATAGCTGAAGGAGAAAGAAAAATCTTCCATGACATGAATAGGATGAAAGAACACATGTCCACAAAACCAACCCTTCAAAGAATACTTAAAGCAAAAGAACAGAGAAAGGAACAACTATACCCAAAGGGCAACAGAAAGAAACTAAATGAAGGTATAATTGTGGAAACACAAAATTAGACAAAGATGCAAACAGTAATCAAAGTGATGGCAACCAAGACACATCTTTCAATAATAATTTTAAATATCAATGGACTGAACTCCCCAGTCAAAAGACACAGGCTAATTGAATGATTAAGAAACAAAATTATTCCTTTTTGCAGATGATATGACACTATACCTAAGAGATCCCAAAAATTCCACCAGAAAACCCCTAGAACTGATTGATACTTTCAGTAAAGTATGAAAAAAAATCTACAAAAATCAGTAGCCTTTCTATATACTAATAACAAGCAATTGGAGAAAGAATACAAGGAAATGCTCCCATTCACAATTGCTGCAAAAAAAAAAAAAATA
>NW_008331547.1:1671016-1728196 GCF_000622305.1 Nannospalax galili
TCTGTAAACAAAGAGATTGAAGAAGATAAAAGAAGATGGAAGGACGTCCCAAACTCATGGATTGGAAGAATACTGTGAAAATGACCATCCTACCAAAAGCAATATATAGATTAAATACAATCCCAATAAAAACCCCATGACATTCTTCACAGAATTAGAAAACAAAATCCTAAAATTCATACAGAAACACAAAAGACTCCAGATAGCCAAAGCAACCCTGAGCACAAAGAGCAACACTGGGGGGATTACTATACTGCAGAGTTAAGTCATAAAAACGGCCAAGGATCTCAGAAAGTAATCGACTGTGACTAGTAATAATCAGATATATAGAGATTAGAAATGCATATGCATCTTAGTGTCATTTGTATTAAAAATGAATTTTTCTGTATGAAACTGTATATTTTAATAAAGAAATGGAGATCTTTTTCGAAGTTTAAAACTTCATTTAATTTTATGTCTTATAGGGTTTATTCGGAGTACAATATTGTATAACTGTATTAATTCAACTGTAAACCTAAAAATTTACAGCCAATTTTGAAAAAGATGCTTCTTAGTTCTGGAAATTGTTATTGACTATGTCAATGCTGTTGTAATGAAATGCCTCTTCTAATTATATGGCTATTAAATAAATAATTTTAAAAAAACTAAAAATGAACTTACCATATGACCCAGTTATAGGACTCCTTGGCATATATCCAAAGGACTCATCCTATTATACAAGAGACACTTGTAGAACCATGTCTGTTGCTGCTCTTTCCACAATAGCTAAGAGATGGAAGCAACCTAAGTGCCCCTCAACTGACGAGTGGTTAACGAAAATGTAGTATATTTACACAATGGAGTTCTACTCAGCAGTAAAGAAAGATGAAATAAGGAATTTGTAAGTAAATGGATCGATCTAGAAACTGCTATACTATTTGAAGTAACACAGACTCAGAAAAAGAGAAGACGTATGCTCTCCCTCACTTGTGGATCCCAGCACTGAATCCTTTTAAGTGAGTGCTTATTCTGATGTAACTACAGGAACCAGGAAAATAGAGGGGAATCAGGGAGGTAAAGGAAAGAAGGAACCCAAGGGAGAAGAACAGCAGGAGACAGGTGATCCTCAGGGAGAAATGTGTAAACAGTGGGCAGGTAAATGGGCAGGGGAGAAGGAGGGCTGTACAAAGACCTATGGGAATGAAGGGGAAGAAGGAGCTCAATAGAGGTGGGGCCACAGCAGACAGAAACTATCAAAGGAGAAATGGGGAAAAGGGGGACACTTTAAAAGGGGAGGGCGGGGAGGGCGGGAAAAACAGGGAGAGAGAGAGGAGAGATAGGCAATGCCTAGCTAGCATAAAAACCCAGAGGGAATGGTGTTAGTCCAAACACCTACTGAAAAGTTACACATACAATATCCCTACATGAGTCTGTGAGTAAGACTGGAGACTCCATAACAAGAAACAGTGCCTGACAGGAGAAACCTTCCTTTGAGTTGTTGGTCAGGGTGGTCCAAGAGACTTCCAAATTTACACAGGCTATTGTCATAGTCCTTAATTGCCTCCCAGAACTTGACAATAAGACCCTATTCCTGAAGACAGGACATACTCTGGACACAGGATTTGGAGCAATGGAGCTGGAACCGACTGGGAAGCCACCTCCCCTGAAGGCAGCTCTCATAGCTTTGGAAGACACTATGCCAGCTGCTAAAGGAGAACATCAATCAATGCTCCAACCCCAGCTTCAGGGCCTAAAGACCACATCAATGACCAGCATAACAAATGACATTGGTACAGTAGTGGCACTTTTATCTCAGGAATAATCAACAGCTCCCTAACTGGACTTAAAGCTCACTCAGTGGGAAGAAACTCATGTGTGGTACTCTAAACCTAGCCAAATACATATGGCCGGAGAGGTCATAGATCTTAGAGAAAACCCCAAGGCTCTCATATCCCTAGACAAATGCAATTTCTTACTATGTGCAAAATATGGATCCTTAAATTTATAGACAAGTATCCCAGCCACCACCTAGCAAAGAACCTTCTTTTTCAAGAGACAGAGATAGTTACAGAGTTCCACAACAAGTCACACACAGAGATTGTCTGTGAATTGCCCAAGCCTAAGTGGCACCTCTAGGATGCAACCTCTGCACATAAGGCTCACGGAACATAGAACAAGGGATGAAAAGAACACTAATGCATCTTTCAATTCTCATCAATGAAGCTCCCTCATGCAACAGAGGGCCAGGAAAGCAAAAAGTCACAAATGGCCAAAATGCAGAGAATAAGAGTCTGCATAGTGTGGTCCTTGGACAGGACTCTTATATCAAAATCCGCACACCTAAGGCTCAGGGATCATTTTGGAAGGGGAGGCAGAGCCAGGGAGGAGGTGCAGGATCATACAGAGCTACTCCTACAGGCTCCTGGGACTCTTCTCATATGAACCTACAGCAAGCACAAGACCCACGCAAACTCATGCAGACAAAAACCCAGCACAGAACCATGGAAATGAGCAGCTGATTACTGCTAAGTGAGGGAGAGCGATCTTAAAGGGAAGGACTCTACATAAGCTGACTAGAGCCCAGTGGATGAACTTGCACTGAGGGACATCTGGGGACACGAACTTTAACCTTAACACAAATGAAAGAATGTATGAACTCCAGTGTTGGGGAACGGGGCCTATACGAGGGTGCCAAAGGGGAAGTGGGGGGTCTAAAGATGATTTTCTGCATGAAATACACAAAAATTCAGTAAGCATTTTTAATGGGGGGGGAACCTACTAGAAAACTACAACAACTAGGCAATTAATGAAGGATAAATTATTTTAACCATATTTCTAAATGGTAAAAATTAAAATTCTATTAATAACATAAAACATAATGAATCTAGAAATAAACTTAACATTTTAAATGCTAGTAAGACAATAAACTAAAAAAAGTTACTGACTTAAAGTTAGAGAAGGTCAAAATAAATGCATCCTTCACTGAGAAATAGAAAACTTGATATGGCAATGCAACTTCTGCTAAAAATGATCACTATAATCATTGTCGTCTTAACTGAAACTCCAGCAGGGGCTAGGACAACAGTGCGGAGACAGAGAAGCAGGACAGAAGAAGAAGGAAACAGCTGCAGTATCTACATGACCATTACCAAGATTTCTTATGAAGTACTAGGATAATGGTGAAACAGTACCAGAGCAAAGAAACAAAGTTCTGCCCCAACCCCCAGGGCCAGGCATTTGACTTACTACAGTGGTGACCAGGCAGAGACATCAGGAAAGTAGATTTTCAACAGGTACCACCGACTCAGATAGGTAGCTCATGGGAAACACCCAGATACCAAAACTGCAGCCTTTCCCCCAAACACACGTCAGACCTTAAAAAAAAAGCTCTGTTAACTTAAGAATCGTCTTCAAGGGGGCTGGATAGATGGCTCAGCAGTGAAGAGACAGGCTGCTCTTGCGGAGGACCTGGGTTTGATTCCCAGCACCAACATGGTGGCTAAGAACCAGCATAACTCCAGTTCCACAGGTTCCAACACCCTCTTCTGACCTCTGTGGGCACTGCATGACATGCTACACTTACACACATGCAGGCAATACACTGATATACACAAAATAAAATAAAAAGAATGAATTATTTTTTAAAAAAGAATAGTCTTCCAAAAAGCACTCTTGGGGTGAAAATGGTCACGGGTGTGACGGCTAATCTTGGTTGTCAACACAGTGGGGAAAAGGGAGTCTCACATGAGAACTGTCTCCAGCAGACTGGCCTGTAGCCATGCCTATGGGGCATTTTCTTGATTGCTAGCTGATGTGGGCAGTGCCAACCTGGGCAGGTGTGCCTGGGCTATGAGGCAGACAGCTGAGCAGAAGCCAGGGAGCAAGCCAATAAGCAGCATCCCTCAATGGTCTCTGCTTAGCTCCCGCCTCCAGCTCCCTCCCTCGAGTTCCTGCCCTGACTTCTCTCAGTGATAGAACCCTTCCTCCTGAAGCTGCTTTTGGTCATGGTGTTTATCACTCTAGAAGCACTCTAGAAGGGGGGATAGAAGAATGGCATAAGGCAATAGTTATGACTGATGCAAATACAGCTCCTATGAATGGGGAGAGGGCAACAAACCAAGGGAGAAGCCAATAGGCTAATGGCAAAAGCTCTGGACAGGCCCGCCCCAGAAAAGAGGAAAGAGCCAATAACAACCTCATAGTACTAGCAGTTAACAAGGAACTAGAAGCCACAGTTGGCTTGCATGACAGTCCCTTCAGAGTATAATGGGCCAACATTTAAGGGGGAAGGTCGCAGGGAGCTGGCCGGCATGTGGGTCTTCTCACGTGTTTGTACACTGCTGCTGGGATTATGAGTTTATTCAACTATTTAAGAAAGCGGTCTGCTAGTACTGGGCAGAGTGGATCAGCTACATTCCCCGGGATAGCACAGTTATGCTCATCACTGACCACACAGCAGAAATGCTTACCCATGAAAGGGACAGAAGACAGAGGAGTGGCGAGTGTGAGACACTGAAAATGTCCATTTTCCCCTAATAGCTGAATGGAGAAATTATGATGGGATACTACACTACAAAGGAAATGGATCACTTCAGCAGCCACTTTGCAGAACATACTGGAATCACTAATGTCATGGCAAGGAACTGAACAAAACCTAAATTCAAACACGGATGTGTTCTTCCATTGACATGGCGCTTACAAGCAGGTCAAACTAAAGTACAGTGTTGTTAGAGTGAAGGAAGGTAATCTCCTAGGAAGAGACAGAACAGTGGTCCATCTGTTCATGAGACCTAACACACTGATGAAGTTCTAGTTCTTAATGGGATGGCCCATGCAAGTGCAGCGGGCTCCTTCTGGGACAGAATGCTGACAGAATGCTGTAGCTTCTGTGCCTAGGCTGCAGCTCAGACACATCCTGATGAACCAGCTAGAACCAATGACTTGAAGGAAGGCAGGAAACATCAACAGCTGGGGCTGAGAGGTAGGGACAGAGTCACACAGGGGCTGAGGAGCTTCGGGTGCTCACAGAACCGCCAAGTGCAGCGGGCTCCTTCTGGGACAGAATGCTGACAGAACGCTGTACCTTCTGTGCCTAGGCTGCAGCTCAGACACATCCTGATGAACCAGCTAGAACCAATGACTTGAAGGAAGGCAGGAAACATCAACAGCTGGGGCTGAGAGGTAGGGACAGAGTCACACAGGGGCTGAGGAGCTTCGGGTGCTCACAGAACCGCTCCATGCCATGATGGCTACGCACGGTACACTGCCATACCCACTTGCCAACATTCACAGAACCATGTGCCACAACATCAATTTTGTACTTAAACTACATTTCAATAACATGTAACTTAAATATAAAAGATAATAAATTCCATTGTTTTTATGTTTGTGCAAAGTTTATTATCTGTGGCATGAAAGGTTTTGTTGGTCGATTAGAAAGAAAATCAAACAGCCTATTTGCAAATATTTTCTTACCCTTGTTTCCATGAAAGCTTGTTAAATTAGAATTGAGAAAATTTGGGAAAACAAAGATTGATATTCCCTTTGCTTTTACTAGGGCAAAGAGACTTACATATATACGCAAGTACATATGTACACACATATATACGTTTTTCACATGATATGTGGCACATACATGAAATCCTGGCACTTGGGAAGCTAAGACAGGAAGGGAGTGAGTTTGAGAGGACAGCCTGGGCTACGTGACAAGATCCTGTCACCCCTCTCCAAACAAAACAAAACATACACATTCAGACATACACACACGCACGGACACACACACACGCACGGACACACACACACGCACGGACACACACACACAGAATCCCACACAACACAGAGGTTTTTTTATTTTCTTGGTTTGTTTGTTTTTGAGACAGGGTCTCCCTGTAGCCCCAACTGGCTTAGAACTGGCTATATCGACCAGGTTGAACGCAATCTCACAGAGATCTGCCTACCTCTGCCTTCTAAAGGCATGTACCATCATGTCTGGCAACACTTTTCTTGTCTTACTGAGAAGCTGAAAGTATATGCTATCTTGCCTACTAGAGAAATCACAGTAAGTTTTAGGCTGCTCCATTTTGCATTTCTTTATGAGCGTATGTGGAGCAAGGGCACATCCCCCAAGCCGGTAAGGCTTGATTTACACTTTTTCATACTTGGTCTATGATTCTAGAAACTAAATATTGATTTTTGAGAGATTAATTTTGGGAGTGTTCTGGGAACATTTTACGTTTACTGTACCTTGCATTCATTCACATTTATTTTGAGGATTATTATTCTAATATACTTATGAATATGAAAAGATGACAAACAGGTTCACTGAAGATACAGTGTATATTTCTTTGGATAGATGGATGGATGGATGAATAGATAGATGACAGACGATGGAAAAACAGTGGATAGATTAATGGATGGACAGAAAAGTGGATGGACAGGTGGATGGATAGATGAATTCAACAGATAATCGATGGATAAGCAGGCACAGACTGTACATAGACACGGAGGCAAAACACGAAGCTTCTCAAAGACATCTAACGTACACACAAGCAAACATAGGATGTGTATTTAAAAACTAAATTTAAACCCCACTCTTCAAAGGAAAGGGGATCGTCTTTATCTTTAATTGCCTATGGTCATTTAGCTCTTTCACAACCAGGCCCAACATGGAATGATCCTAACATTTTGTAGCCCCAGGGTGACACCATGACTAGTGATGTTAGGCAGGGACAGCTGCATTTCCACAGCAACTCCTTCTGTAAATAGGTCTTACCACTTGTGCTGGAACTTGCTCCATCTTTGCAGCAGGAGTTCCTGGTCTTGGGTAGAATTGGTTGATGAAAAGGCTTGGAAACTTGTACTCTTCAACAAGTCTCACTGTGTCTTGAAAATCCTGATCGGTTTCTCCAGGAAAGCCACAGATAATATCTGTAGCAATCGTTATTCCAGGAACTCTAGAAAATAGCAAGATAAAAACGCAAAAAACTTGACTACAAGCCATATTATATTTCCCTGACACCTTAAATGACATTTTTTAAAATTACACTTTTTTTTTAAGAATAGAGCACTTGCAAATGTTTTTTTCAATTGAATTTTTGTGTATTTCATACAGAACAGCTCAAACAACCTTAAACATCTTTGTACCTCGTCCCCACTGGCACCCTCCCATAGCCAGCCAACACCCCACTGGAGCCCATATACTCAGTCATCCCTGTTAAGGCCCACTAGGTAGTCAGTGTCCCCAGCTGTTCCGCAGTGCAAGTCCATCCACTAAGTCTTGAAAAACCCTGAGAATTAAGACTTAATACTGAGAAGCCATGTCCGGCCATCCTCATAGGCACCCACTTCTAATGCTTTTAAATGCTTGTCTTTTCCTCTGTATTTTAACATAGATGGTTATGTTCCTCTTTCTGGATTTATTGATTTTTACGTACTATTTATGGGCTTGTCTGTTATGTACTATGGTAAATGAGTTATACCTAAAAGTACTCCAACCTCCTCCTCCTCCCCCAACATCAATTCAGTTTCCAGCTATACAAATAGTACTTCCTGTCAAAGAGTTTCAGAGCCAACTGATAGACCATCAAGTTATTTCTCAACAACATTAAACCTTTCCTAAGGGAAGTAACTGACTCTTCAAAAAATTTGCTTAGTAGTGTTTGATGTTAAGCTGGTATCTTCTCGAAGTGCCATTGGACCTCCCAAAAATCAACATTAGAGCAGGGGCTACAGCCCAGTGGTAGAGTGCTAGCCAAACGTGCAATACCGTGGGTTCAACGGTGGGCACTGCCAAAAAGCAAAGCAAAAAGGAAAACCAAACTGAACTTATTTTCTAGACACTCAGTGTTTTGCAGTTCATTTTTCTTCTTTCTGGAATTGCAGCTGTGATTTTCTTTGGCTGTGCACCACTTTCACAACAAACTGACTGATGCCCCTTGCTCTCCTCCTCAGTCTTGTTCTCCTGGGCCTGGGCTCTCGAAACTGTTCATCACTGTCCTCACTCTGCTGGACTGTGCTTTCAATATGTGGTAAAAGTGTGGTACCTTGTTATGGTCTCAGCATGTCTGAACATGTCGTAAGCCTTGCAACTGATAGGGGTATAGCGGTGCACAACACTAAGTAAAAAAGTCTGTTCCTCAGAATTTTGCTTTTTAAAAAAGCTCACACATAGATAAAGATGGCATCTCAGATTCACCCTCATGCGTGCTTCCCCAGCACTGGACATTAAACCTGGGGCCCGTGTCAGCCAGGCAAGCCACATTCGGCCACACACACTCCTCACCATGGGCACCGTCACGCTCTCTTTAGGGTGTCAGTTTTATTCTCCATGTTTCAACATTCTACCTGCATTATGTCTTTGATCAGGTTTTCAAGTCCTTATACAAGGCACAGTGTGGAGACTGGAGGTCTTTCAATCTAGCAAGTGTCTTGTATTATTTCTTTAACAATTTCTGTAGGAAACTGTCTTGTACTATCTCTTCAGCACTTTCTCTTCTTCCAAGGTGAAGACTGACAGTTTGATCCTTGGCCTTTTCTGTCTTATTTTCCACGCATGTTCTTTAGTTTTACTTTCAGAAAATTTACTTAAGCACATTTCCCAACTTTCTGTTTTTAAAGATTAACAATGGGGTTTCACAGTTTGAGTTTCTAGGAGCTTACTCTCTTTCAATTTTCCTTTTCATAGCATCTTGTTTCTGTTTTAGAGATGCAAAGTCTTTTCTTATTTATCTGAGGATCTCAAAGCTTGTCCTAATTTTTCTGCTTTTTTTTTTTTTAACCTATTTCTATCAGATTCTTGTACTTGGTTGAGGGTCTGTCAATGAATAGCAATTCTCACTGCCCTTTCTGTTTAAGAAGAAAGCTCAGCTTTAATCGTAGGTGAGTGGCGAGCATCCCACCTTTGCTTTCGGTCGGCCCAAATGCGGGTGAACGTGTAGGAGCCCTTCTCTCTACAGTCATACAGTGTCTATGAGGCAGGCTGCAAAATCCTCCTATATTTTAACAGAAACAGAATGACACCAGCAATAGTCCAAAATTATGAACCCATAAGCAGAAACACTTTTTTGTGTGTCTTTTTGCGATAGGGTCTCCCTATACCCCAGCTGTCCTGGAACATACTATGTAGACCAGGCTGGCCTTGAACTCACAGAAATTCGCCTGTCTCTGCCTCCTGAGTGCTGGGATTAAAGACATGCACCAGCATGCCCAGCTCAAAGAAACATTTTTTAAAAGTTTTATTAGGAAATTAGATGATTACCACAAAATAGAAAGTAGTTACCAAGAATAATAGTATTATCTCATTCAGCATATCCAACAAATCAGTGTCCAGTCATGCTGAATTCCCAGTGCACTACTGGTCTGTGTTATCAAAAAGGAAGCCCATTTCTCACAGTCACTGCCTGACAGGACAGTACTCATTGGACTCTTGTGGAATACAGAAATGATTCCTGCTAGTTCAATCTGCAGAAAGTTGGACTCAACCAGCCACCATGAAAACAGACAAAACCTAGGTTCCTTTTCTTTGCAAATTGCCTTTTCTTCTTCTCAACTCTAAACATTATAGCACACCCACACTTGTGTTTACCTATGTATGTATTATAGGATAGGAACCACATATGACGGAAAAGATGTGGTTTTTATTTTTACTTTTTAAGAATGAGTGACCTCATTTAATATTACACATTCAAGGTCCTTCCATTTTCCTGTAAAGTTTTTATTTCATTTTTCTTTAGAGCTGAATATAAACAGATTTTCATTATCCATTCATCTGTTGGCAGAAAAATACTTACTATTGTCCTGTGCTTGTTTTCCTAGCATATAGACACAACCCTCCACAGGTGAACACACAACAACTGGGTGGCCCAAGAGAGAATAAGGGAAGAAAAGAAGGGCCAGACTGCTGAGCTTCCTGTGCAAACAGCTTCATAAAAATGCCAGCTTCATTCCAAACTTTCTTTGCATACTACTTTATGTCTGTGTGAAAGAAACACATGTATTGTGGAAAATATTCTCTTCTTGATTTCTACTTTGCATCATACAGTCACTAATTTGGAGATTACTATACATTTCACTACTACCGTTAGTAAGTTAAATTCCAAAGACAAGGGCTTTCATCCGTGAACATAAATAAAAGAGGAAACTTTTATTCCAGAAAAAGGAAATGGTACAAGATACAAACATAGACTATGTATATGGAGGGGAAGAAGTGCATAAATCATGTTCAACTAGCTAGTCTGCCACTCGCCATTTAACTACTCAGGATTGCAAGAAATCCACAGCTAAAAATAAAAGCAAGCGGTAACAAATGACAGAAGTCCATCTCCCCCAGGAAACTAAAGGAAATAAAATCTTAGAAATCACCTGTGGACTACTACAAGAAGTGAGGACAACTGGTCATTGTCCCATTAATGAATCTGGCAGTAGAGGATGGGGTATTGCCAAAGGAAAGTCCCTCTCTGCCCCCCCGCCCCCCCAATCCATCAGCTGAGCTCAGCATTAGGCAACACCTGGTAACTTTGGCTTTCTTGGAGCAAGGGGGCAGGGACGGTGAGAAACCTTAAAAGGAGTCATAATAAGTGCTAAAGCTGGAGATGTTCAAATGTAACTCGATAGTCAAGTCAACGAATGGACTGACAACACAAAGGGGACAGACCAAGCTGAACTTATGCCCTTTCAATGTTTAGAAGAAGCTCCTTCATGGGTTTCGGTGCGGAGGACTGCATGCTCATGGCACACATTGTAAAAGTAGTCTTCACCTCAGTGTCAGAGGAGGCTCGTCTATATAGTAATTTAAAATATGCAAATATTTCTACTTACATTTCTGAAAATAATTTGATCCTTCAGGTGAGTCAACTAAAACCTCATTTACATTGTTAATTTGCCTAGAAAATAATTCTCATCAGTATGGGAAAATCAAAGAGGTTGAAGAGAAGCAAATTCTAATTTCCTATCTTATGATTTAACAGGCTGAGAGGAAATTAAAAAGGTGTAAAATAGACTATTAACATAAATATTTAAATGCTAATTCTGGGTAAATATTATCTTTGATACACTATGAATTTTCAAAATTCTAAATTAAAAAAAATATCATTTTTACTAATTTATGGACATCATGGGTAAAATCACTAACTAGTATGTTATTAAACTTTAAAAACTTTTAATATTTATGTTTTCCTAGTAGTTTTAGAAAATAATTCTGAAATGATGAAAATAAAGCTTTAATAACGGGGAAATTTTGATTCACTGTATTTCCCGGCTTTCACTATATTTTACCACACTGCCTTTCAAGTGCTGGGATCATGGGTATGCAGCACATACCTGGCTCTGAATTTCTGAAAACATTCTTAAAATGTTGGACTTTAATTCATCTCCAGATTTTCAATTATAATTAGGTGTTTTATAGGAAAGAACATGAAAAAGCATGATTGCCTTTCATTCTTTTGTTGTTGTTTGTGAGGAGGATTTAAGAGAGGGTTCCACTTGCTAAGATGGCCTGAAACTCATTATGTGGCCTAGGCTAGCCTGAAACTTACAATGTAGCCAAGGCTGGCTTCCACCTCCAAGTGCCCCTCCTACCTTAGCTTCTACAGTGCTGGATTAACAAGCCTGCACCATCAGCCTAATCTCCTTCATTCTTATTTAAATCAACACAGCATCAGCTTCAAATTCTACATCCGTGTGGTGTGAGAGAGTTAGAACTGATTTACACTACATCAAAAAAGGGAGAGAGACAGTCAAGAAAGGATTGGAGACAGAATGAGAGGCGTGAAGACATTACTACAAGAAGTGGTTTCCAGTTCTGATGAGAATTATTTCAGGAGAATTATTCAGAATTATCAGGAAACATAAACTAGAAATAGGAAGAGAAGAAAGAGATGTTGAACTAAATAAAAACAAAATATCTGTATATATGCTGAACACATAGAGTAATACTTGGAAATTTTAAGATTTATGCTGTATTAGAATGATATAAAATCAGTATTTTAAGCTTTCACCTTACAGGGCTAATGAGGAACAAACTCAAATCAAAGTGAAACAGGGAGGATTAAAAAAAAAGAGAGAGAAGAGATTAATAAAATTGAAGATAAGGAAAAGCATCAATAAAATGAAAAGCACATCTATGACAGAATTTTAAATTGTTTAAGTGCTGACTAGGTTGAGAAGAAACAGGGAGACAGGAACGATCAGCTTCAGACATTGCCCTGGACACCACTGAGCACCAGAAGTGCACAACGGCTACCAGCACATTTACGCCAGTGAAGATATAAATGATAAAAATGGACTTAGGAAGAGGCTGGAGAGAAGGCTCAGTGATTACGGCATGTTCTGCTCTTACAGAGCACCCAAGTTCAGGTCCCACACCCATGTGGGTGGCTCACAACTGTTAGGAGCTCCTGCTCCAGGGCATCAGGGCCCTCTTTTGACCTCTCTGGGCACTTGCACTAATGTGCATATCCAACAACACAAAACCGCACACAATTGAAAATGACTTTTAAAAATTAGAAAAGGAAAATGTTTTAAATTAAGGAGCAACAGAAAATCCAAACACACTTTTGCCTATTACAAAATTCAACATCTTGCCATCAAGAGGAAATGACACAAAACAATACAACCCAGGCCCGATGTGTCAGGGTGGATTTCAGTAAACAATTAAGAGAGAATAAAATTAATGTTACAGAAACTGTTAGGCAGAGGGATCTGAGTCTAGCACACACTGGCATGGAAATCAGAGAAACGGCATAAAAATAAAGTCTATACCAGTATCTGTCATAAACACAGAGATAACATTTTCTTAACAAAGTATTAGTAAACTGAAACCAGCAACATACGAAAAGATTCATGTGATCGGGCCCACGTTTTAATGTAAAGTGGTTCTGAAACACGGATATCAAATAGGCTAAATCACACTAAGGGATGAAAAAACCCTCATGATGGTCTTAGCAGATTCAGAAAACTCAGTAGACAAATGAAACACCCATGGAAAATATGGCCAATGAATTTTTCAAAGACTGAATATTTTTCCACTAAGGCTGGAAACAAGGCACAGATTTCTGTTCTTACTTCTTCAATTCAACGTATTCCTGGAGGTTCAGTCAGTAAGATCTTATATATAGAAAATCTGCAGAAACCTAATGACTCTTGGACACTATGGAAGTCTATCAAAGTTTGCAAAGTCTGAGATCAATAGGGGAAAATCAGCTGCATTTTTATGTACTAATAAGAAACAATCTACAGAAGAAAATCAAGGAAAATAAATAATTTCAGAAAGAAAAGTACAAAAGCTATGTAGTAAAAATGAGGTAAGTTTTCATAAAATTTGTCAAGAAAAATTAAGTAGAAAAATAAAACATTTTCATTTTGTTCTATTTCTGTGTTCTTGTTCATTCCCGGCCCCACAGGGTGCCAGTCACCGCCCCCCCCACTGTCCCCTCTCTTCCCCAGCTGCCCCTTCCTGCTTTCCTTTTACAGCTATTCCATCACCCATTTCCTACCTCCTCAGGCTCTCCTCTCCCCACCACCATCCTCTTTCTAGTTCATCCTCTCTCTCTCTCTCTCTCTCTCTCTCTCTCTCTCTCTCTCTCCCCCCTCACACACACACACACACACACACACACATACACACACACTTTAGGTTCCTCATATAAGAAAAAGAGAGACTCTTTGAACTAACACAGATTTCATGGCGCTGCCACAAAATACCAGCATGTTTTTCTATAAAAATGAGCAAGGTGACTCCTTAAATTGTATAGAAATACAAAGGACCTAGGCAGGCATGGGGAAAGCAATTTTGAAAGACAAAAATGTTAGTGAAAGAGAAGAATCTGATTTAAGGCCTTCCCCTAAAGCTGCAGTAAGCTACACAGGGCAGCACCAATCTCTACATAAATAAAACAACAACACAGTTCAAAATCTACACCCAGACAGCTATGGTTAGTTTCCACAACCAAGACAGCTCAGTGAGGGCAGGTGATGAGAGGCTTTCAATAAATGGCACACAATTGGATACCATAGGAAAAGAAACACTCTCCCCCAATCTTATTAGATCCTTATCTCCAAATAAAGAGAAAATCAATACATGTCATATGTCGCAGACCTAAAGGTAAGAGCTAGAATTATTAAACTTTTGGTAAGAGATATGAAAAAAAAAATCTTTGTGGCCTTAGGTTAGGCAAAGATTTCTTTCCCACAAAACACAACACCAGTGGCAAAAACACAATAAAAATTAGAATTAGAGGGACTGGAGAGATGGCTCAGCGGTTAAGAGCACTGACTGCCCTTGCACAGGACCTCGGTTCAATTCCCAGTACCCACATGGTGGCTACGAACCATCCTTAACTCCAGTTCCAGGGGAATCCAAAGCCCTCTTCTGACCTCCGAGGCATTGCACGACGTGGGTGTACTCACATACATGCAGGCAATACACTCATACACATAAAATTAAAAAAAAAAAAAAAGAATTAGAATACTGTATTAGTCAGGGTTCTCCAAAGAAACAGAACCGGTAGAACGAATGTATATGTACAGAGATTTATCCGCTTAGCTCACAGGATAGAGTCCAAGTAGTCCAACAACGGCTGCACCACACTGAAGAGGCTGAGAATCTGTAGTCGCTCCATCCACGAGGCTGGATGTCTCAGTAGTCCCAATCTGGTGCTGAAGGTCTGACGAATTCCAAAAGATCAGCTAGTCTTCAGTCTACAGCAGCAAGATGAACTCACAGCGAGAGAGAAGGCAAACAGCAAGAAGCCTGGAGTTCTCCTCTGCCATGGCCTTTTATAATGGGCTGCCATCAGAAGGTAACACCCACATTTAGGGTGTGTCTTCCGGCTTCAGATGATCCAATCAAGAAGATCTCTTTCATTTCAGTTAATCCCAGATCCAATCAAGTTGACACCCAGGATTAGCCATAACAAATACTATTATTAAGCTAATAATCAGAACTATTTAAAAGACACTATTAAGAAAAGGAGAAGACCTCAAGGCTGAGGCAGGAAGATCACCAGTTTGAGGGCAGCCTGGGCTACACACGCCTCCAAAAACGTATGTGGGGGAGAGCAGCAGTTAAGAATGCTTGCTGCTCTTGCAGAAGACATGAATGAGTTCAGTTTCTGCCACCAATGCAGACAGCTCATGACCATCTGTAACTCCAGTTTCAGGGGATCCAATGCCCATTTCTGACATCTGTGGGTACCCATACATAAGTGACATACAGATATACACTTACACACAGGCACAGGCACATACACACTGACACTGATGCAGATATATTCAGACAGACAGACAGACAGACAGACACACACACACACACACACACACACCAAAAAACCCAAATCTTTAAAAATAAAAATAAACAGGCCCACACAGCGACTTCTCCCTCTACTCTTCCACCAAGACCACATGAGTGGTTCCTTGCAAACACTGAACTACAGATAGATACTCAGTCCAAGAGCTCCATCCACACCAAAGACCCTCTGAGCTAGTGCCACAGAAGGGACCTTGTGCCTGGCTCCCTGCACCATAGATATGCAGCTCCAGAGCCTGGTCTCAGAAGAGTGATGCATGTCCACTCTCAACCCCAACCACCCCACACAGTGCTTTGGGACCATGAGTGTGGCTCCCTGTGACCCTCAACTTCAGGTAGGCACCCCCAGAAACCTTCCCTTTCCTAGATGGCAACTCCCAGAGCCTGTCTCCCTGACACCACCCGTCCCACCATTCCACTCAGGGACCTTGAAGAATCCTGCAATTTGTGACCTGAAGATTGGCAGTGAGAATCTTCTAACTCAGCAGAAGGTTTACTCCTGGGCTCAGACATTCACATGTCCCAGCTGCATCCATGCATCCATACAAACTTACCCCAAGATCAAATATCAAGCACAGCTCAGCAGGTACACAATCTGACAAGTAAGAGCAACAAAGATACAAAGGCCAGCATAACAAGGGGGACCAAAACCAGAGAGAACCAGAAACCCAATGAAAAGGCAGGCTAAGGAGCTGACAGAGTTCTCAAAAGAAGAAATAAAGACAGCTAAGAAACAGCATAAAAAGTGTTCAGCATCTTTAGTAATTAGGGAAATGCAAATTAAAACCACTCTAAAATGGCCTGGTGTGGTGATACAAGCCTTTAATCCCAGCACTGGAGGCAGAGGCAGGCGGATCTCTGTGAGTTCTGGTCTACACAGGCCAGGTGGGGCTATAGGGAGACTGTCTCAAAAAAAAAAAAAAAAAAAAAAAAAAACCCAAAAAAAAAAAAAAAAAAAAAAAAAAGACCAGAAAGAAAGAAAAAAACCCACTTTAAGATTTCATCTTACCCAGTCAGACTGGCCAAGATCAAGAGAACAAATGATACCAAATGTTGGAGAGGATGTGGGGAAAGGGGGACACTCATCCACTGCTGGTGGGATTGCAAACTTATGCAACCTCTATGGAAAACAGTGTGGCAAACTCTTAAGGTAGGCACCCCCAGGTTCTAAAAATGAACCCACCATTTGACCCGGTTATACCACTGCTTGGCATATACCCAAAGGACTCATCCTATTGCAGAGACACTTGTATGGATGTGTGTTGCTGCTCTTTTCACAATAGCTAAGAGATAGAAGCAACCTAAGTGCCCCTCAACTGACAAGTGGATAATGAAAATGTGGTTCATTTATATGATGGAGTTTTACTCAGCAGTAAAGAAAGATGAAATCATGAAATTTACAGGTAAGTGGATATATCTAGAAACTGTTATACTAAGTGAAGTAACACAGACTCAAAAAAAAAAAAATGATGTATATTCTCCCTCTTAAGTGGATCCTAGCACCAAATCCTTTTAAACAAATATCCTAGTCACTACTCATCAAAGAAGCTCATTTTGCACTAGTTGGAGGCTATTACCAAGTACCATGACTGGTCACACAAGGACATTGTCTATAAATTGCCCAGGCCTAAGTGACAAATTGCAACTTCTACACCTAAGGTTCATGGAACATAGAACAGGGGTAAAGAAGAGGTCACTAATCAATCTCTCAGTTCCCATTAATAAAGCTCCCTTATGTGGCGGAGGGCCAGGAACACAAAAGGCCACAAATGGCCAAAGCATAGAAATCAAGAGTCTGCTGAATGCTAGTCCTTATACAGTGCTCCTATATTAAACCTTATCCACCCAAGGCTCAGGGACCATTGAGGAAGAGGGTGTGGAAAGATTGTTAAGAGCCAGGGAGGAGGTGCAGGACCATATGGAAACAGAGTCCTACAAGCTCCTGAGAACCTGCTCGTATGATTCTATGGCAATGGTGTCAGCACACAAAATTCCATGAAAACTCAGGCAGACAAAAACCCAGCATAGAATCTGGAAATGAACAGCAGACCCCAAACTTATTTGAAGAAATATTGGCAACTGATTGCTGCTAGGTGAACAAGAGTTGATCTTCCTAAAATAAGGGAGTCTAGATAGGTTATGAAAGGATGCTGGTGGGGATGGGGATATAAAGATAACTAATATTAAGATGTTCTGTATGAATTATACAAAAATTCAATAAAAAAATTTAAAAAACAAACAAAAAACCCCCACAATGTCACAAGTGGACTTTCCTGTTTTGGAGTTGTTGCCCAGAGGGTTCCCACGGACCATCAAACAATCATTATTCTTGGCTACCCCTGACAACTTGACAGTAAGACCCTATTGCTGAAGTTACCACATATTTGAGTCATAGAACATGGAGGAATCAAGCTGGCACTGAGCTCAAAGCTTTGTTTCTACTAGTGGCTTTCACAGTGCTGGAGGATACTACACATGCTACCAGAAGGGAAAAGTAATCATGAATCTTACCCAGCTGTGAGCCTTGGTGTAGGAGGAAGTGCGGCCTAAACAACCTGTACATGCGCGCTGCAGACGCGCCAAAAACGTCCAACTGAGTCTAACGTGTATTCTGCCAAAGGACATGGAGATGGCTGACTCAAGATGGCTCGATAGAAAGGGCCAATGAGGATCAGACACAATCCGAGAAAGCCTACTAGGGCCAATGGGACACCGGGAGGGGGGATATAAGGGAGCCCCTTATCCACAATAAAACGAGTCTGCAGCTGCTCGCACTGCCTGCTTCTCATCTGATTCCCGGTGTCTGTGTCGTGACTCCGTGCCGACTCTACCATGCCCGGAGGGCCCCAGGACACACGCAACACCTTGGGAGCTCTAACAGTAACTGTCCTGGCAAGATAGACCCAATGATGCAGTAGTGGCATAAATGTTATGAGAGTAACCAACTAATTTCAGATTGGATTCAAGGTCTGCTTCACAAGATGGAACTCACACCCGGCATTGTTACCAGGGCCAAGAACTTGTAGTTAGGTTACAAGCCTTAGTGGAAAACCTACTACTATTATTCTGTTAAATGAACATAGCATTAAACCATCTCCTAATGGCCTGTAGTTATGCCCACAGATTCGTGCATCTCTCAACTCTTATAAGAGAGGCTTCTTTTTGCAGCATATAGTAAAGAAAACAGAAAGCCACAACTATCGAACATGCAGAGAATAAGAGACTGCATATTGCTTAGTCCTCAATGGGACAGCCATATCATACTCCTTCCCCAAAGGCTCAGGAGCATTGTGGAAGAGTAGAAAAAACTGCGAGAGCCAGAGGTGGAGGACAGCTACAACAAAACAGTGTTTTCAAGACAGAACAGGGCAGCTGCACATTTAAACCCACAGTGGTTGCAACACCACGCACAGGACCTGAACAAACTCAAGCTAGAAAAACACCCAGCACAGAAGGTGAAGGAGCCATGAGGCTCCCGTTCTAGCTGAGGAACTACTGGCGGATAACAGCTGCGGGGAGAGGGGGAGTCAGTGGGGAGTCAGTTTTCTTGAAGGGTGTGAGGCTGGCTAGGTTGGCCAAGCTCCAGGAGATGGACCCATACCCAAGAGTATTTGAGGAACACAATTTGGACTCAATAGGTCTTAAAAAAATATAGAGGACAGGGAGTGTGGTGGGAGGAAGGTGGGAGGAGCTCTGAGAAGAGATGGGGAGGGGATCTGAATATGGCCAAAATACATTAATAAAATGTTATTAAATAAATGAAGTGAAATAAAAGTCAAGGAAAAGACAAGTCATAGATTCAGAGAATATATTCCTAAATCATATATACCTTGGAAATGGCATTCCCATGCCATGAAAACTACTACAAATTCTTGGGCTTACTAAGGAAAAGACAAATCAGCTGTACCAGCAAAGGAGCCAAGTTTTTAGCTTCATTATCTGGCAATGCCAGTTAAAACCACACACCCAGCAGAATGGTTATAATTCAAAAAAGACCAGATGTAGGTACTCAGGGAGAACTGAATCTGTAGTCACCGCAGGCTGAAGCTCAACACAGTGCAGCTACTGGGAAACAGGTTGGCAGTGTCTTAAAAAGCTAAGCAGAACGCACGGTAGTCCAGCAGCTGAACCATCAGTTATGCACCCAGGAGAAATAAACACTTGTACGTGGATTTTCGAAGTGGTATTCTTAAGAGATGCTCGGACCGTTTCCAGTTAGGGGCTGTCAGTTGTGGAAGGCATAAACAAGCATGGCAACTCCACACAAAGGAAATTCACTTTCAAGTAAAAGCGAACAGCCTCCATTCATGGATGACTCTCAAAAACATTCCTAAGCAAAGGAGGGAAGATACAAGGACGGCTCGCATGATTCCATGTGCATGGAATTTCTAGAACAGGCAAACTCCTTACAAGAGACAGAAAGTCCATCAAGGTGGCGTGGGGCTGAAGGTAGAGGAGGACTGTTTGCAAAGAGGTGTTCAGAAATCTGACAGATCAAAGTCTTCGAAGATTCACTGTGATGCCGGCTGCACATGTATAAATTTACTAAACCTTCAAACCGAACTAAACTTTCCACAGGGTGTGAACAAACCATCAGCCGTGTACAAAGAAGGTCAAAAGGCAAAGATACTTTAAAGGGGAGATGCTAACATGGAAAAAAATTATGTTCAGGACTGCAAATCATTCAAGGACTTGAAGAATCAATGTGTGCCCCACTTTCCAAGGACAGCCACAGGGCAACAGGGAGGCAGAGCATTTGTACCAAAATGGGGAAGGACCACAGCCACCTGCAACACCAGCTCCGGAATCCGATGCTGTCTTGGGCACCTGCATGCACATTATGTGCATGCTTGTGCATGTGCTCATGAGCACGTGTGCACACACACACACACACACACACACACACAAATAAATCTTAAGAAAAAAATGTAAATGACCTGGGCTAAGAGCAGAAAAGGCTTTGAAACATTTAGAGAAGGGCTGAAGCCAGGAGTCCTGGATCAGAGAGACAAGTGCGACAGTTCCCAGTCTTTTAACCTGAATGTCTGGAAGGGAAACCTTCCCTGAATGACTAAGCCATCTTATCACTGGCTGCTGTATGGCCCAGACCAAGTTACTTAGCCTTTGTAAGTAATTTTGTGGATTTCGTTTCTTCTAGTAAAAGCATGCAGAAGTAAGTTTATTAGAATAGCTGAAGTCCTCAGAAGTCACTTTCTCCACAAGGCTGGTATGCACTGCATCACCTAGCTTACAGCAACATTGTCAGAGAAATGATAATGAATATCACTCACCCCTGCGTAAGCACAAAGTGCGAGGCAATATGCTAACCATTTAAATTTGTTTAAGGAAACCTTCTTCTAAGTCTCCATGACAAATGGGGAAAGCACCATTAGTGAAATAAGATCTGGAGAGGTAAACTACTGGCAGAGAATCAGGATATAGTAAATGAGGGACCTGATCTGAAGCTGTTAATCATGACCCACGGCCATCTTCCCTGACCTGTGTCAACATGCCTTCACTGCAGATGGGCTGTAAACAGCTCACCATAAGTTTACTGAAAAGAAAACTTATAATTACGATGGTTTTTCTGTAGGAATTTGCTGCAATGTAAAAATCTGTTTGTATTTGCAGTTGTATTTTAGAGCAAAGACAACTGTGCTCCATAGAGGTTAAGAGATTGTGAACGGTCACCAGGCTACTGCTGGGAAAATCAGGATTTAAACCTCAATCACCCAACCATCTCAGTGCCCTGTCTACGACTCATATGAGAACAGAGAGGTAATTTAAAACTAAATGGTCCCTGGTTGCATGGTCCCTAAGACCTTTTTCTTGTTTTTTTCTATAAACAAGAATAATTATCATTACTCATCAAGACATGAGCAGTGTAATCACACCCATCTGCAGATGGCTCAGACTGATGCTCCAACAGTGTCAGAGGGAAGAAATCAGACTTAGGCCAGACAGATTAGGCCCTTCATTAACAGCCTTGTGACCAAAAGTTACTTCAAAGACCCCAGCTTTAGACCCACCTTCCACAAGAGGGGGAACACAAGACAACCCTTTCTGGATGGGGGTGAGGTCATGAGCTTGTGGCAGCAGCAGGCACACAGTAGGTGCTTAACTGATGTCTACTAGCTTCTGATCTCCCTACAGGTCCCAAGCGGGGTCAGCGGCTGCACCAGTTCTGCCACTTCCACAGCCTGGTTGTATTCATGGCTCTTGTCAACTGGTAAGTACTAGACAATCACAGAAAAGTGGATCAGAGTAGAAAAGATATCTAAGAAGACCTTATGCAACATGAATAACTTTATTTTCCTTTATCCTAAACAATATAAGCCAAAATCAGAGGACAAAAAAATGTGGTGAGCTGGCTTATGTGTGAAGTGGAAACAAGTTTAAAACACTCCAGATCTGATCAATATTCCGGCTGCAGTGAAGTTTGAGTGCTACAGTGTCTACTGAACAGATCTCTGTAGCATTTCAGTCTCCAAAGGTTTATCAAGTTAAAATGACTGCACAAATAAAAACAGTGCAGACAAGTTGGAAACGAAACATAATTTAAACTCAAAGTTTTAGCTGGAGAGTGACCGCTTCAATAGTAGTACTGTGTGTTTTTCCTTTTGGAAAATCTGTTCAAATGAAGTATTGATCTTTCTGACAGTCTCCATCCGTCGAAACTTCTAACTGTTGACATTCACTATTTAGAATTTATGTATGCATGTATCTGTCTGTTTGTCCATTCATCCATCCATCAATCCAATTTCCATTATTATTTTCTGATTAAAACACAAATGTGAATTCTTTTCCCAGAACAATGTGACCAAATCACCAACTCTGCAAGTGATCATACCTGAGACGTTAATAAAACTGTATTTACAGTCCTGTTTTCTTAGGCTTGAGTAACAAGTAACCATAAAAGATATATATATATATATATATGATATATATGATATAATATGATATATAAGATATATATTATATATGATATATATGTGTGTATTCCTACCTGAAAACAGAATACAAAAAGTAACAGCCTAAGCTGGGTGTAGAAGTGCATGACTCATCCCAGCCCTTGAAGAAGTTGAAGCAGGATGATCGCCAAGAGTTCCAGGCTAGCCTGGGCTATAGAGTGAGACCCTGTGTCAAAAACAAACAATTTTTATAAACCAACAAATGTGAACTTTTTCACAGGGGAATACCCATAAAATGTATAGCTCTTGGGGAGAAGTTTAAACCTACTTGTTTGAAGATACTGTTTTCAAATATTGGGCAAAATCTGCATGCTCACATAAAATTGACATTTTAAGTCTTTCACTGCAAAAACTTTTTTTTTACTAATTAGTTCCCTTTCCTTCCCTGCATCAGCAGTAAGCGAGCTTACACTGTCAAGCCCAGCAGTGGGGCCACATGAGTGAGGAGACTCTACACTACGTTGGTAGTGCGGGGGATGCTGAAGGTAGAACTTGTATGAAAATGTCCTCACACGACCTATACCATGTACGATGAATACATGCAATGAAACATTTTTGAAAAGCAGTTTATTTAAAAATAATTCTTTGGTATACATATAATTCTATGATTTATTAAAAATTAAATTAAAAACAAAGTTATATACCCAGGTTTTTATTTATTTATTTATTTTTATGCATATGAGTGTTATGCCTGCATGTCTGTAAGTGCACCTATGTTATATACTGCCCATAGAGGTCAGAAGATAGTGTTGGATCCCCTGGAACTGGAGTTACAGACGGTTGTTAGCTGCCACGTGGGTGCTGGGATTTGAACCCGGGTCTTCTGTAAGAACAGCCAGTGCTCTTAAATTGCTGAGCCTTCTCTCCAGTCCCAGGTTTTTAATTTTTCTAAGAGTAATAAAAAAGAAACTGGAAAAATCTAAATGAGCCATCTAATTAAATTTAACTGTTTTGAAGTTAAAGTAATCCATGTGGCGTAAGGAAGGGTAAAATGGTAAATAATCTGAGAACATATTATAAACCTCTAGACATATGGGAGAGACCAGAATTTGAAATGGAAAAACAAAAGACCTTAATGTCTGTAGTAAAAACCCACAAGCATATGAGAAAATTGTTTCTGAAATTCAGAAAGCAGAATTTGTTAAATAGACAAGGGGAAAAGAGGGGGAGGAGCCAGAGGTGGGGACACCAAAGAGTTTAGTGGCATTTATTGTAGTTCTATACCTGGTGTCAATTCAAAATACACAGTTCCGCTTCAAGTAAAACGCAAACGATCATCACTGTTAACTCAAAATTAAATAAAGGCCCTGCTAAGTGGGTTTTCACCCTGTGGCGGCATGCTTACATTTTACAGCAAATATTCTGGAATAAGCACAAAGCCTCACATAAGACCAAAGATATTGCTTTAAAAATTAACAGTAAGCACGTTGGATACTACTGTTATAATATTTAAAAGGAGCCATATTAAATTTCATAGAATTCTCACACATCTGTTATTAAAATCATTTTATGACACTGAGGGTTGGAGTGGAGGTATTTACTATCTATGGTGCTGTTAACATGATTCTTATATGAGTTTTTCTGTTTCTATGGTAACATGAATTATAAGGTTCAATGAAGCCGGATTCGGTGATGTGTATTTTTCTGTTATTCGAGGTGAAAAGGAAATGAAACATTTCTAACATTCATACACTGCAGAGGATGTCTGAATTCCATTTAGAGATAAGACGATAATTACTAAAGTAATTAGAATTCTTCCTGGATGGAATTATTTTGCACACAGTGGAAATTTAGATTTGGGAGTGAAGGCACAGGCTGCCACATTCAGAATCGGTAATTAATTACAGCTTGAGCCACTCGATACCCTGGAACCCACTACACCTTCCTCTCTTCGACTGAATGCAATGGGAAAGAAAACTGGTCCCCACCCCCATCCCTCAAGTCAGGAAGATAAAGCAGGTGAAATCATTTTATTCAAGAGAAATCCAATTACAGAAATAATCAACTTTTCCCTCTTGCTTTATTTTTTCATATTTGAAAGGGCATTCACATTAGCAGAACCAATTAAATGAATATCAGGACAGGGTAAAAACTACAAAGTTGGGCAAGTTTCGTAAATCTTTTAAAATGAGACTTTGAAAAAAAAAAAAAACCACTTACTGAAATTTTAAAGACTCAACCCTGTATCACAGCATTCTCTAATGGGAGTAAAATCAAAGGTGATAAACATTAGGCCCAGAGAAGAGGATTTATAATTCATAGTCATAATATAGTGCCTCTAATATTCAACCCATTATCAGCAACAAATCAGGCCAATTATTATCCTTAATGGGTGTTTTCTCACTAAGAAAAGGCATCTAGAGGGCCAGGGATGTAGCTGGGTTGGTAGATTGCTTGCCTAGCATGCAAAAACCTCTCAGATTCCCAAAACTATATATATTGTCGTGCACATTTGAAATTCCCAAACTAGGGAAATGGAGGCAGGACGATCAGAAGTTCAAGACCAGTCTGGGTTACATGAGACCCTGTCAAGGAAACAAATTATATTTATATATACTTATAAATATATTTCTCTCTATATAGACATACAGGTATATATACCTATACAGTAGAAATTACACAACCCACTACATCAAAACAGATTTGTAATTATTTTATTCACAATTAACTGAACTGATATTGTTATTGCTTCTCTGACGTCACTCTAATCAGGTCAGGGTTGGTAAACCGTAGCCCAAGTGCCACTTATCCCTGTTACTTGCTTTGTAAATAAAGTTTTATTGACATACAGCCACACATATTCATCTGCATGTTGTTTATGGCACCTTGCTCTCTAGGCACAAAGTTGAGGTGCTGTGACAGGTGCAACAGAGACTACAGGGTCCACAGAGCCCAAACCAGTTACCACCTCTGAAATTCTCCCCCATCAGACCAGGGACACTCTGGAGTTTGCTAGGTGTTCCCAGGGACACTGCAGGGTGCTCCTGGGTGGGGCATGTAGCACTCTCAGGAACTTCCTGTGTGAGCTGACAGGACAATTCTTGGCCTCTATCCAGGGTCTTCTCTGTGATCCATCACTGATGACATTTTCAGATTTGGTTTTTCTCTTGGCATTTATCTGCATACGGGTCTCGTGTACTTTGTCTCCTAATGAGCCATGAGGAGGTGAGCAGGATGGGCTCACTTTCACAATCCAAGATCAGGCAGCAACCTCATGGGCGTGAAGGGGGATGGGGTGGGAAGAGCCTTGAGAGCCACAGATCATGTGAAATGCTCAGAAGTGGAGGATAGACAAGGAGATGAGTTAATAAGTTCAATATAGCAACGGCCTGGACAGCCGCACCAATGGTTGTCCCTGGCTACCAGTCTCAGTATTTTAAACTCAAGGACGGTCACTCTGGCAAGGGATGGGAAAGTAGAGATTCACAGGGCTTTCTAAATGACAGACTTCTCTTGGGGCAAAGTTCAGACTTTACTGCACTGATGACAATGGCATTCTGTCTTGAGTGAGCACTTTGCTTAAAAGTATATAGTAACTCTGTCCTTTCACCCACAATTTCCACCTCCAGAAATAACTGGATTGGCAAGGCTGGGTCCATGTTCACAATGCAAAGCTAGAGTTTATGTGCAAATTTCAGGTAAAATGTGGGAGAGAGGTACAACAAGGGGTGCTGGCAGTGAGGGGGGGTGAGAGGACTCTGACACTGACTCTGCTTCCAAAGGGTATGGTCCTCTCAGTGTAACAGCCTCTTCACTGGATGATGCTCCTCCGCTGGCTCTCACTCTGAGCATCTGAGAGGACCGCAGTAGAGGCAGCAGGTGTCTGCTAGCCCATCCCATGTGGGTGCCTGCTGCTTAGACACTGGGCCTGTCACTTCTCAAGAAGCTTCCCTGGGGAGGCACTGACCTTGGAAACACTGACTGTGTTGCTCCATGCTGTGCTGGGCTGGCCTTTCACTGCTCTAAGTTCCCGGCTCCCATAACCACAGAGCCCTACCGAGGCCAGTCTTCATGATCCCACAGGACACTCATGGCTCTTTCTGATCCTGAGTAGCCCTGTAGGGTGCTGCTACTGTGGCTGCTAGAGAGGTAGCTTTGCACACCTGACATCATGTCCCAATCATTCAACAACTAGACAATAGCACCAATGACATCATTCTGTTAAAAGAGGAATCTTGGTAACTACTGCAGCTGACATACCAAGTCCTGCACAGCCAGTAGCCTAGCATGGGAACCAAGGTATTTCTTCACCCCTCACCCAATTCACAACCAAATGATGGCTCCAAAGACCCAAAGCAGGCCATATGCCACGATCCTTCTGTGTTATTTCAACTGTTCTTGGGTTTGTCTCAAGGCCTCCCTTCTAAAGTTCATCATGAAACTTAACACACATACCCCCAAACCCAATGCTACAATATCAAGAGGCATGGCCTGCAGGAGTGACCCTACATCATCAGGGATCAGCAGTCTTTTAAAGGGGTTGGATGTTGATGTCTTTTCCCTGTCTTTTGTGTAGGAACTCCAACTCTGAGATGGCTCCATCTATGAGGAATGAGACCCCACCAGACACTGAACGTTCAGGGGACTGGATGATGAACTTGTATCCTCTAGAACTGTGCATAAAATGCCCAGTCAGAAGTACTGTTTTACAGCAGGATGGACTACAAGACTGAGACATCAGAACAATCTTTTGAGATTCAGAAAGGTGACAGGAAGCTGGGGAGAGGGCCCAGTCAGTAAGCGTTGACTGTGCAAGCTTGAGGACCTGAGTTTGGAGCCCCAGAACCCAGATAAAAAGCCGGCCAGGTAGCATGCGATGTACCTGACTGAGTACCAATGTGCCCAGAAAGTGTACAAATGTGCATCATGCTACCAGCCAGGGTTTGGAATAGTAAGGTTTACCCAGAGGAAGCTTTAACTCCAGCAGAACGGGGTTCAATCTAATTAAAGACAGTGACATACCTACACACAAGAAGCAAGAACACAGATGCCAAGTATAAAAGGGTCACTGAGCACTTTCCACTGCAGAGAATGGAATGCTGATGTGACCAGCACTGCCAGGTCCAAAACAAGGCGAGCGAGAAGGCAGCGCAAGAGGGCATGGAAGACAGCACAGAATCACGAGCCTAGAGAAGAGAAAGTGAAGACACGGGGCAATCTGCAGCAATCTGTGGGTGGGACTAGGCACGACAGCCACCAAGCCGCTGCTCAGTGGAGAAGGCACTAACTGAACATGTGTCCCCAAGGAGTCCTGTCCCACCTGCCTACTGATGGAGCTCCAGTTACAGTATTTTCCCTTCTGGAATACAAAATACTACACAGGCTATTGCCTTCAAGAGCATGAAGGTGAGACGCTATTGCTGAAGACAAGACGTACTTTGGACATGGGACTTGAAGCAATGGAGCTGGAACTGACCTGGAAGCCACCTCCCTGAAGACCAGCTCTCATAGTTTTGGGGAACACGACGCAAGCTGCTAAGGGAGAATATCAATTGATGGTCCACCCTCAGCTTTAAGGCCTAATAGCCACAACAATGACCAGCACAGCAAACTATATTGTGGCAGCAGTGGCACTTTTATCTTGGGGGTAATCAACAGCTCCCTAATTGAACTTAAAGCCCACTCAATGGAAGGGAACTCGTGTGGTACTAGAAACACAGTCAAATATACATAGCTGGAGAGGTCACAGATCTTAGAGAAAAAAACCCAAGGCTTTCACATCCCTAGACAATGTATATGCTAAATATGGATCCTTATATTTACAGACAAGTACGCCAGTCACCACTCATCAAAGAAGCCTCTTTTGAAACAGATGGAGACTTACAAAGTTCCACAACTGATCACACACAGAAATTGTCTGTGAAAAGCCCAATTGTAAGGGACATATCTACAGTGGAACCTCTACACCTAAGGCTCAAGGAACATAGTGGAACAAGGGGTAGAGAAAATCCTAATGCACCTCTGAACTCTCATCAATGAAGCAACCTCACGTAACAATAGGGCAATGAACACAAAGGGTCCCAAATGGCCAAAGTGTAGAGAATAAGAGTCTGCAGAGTGTGGGTCCTTGGGTAGGATTCTTATATTAAACTCCACCCACCCAGGGCTCTGGAGCCTTTGTGGAAGAGGGGGTGGAAAGACTGTAAGAGTTGTGGGAGGAGGTGCAGGACCACATGGATACGGAGTCTTACAGGCTCCTGGGCCCTTGCACACGGGAACTTAAAGCAGTGGTGACAGCATGCCTAAGATTCATGTAAACACAAAGAGGCAAAACCCCAGCAAAGAACTCTGGAAACGGGCAGCAGGCCCCAATCTCAACTGAAGAACTATGGGGCAGCTGATTACCGCTGGGTAAGGAAGAGCTGATCTTTAAGGGAGTGACTCTAGATGGGCTGACTAGACCGCAGTGGATAAACTTGCACTGAAGAAGTTCACGGGATAATAACTTAACTTGATACATGGCAGAACGCATGAAATCCAACGGGGGGGCTATGGAAGAGTGCCATTGGGGGCATAAAGATAATTAAGATGTGTATGAGATACACAAAATTTAATTAAAAAATTTTTGTTGTTTTTTTTTTTGTTTTTGGTCTTTTTGAGACAAGGTCTCCCTGTAGCTGCAGCTAAAAAATATTCCATGAAACACTGGGTGGCAAATTCAACTAGGGACTGTCTGCTTCCCACACTCTGCCATTTCTCCAGAGGTCCACGGCATGTGTTCCATGCAGCCTTTGGGAAGAACTGTTTTTAATGTCTGCACTGGGCATATAAGTAAGCTGAATATACCAGAAAGGCACAGGAAGTGACCGCGGCAGCAGAATGCAGAGCACGCACTGCCATAGACACGGATGACAGATGGCGTCTGGAGGCGGCAGAGTGCAGTGAATGCATGAAGACAGGCCCTCTTCCTGAGTGAGGGCAAGAGCTTCCTGTAAGAGGCAGGAAACACTGGAATGAAGAACCCAGATCACACAGACTTGGGACCCTGAAGACTTACACGGTCACCTAGTTCCTCCATACTCAGTTATTTTTGAAAACGTGGACGGAGAAGCTGCCGTGGGCTCTGAAGACTTCCCAAGGAGAATCCACCTGAGTTAATACCAGCAATGGAGCTGATAATTGATTTAATCGGTATCAGAGGAGAAGATGGTCCGTTTCTGACACTGCTGAGCCACACACTGAGCCAGACGCTATGGCTTCCAGTGAAAACCTCACTCACAGATGCCAGGTGCTCACCAGCAACAGCTGAAACAGCTACAGCTTAGAAGTGACAGGGTTCGAGGAAAACACACATGGTGCGCACTCTGCCTTGCACATGTTCCCTCATCAGATCCTCCTCACCCTCTTCCAGAATACTATAATATTTAAAATATTTTTAAGTTAAAAATACTTGTTTATTGAAGCTCGGGGAGATTAGATGATTACTCCTAAGTTAGAAAGGTGGTAAAGGGGAGAACAGCAATCTTAATCCTTAAAGCCTGGTTCTGAAGACTGAGCTCTTCATTCAGAAATTTATTATCTCCTGGTCAATCAACAGAATTCAGGAGTAATGAATGAGTTGGTACAATGAACATTATAGAACAAATCCTTCACTGGCATGTGAGCTCAGAATTAAACAGGATAGTTGGACGGAACAGAGGCATGGGGTATTGAGGGCCATATCCGATACTATGTGAGCTAGGAACCTGACTTTAAGTTACAGTAAGGAAAAGAAAGGAAGGAATGAAGGGAGGGAGGGAGGGAGGGAGCAACAGAGAGGGACAGAGAGGGAGGGAGAGAGGAAGAGAGATGAGTGACCTTCTAACTCAACAGAGATGAAATATCATTTCAACATATAAAATAAGTATAAATTAAATATAAGTATAAAACCTAATGAAATATATCACATTCAATTTTTTCTATACTAAGACTCTGAAGCCTGGTATGTATTTCCTACTTATAGAACAGCTCAATTTGCCACACTGCACATGTTCAACAGACACAAGCGGCTATGGGACTGGATAGCACAGGCAGAGAGAAAAGGTGAAGACACACTCAAATGAAGGAAGAGAAAGATTAAAACAGCAAACATCATGGGGTGCAGGAGTTCAGCTGAAAAGGAGTCAGGACCAGCAGGAATATGCTTGCAGAAAGGACCTACCAAAGGCCTTGTGAGAAACAGCATCTTCTGAGGCCTTAGGGGAAAGGCACGATAAACATGGTGCAGAGACGGCCCTAGCTAGGACAGTGGCTGTGGGAACTGTCCAGAAGGAAAGGGAGACAGCAGGCCCACATACCCACCAGGGTACCCAGAGCCTCTAGAGAGACAGCAGTCCTCTAAGAGATGCAGTCTTTGCCTCCCCAGCACAAGGCACACTCTGTGTGTCTAAAGTGTGTGTGGAGGAGAAGGGATGAAGCAGTTATGGGGGAGGGGGTGGGACAAAGACACATGAAGCTGAAAAATCAGTTGGATGGCAGGGTGGACTCACTGTTAGAAATGCTGGGGAAGCGTCATTAGACTTGGAACTGATTAATATGTGGGCAATGTGAAATTTCTAATTGAAATTCTCCTTGACAGATAAAAATAGCGTGGAATAAACAAAAAGAAGAAAAATAACGTTGGTAGAGAGAGTGTGACACTCTAGATGAGGCTTTAAAATTATTTTTATTTTATGTGTATGAGTGTTTTGCCTCCATGTATGTAAGTGCACCTGTGCTTGTGATGCCTGTGGGGGAGGTCAGAAGAGGGCATCAGATCCCCTGGGACTGGAGTTAGGGACAGTTGTTAGCTGCCATGTGGGTGCTGGAAAACTGAACCCAGGTCCTCTGCAAGAGCAGTCAATGCTCTTAACCCCCAAACCATCTCACCAGTCTCTAGATGACTCTTTGACCAGATTTAAAAGATACATAAAAACGTCTCTAATTTTAGACTGTGTTCTTAAAGATTAAGTCTCCTGGCTAGGGATGTGGCTCAGGAGCACAGAGCTTGCCTAACGCACATCCCTGGATTTGATCTCCAGCACTGAGAAAAAGGAGCTCCACATAAAAAAATCTGAAAAAAACAACAAATAGCTTATATGATAATGTCTCAAAACCAACTTTATTGATGAACATGAAATACGAAGGAAACATTTCTGTACTTTGACTACAACATGTACCACTACCCACATATACTACAGCCCAGAGAAAAATTCAACATTAAGGCTATATTCACTAAAAAGAAAAACTTTACCAAAAGTCTTTATCAAATTATCTAATACCGAATGTGATGGGCAAGCATTGTATGTTAAGTATATTTTGAGAAAACTAAGATTTTCATAGTAACAATAAAAAATCTAAGTTAGAAAGGAGATTTGATACTAAAACTATACTTTATTTATTAAACTGGAAATTCAGTTTGAAAGAGTGATGTGATTTTAAGCTTCAGGTTTCTTTTTTTTTATGCAAACCTTCTGTTTCCATTACTTTTTTGCAAATTTAAATCCGCCTGTGGTGTGCACATTTCCAATAAATACATCAGCATCCAACTCCACACCAGCAGGACACCTGCTAACATCTTTTATTCATGTGCGTGCTCCCAGTGCTAAGCAATTATATTATTTCAAATATTTCTAAATGTTTTCTGTGACTACCTAGCATAACCACGGGTTACCTCACAAATCACTGCTTTCCCTTCGTTCTTTATCTAAATCTACGAGTGAAAGACTTATGTATGGTGCTGTGTACAGAGGTCGATGATAGCTCATTACAGATAGAAGAAATGGCTTCATGTGCATGAGCATGGGGTACCTGTGTAGACTGTGCTTCCTATCCAAGACCCGGCCCCTTGGCTCTGGACAAACCAACTGTTACAAGCTCTGGAGAGGAAAATAAGTATTAAAAGCTGGCTACTGCAGCTCTGCAAACACCCTGGAAGAATCACCGGTCTCCCACAGAGGTGCACCATGACGCAGCGTCTGCACTCTACTTGGCATCTCTTCTTCAGGTGCGACATACAGGTATGGAGAGACCATCACACTTGAGAGACAGAGTGAAAGGACTCAGGGAAAGAGGAATGCACACGTTATTTTTTCCTTTGTTAACACATTCCTCTCACAAATGAAGCTGGTAAATCTGACAAGCAATGAACTTCTGTACTAATTCCAGATCCACGCATGGTGGGTGCCTTGTGTCATTTATTCCTAGGACAAGCTTATGCCATTTGTTCGTAGGACTAGTATTTGAGGGGGAAAAAGGTAGCTTTGAAGATTAATAAATTTATGTCAGATGCTGAAATAATGTTATCACAATATAATTTTAAAAATAAATTGGAAACTATTCATCAGCATTTGCTAGGTAAATGAGGACTTAGTGAAGCTCTTCAATTTCTTTAAATCCATATTCACATGATAGGAAGCTGAAGTAGCTTGTGGCTATTACTAGGCGGTTACTTACTCTACTTCCTTCTAATCCAGCTTTTCTCACTAACACTGATTATACAACATAAACACACATTTAATCTCAATTTGACTGACATTCAACTCAACTCAAACCATCACACACAAAGCTTCATCACAGGGACAAAGGACCTCAGACCATTATTGTTTCATGACTAAAGAATGAGTGACTTAAGACAAAAAGCTCAACATCCTTAAACTTCATTGCTATTCCTTCTCTAATAAATACCATCTGCTGTGTACTTTAGGGATATAATACCCGTCAAAAACTCCATCGTATTATGAGAGCCGGCACCAAGTTGATCTGAAATGCATATTTGAACAGATGTGTTTAAATTACATCTCCGTCTATCCACATGCATAAATTCAGAGCAAGTGTGTGTTGATTTAAAATGCATAAAAAAAGGGATTGGAGATGCATCGAAACTGAACAGCCTCTCCACGGATCAAGGCTCACATTACGAAAGGTCATCACTAAAAATAAAGTTTGAATTTATTAAGGGTTGCACCAGGGGGCTGTTCATGGGAACCAACTTCATGTTTGCCACACAAAAATCAGCAGTGAAGCTGTACGAATTTTTACCAAGTCTTCCATGTAAAACATTCAGATTGTTCCACACAGGCAGGAAAAGAACTGGATGAGAGATATCAAAATAGAGAAAATTACAGGCCTGCCTATTGACTGGCACTGGTTTATGAAGTTCAGTCCTCCATTTAACCATATTTTGTGCACCTCTAAAATATTTGCCTGAGATTTTTACAGGCATAATAATGTGATTTAATATTTTGTAGATATGCTTCCAAAAGTTAAAAAAATCCAATAAAAAAGCAACTATGAAGTTCATCAAGAGTTAGCAAGAAATGAAACAACATAGGCATAAAAGCAGCTGATCAACCGTTCTCTGCACCCTCAGTCACGGGTGAGGCACTCAGAGTCTGGGTGACTTGCCTATTCACTGTTCAGTTAATGGTATGTGTACTGGACAGCTTCGTTTGTCAACTTGACACACTCAGAAAGAGGGAACTTCAACTGGGGAATTTCCCCTCTCAGACTGGCCTGTGGGCATGTCTGTGAGGCCTTTTCTTGATTGTTAAGTGGCATAAGACGGCCCAGCCCACTGTGGTGGTGCCACCCCTGGGCAGGTGGTCCTGGGTTGTGAAAGAAAGCAGGCTGAGTACAGGCCCAAGGACAAAGCCAGTAAGCAGCACTCCTCCATGGTTTCTGCCTCAGTTCCCGGGTCCAGGTTTCTGCCCCAAGCTCCTGCCTGACTTCCCTCAGTGATTGGCTGACACTTGGAAGTGTAGGATGAAATAAAGCCTTTCTTCCCCACCTTGGTTTTGGTCAATGTTTTATCACATCAATAGAAAGTAAGCAGGACAGTATACAAACAAGTACTTGCTGAATGGATTTCCTGGTCTAAACATCACTTAAGTTTATGCCACTCTTCTGAAACACCTGCAGCACAGCTTCTGAGACCTGAGTCCCAGTGAGGGAGCTGAAGACAGCAACGCACACACATTCCTGATTCTTTTGAACTATTGCTAGGTCTACCAGATATTTTCTTGAATCACAGATAAATTTAGAAAGCAAAGTTAAAACATACAACTGAGGAAAAGTTGTGATGTTGTTGTTTTTAATAAAAACCATCTTCCAAATTAACCTTTCACGCTTTGGTAGGACAATTTAAGAAAGCAGAGACAGCTGGGCATGGTGGCACATGCCTTCAGTTCCAGCACTTGGGAGGCAGAGGCAGGCAGATCCCTCTGAGTTCAAGGCTAGCCTGGTCTATAAGGTAAGTTACAGGACAGCTGGAGCTACAGGGAGACCCTGTCTCAAAAAGACCAAAAAGAAAACAGAGTCAACCATGTCAACATGGATCTCAGGTTGATTCAGGGAAGCTCAGAAATGCAGGAGGAAAACCAGCTTTTCTATAGCAAATCGTGTCTGAAGAAGCCAACTGACACTACGTTTTACTGACAGCAAGTTTTCTGAAGCCTGAACTAATTAACCAGGAAGAGTAATTAATGCAATATCATTGTGAAAACAAGGTTTTTTGGGGGGTAAAACTCCATGTTTTCTTGATAATTTTATTCATCATGGGTATTCTGTCCCCCATGGTCTGCAGACCTGGTCAATCTCCTCTGCTCTGCCCTGTTGTGTGCACAGAAAGCTGACCCTACACACAGAGCTCTACCTTGCCCATGCTACAGTCCAGTCCAATGATTCCCTTCAGATCCCTCACTCTTCAGAGACCTTCACAAATACCCAACTTGGCTCACCATTCCTCTAAAATTCTCTGAGCTCTAAGCTTCTCCATCCAGATACCCAAGGATGTTCTTCAAGAACCTTCCTTGAACTTGGACCACATACCAGTGCCTATTTCCAAATGCCAAGTCCTATGTATTTTCTAACATTTTATTATAATTGCTTATTAGCTCTTCCATCAGGACTAGGAAGTTCCTCGAGGACAGTATCCATGTCAATATTGTATGGCACAGCCTTCCCAGAGCTCGGGTCTGACATGGAGGAGGTGCACAATGCCCCTTAATGAGTCAGCTAAAGACTTACTAGTTTCCCTTCTGAAGGAAGAAAAATCAGATCTCAAAAACAGTATTTATTCAGACCTGATTCTCAACTTATCTGGAATAGGTAAAATTAAATATTAATGTAATACTTTTGAGAAAATATTCTAAGATAAGTATAAATTGCATAATAACCTTGCAAAGCAAGAGGCAAAGTAAGGCAGGATCACTGCTGGACAATGAACCATTTTGAGTAAGAACTGAACTGAACTGTCCAACACAGTATGTACTAGCTACTTGTGACTGTTTAAAACTAATTAAATGCGGGGCTAGAGAGATGGCCCAGTGGTTAAGAGCACTGACTGTTCTTGCAGAGGACCCAGGTCCGATTGCCAGCACCCACAGAGCGGCTACAAACCATCCTTAACTCCAGTTCCAGGGAAATCCAAAGTCCTCTTCTGACCTCTGTAGCACTGCACGACATGGGTACACTCACATACATGCAGGCAATACACTCATACACATAAAATAAAAATAACAAATAAAATATTTTAAAAAACCAAAACCAAACAAATTAAACGCAAATAGCATTAAAGATCAAGTTTGCCAATTTCACTAGCTGCCTTCCAAAGTGTTCAATAGCCAAGTATGGCTAGTTGTTGCCATGTCTGACAGCACAGGCTTAGAACATTTCAACCCTGAACAAGCTCTGAGGGATGCCACTGTTTTGTTTTGCTGGCACCAGGGATTGAACCCCACGTGCTAGGCGTAGCTCCCACGTCCTCTGAGCTTTCTTTTCTCTTTCTTATTTTTACAGACAGGATCTTGCTAAGTTGCTCAGGCTGGCCTTGAAGTCTCTCCGTAGCCCAGGCAAGCACTGAATTTGTGCATCTACTGCCTCACCCTTCCAAGCAGCTGGAGTTACGGACCTGTATCATCATGCCTGACTTAGACATCACTATTCTAATGAGATGGAATCCTGCAACAGAACTTCAAAACGAGCCCATTATTAATGCCTGAACTTTCACTTCCTCATTTTGTAAAATACCTATGGATGAGGTTACCCCAAAGACTAGCTGAAGAGATACTGAAAACCAGCTCATTCTTACCTAGCACTTGATCAGTTCGACACACTTCTCTTCCCTCCTGTAACACAAAGGGAGTTTTTCAAAGCACATCTATTGGGTGTTCCCCTCTTTTAAGACTTTTGTCTTTTACTCAGTACTAAAACTAAAGTCACTGCTGTTTTCTCAAACTGGTCTGTAGGGAGGGAACCAGCTCACATGGCCCTCCAGGACTGCAGAGTCTGGGCCTTTCTTCCTCTTAACTCAAAGAGCTTCAGATCCGACTGTTATGTACTAGGCCTACATAAGAGATTTTTGGTTTTTCCTATTAAAGGGTGATAAATGAGGGAAAGTAAGCGAAAATAAGTCAAAAAGAAACCAATGTCCAAGGAAACACACCTAGGCCTTATGAGTCAGAGCATACAGGCCCACTGTAATTTGATGCCTAAGGGCCAACATGGCTCTACACACACTGTGGTGCCAATACCAGTACCAACATCAGCAGCTGACGTGAAAACAAAACAACTGTTATTGAATGATTTTCCGTAGTTCTGACGGATTGACAGACAGCCTGAATATCGCTAACTTGCTAACAGTAGCTCCTAACTTCTGGTTGGAACTGAGTGATCTCCTGAAAGATGGTTACGCCTCCCAAGTGACAAACACACTCAGTGAATATCGCGATCCAGAGACATCATGAGCCGGTATCAGGATTCTGGAGGATATATTTGTGTGAGAGACATTTCCAAAGATGAAAAGCACAGTACATACAAATCAATTTGGACTGATTCTGATGAGAGGGTATGTTGAACTTTAAATCCCAGTAAGTGAAATATTGTCCCAAATAAAGCCATTTTATTTCTTTTACTAGAACTATATTTTTAAGTTACACTATATTAAAATATTTTAAACTCCATCAACAAAAATTTGTAGAAATGTATTTTAGATGTATATATGTATACATATATGCAGGGAATTGTGAACACTAGCTTATATGTTTCTCTATTGAGCCAGGATAGCTTAAAATATATCAAAGTAGAGTCTTCCTCTTAAATGTGGCTTACGGAGAAAAGGTGGGCACTGTGGTGCTGCCTGCCTATAATCCTGGCCCTCATGAGACTGAGGTCAAGGCCAGCCTGAACTACACAATAAGATCTTGTCCTCAGACAAAACAGAACACAAAACAGTAAAGGGAGACATCAATTTAGGAGACACAGCGAGACCTCATGCTTCACAAGCTGCCTCTGATTTGGTCTGAACAATTCTATAAGGAAATCTGAACAGCTCTTAAACAGTTCCAGTCTCTAGTCTTGGAAGTCAGATTCTTGCTAATCAAGAAACTAAAGACTTAACTTATTTTACTTTTAAAAAGGAGGGACTGGCTATGTAACACAGGATAGTCTTGAACTCTCTAGTCTTGCCCCACCACCCAAGGGCTAGGATTCAAGGCATGCACCCCCATGCTCAGCTGATAAATTAACTCCAGGAGCAATATTTAAGAATACTATGTTCCCATGATTGCCCACCAGTGCTGCAGATAAAAGAGGAGATGGTCAAATACAACCCACTGAGCTTCAGTCACAGATATTAACACACACCAACATTCCAGCAGGAGAAAATCCTTAACATGCTATTTCAATTTTGTTTTCTTTCACTAAAATGAGCCCCAGCTGAAGGCATCATCTCTTCATATATGATGTGTGGACAATCCACCACACTGTAAACTATAGATTAAAAGGTTTAAAAGTAATTGAATTGACAATTTACAAATAAGCATCCAAAAATGGATTTCTGCACCCATGTGGCCTTTCTTCTAGATAGCGAAATGTCATAAGTGAATTGTTCATATTTGATTTCTTTGGGCTTATAAAGTCAAACCAAGATGGGTTATTTAAAAATAACAGCAGCAATAATAATTTTCTGAGATTATGTTATCTATCATCTGTTCTTGAACAAACAGCTGCACCAAGCCTACTCTATGTTCATATGACCATGTCTGTAGCGTGTTGAACTTGTAGGCACATCTTGTTATCCTGATATCTAGGACAGATGTTTTCCTTAGTGGCCCGGCTAGCTCTATCAGGCTATACTCATCCCTATAAAATAAAACCTATCAGACTAGCTCAGCTGTGAGCTGCCTCAGCTGGCCACGTTCTTGAACCCAAATAAGTGTAATTCCAAACATTGATTTTTATTTCATGAATATCTTTCATTAATACTTAAGAGACTCCAGTGATAGAACAATAATGCTCAGAAGTAAACTGGAACTCAGGCCAGGAAAAGTCAGAAAGCCAGCAAGTGCTTTGAGAAGGTAATACCCGTTCATTCATGAAGATTGAACCCATCTGGCAACACAATTCTATCTTCATCTACATATCTGAAAGTAGTTTGGCTTGATTTTCTGTACCTTGGAAGCTCAGAAATATTTGCTGCCTTTTATTAATTTTTTTCATAGGTGGGTTCTGGGTCACATTCTTCTCCCCAGAAGCTATGATGGGCATTTCCCCTGCTTGCTTCCCTGTGACACTGTCCAACTCTTCCCTTTCAATCTAGGCTCCCCCATCCCACCACCCCCTTTGTTCTCAGGCAGGTTTCCCTGGCAGTTGAGCACTCTTGCATTTTCCTTGCCATTCCTGGCATTCTTCCCTTGCAATTAAGGAACATATCAAGTCAGCTTGTGTTGCCTAACTCTTCTATCCCCTTTTCCTCACTCATTCCAAATGTTGGTTTTTCCAGACATCTGCAGAAAGAGACTATACCCTGGTTTGACCTCCTCACCACTCACTTGCTGGTAAACCTCTGCATCCTGGCTCCTGACTCAAAGTTATAATGAAATTTTGACCTCGTCACTGCCAAATCTTCAAATGCTATCTTCCGTCCTAATTCTACTCGACCTGTATGCTGTACCTGACATGACTGACCGTCCGTTTCTCAACTGTCCATTTGACACACTAATGCTCAGGTTCTAGAGCTGCAAGACCTGCATTCACAGAGCTCAGTGGACAGGTGAACTCGCTGCGAAGCAGGCAGGTAGCTTCAGCAGGGATCTTGCCCAGCTTGGCAGGCAGGGGATGTATGCCTGGAAAATGGCAGCACACCAGCATCTTCTGGTAACACTTTTTCCTTAGCTCAGGTTTCAAGATGCTTTGGAAACTAGTCCGAGCATTTCTTTCCCCAGTCTCTAACCCTCGTCACCCTCCTCAGCAGGTATCCTCCAAGTTCAGACACCTCCTCCTTCCCCTCAGTGGGACAGCATCTGCCAGACATGAGCACTGCCGTAGATTCAATCCCTAGCATTGCAAACAAAACAACAAAACAAAAACCAAGGAGGTTGTTAACAAATTAATTTATGAAAATACTTCAACCAGCTTGGCATGCCTGCTGCTCCTCCGTCTCCACAGCCAGCCCTGATCCCTGATCTCTACCTCCCTCAGTTTCTATCACAAGCCCTGACCTTTACCATCCTCAGTCTCCATCACTAGCCCTGACCTCTATCTTTCTCAGTCTCCACAGTAACCCTGACCATACTCTTTGCTCAGTCTTGACTGTCAGCCCTGACAATAGTATGGACATGTCATAAGGCTGTCAGCATCTCGTTCTCCTGGAAGAACACTGGGGCAGTTTATTCATCTGCTAGACATTACCCACCAGGCCCCTTCCCAACTTCCCAACTGTACTTTCTTTGAAGACTGCCTTATTAACCAAGCCATAAGCAAGCATGTCTGCTGATCACTGCAGTGGAGGTTTTAAGCCCTCACTGGGACTCTGGCTTCCTTTCCTCTTCAGCTAAATTCAGAAGGCAGTATCTCTAAGACATCCTTTTGAACAAAAAAACAATTATAAACACACTAAATGACTAGTTTGGGCCTGGCATTATTTAACTGTTTGAAACATCTACACAGAAATTATGTGATTTTTAGAACAAACAGATGGACAGGTCTAATCAGTTTCACTTAGATACTGGGAAACTGAGAATAGCCCAGGAACAGTGGTAAAAATATGTAATCCCAGCACTTGGTAGGCTGAGGCAGGAGGACAGCTGTGAGTTCAAGACCAAAATGAGCGACATAGCAAGGTTCTGTCACCAAGAAGGAGAAGGATGAGGATGTGAGGAGGAAGAGGAGGAAGGAGGGAGGAAAAGGAGGAAGAAAAGGAGGATGAAAGGGAAGAAAAGAGGAAGAGGAGGAAGAGGAAGAGCAGGAGGGAGGGGATGGCAGGAGGAGGAGGGAGAAGAAGAGGAAGAGGAGGAGAAGAGAGGAGCAGGAGGAGAAGGAGCCAACGGTGCCAGGCACGGTGGCACATAATGATCCTAATCAGGGATTCAAGGCCAGTTTGGGCCACAGAGCAAGTCCTTCTCAGAGATGGGGGATAGAGATGGGGGAGGAGAGCTCCCCTCGTCTATGACTTTCGAACATATTGGAAACAGAAAGGGAAAGGAAACTGCTATGTCTTCCTGTAGCCACCATCGGACATGGTCTAAGCCCACAGACATCATCCATCCTACAGAGAAGCAACACAGCTACCCTTGCTGCTGAGAGGCACAAAGTGGGCCAGGAGGGGTGAGTCTGGGATCAGGTCAGGAAGAGCAAAGGGCTGTGGCTGCTAGTGTAGAAAAGCATCAGACAGTGAGTGGTGACAAGGTGGGGGCCTGCAGGGAGCCCACCAGGGTGGACATCGTACCAGTGCTGTCCTTCAGAGGCAGACACTGCTGAGCAAAACCGGGGTGCGGTGAATGAACACGAATATGAAATATCTCCCCCAGGCTCAGTGTGGAGGCCTTGGACTCCAGTTGGAGGCACCTTTCTGAGTGTACAATGGTTAATCTTGACTGTTGAGTGTGACAGGATTTAGGCTCACTTAAGAGGCACACCTCTTGGGAGTGTCTGTGAGGGTGTTTCCAGAGAGGTTTAAGAGGAGAAAAGACGCACCCTGAATATGGCCAGCACCATCCCAGGGACTGGAGTCTCAGACCAAACAGAGGAGAAAGCGAATGGGGCATCAAGTGTCACCACTCTCTGCTTCCTGCCTGTGGATGCACAGCAACCAGCTGCCTCTTGCCACTAATGCCACACCTTCCAGTCACGATGGGATGGATCCTCTTAGACCATGAGCCAAAATAAATTATCTTCGTTAAGTTGCTTTTGTTAGGTGTTATGTCACAGCAAGGAAAAAAGTAATTCAGGAAGGCTCTGGAAACTAGGAGATGGGGCCAAGACAGAGGAAGCAGGCCACTGAGGACATGTCCTTGGGTGCTGTACAATGTTGTCTCCCCTCTGCTTCCTGTAAGATGAGCAGCTTCCTCCACATTCTTCAGCTGCCCTGAGGTTCTGCCTCATGCTTGGCCTGGAGCCCAGGATGATGGGCTGAAACCTCTGAGACCATGAGCCAAAATAAACCTTCTTTTCATGTATTTCCCCTCGGGTATTTGGTCACAATGATGTAAAGCTGACTAATACAATGGGCATAAATCAGGATAGTTTCCAGCAAGAAAGACAAAGTCACCATAGGCAATAGGAGAATAAAGGACTATAAGACGCCACATCTTCAAGAATTTGGGGAACTGTCAAGCGTTTTCCAAATATTATTCAAGACTCAAGCCAACAGCACACTACACTGAGTAGTAAGAAGATAAAAGGCACAGGAGCCGAACGGGCTATTGACCTCCAGAGTGAGGAACAGACATACAAATCAGTTACACCAAGGACATGCCCAATTCTACTGAAGTCCACCAAACCCAGTCTCAGCTTCTGCTCTCTAAAGTGATATTCTCCACCTTCTATTTGAGGAGGACACAGTCCTCATATTCTAAGACAAACTATAAGCCAGAGTATGGCAGGCAGACCCCCAAGACGATCCCCACACCAACCCCTAGTATAGAGATATTGTCTCTCAAATCAAACAGGAATCTAGGTGATGCTGTGGAGGGATCCTGTGGCGGGATCTTGCAGGAATGACTAGAGACCCGAGGCAGAGAGCATTAAGTAAACAGACTGTCCTGGTGGCCTGACACAATCAGGCAAGCCTTTTGACTACTGCTGGCAAAATGGAGTCACAGAGATGTGCTCTGGCTGGCGAGAAAGACAGCAAATATCCATGTTGTGAACTCCCTGTGGGGAAGTGGTAAAGAGGCCTGGTGGTCTGTAAGAGCTGAGACTGGTCCTAGCCAACAAGCCAGCAGCAACAGCCATGAAACCACCAGAAACTATACCCATGATGAGAGGACTTGAGGGAGACCAAGCCCCAGACAAGAAGCTGAAAGAGGAATCAGCTGGTAGGGACCACGCCAAACTTCTCCCCACACAGAGAGTACATTTGCATCAGTCTCAGCTACTAAATTTGAGGTCATTTGTAATGCAGAAAGAGAAAAGAAGGCAAAGTGTGAAGCAGGGCCACCCTGCAGCTTCAGTGAAAAGCAAATGGTCACAAGTGTGACCAAATCAGCCCCCTGCAAGCTCCCATCAGAAGACAGAGTAGGACACTTTACTTTGTTTAAAAAGGGGGAGAAAAAAAAAAATAAAAAAAAAAAAAAAACCTGTCTACCTTAGATTCTGAGTCAGTGGTAGAATGTATATCTACTATAGGTGCACCTGTTAGTTTGATCCCTAACACCATGACTACAAATATAATTTACTTGTTTATTTTTGAGGCAGGGTATCATGTAGCCCAGGCTGGACTCAGACTTGCTATGTAGTTGAGGGTGGCCCTGCACTCCTGATATTGCCTCTCTACCTCTCAAGTGCTGGGACTCTGGGTATGCACCGCCACACCGCTGAGAGGCTTTACTTCCCAACATACCTCTTCCAAACACTTCTTAAATTTTTCCCCAATGAGAACACATTTCCTAGTATAAAATAAAGATAGGTTTTACTGTGGCTTTTTCATGTTTATGCATCAGTGTGTTTGGTTCTTATCTGCCTCACCCACTGGCCTCCCCTCCCTCACTGGTCCCCTTCCAGCTTTCAAATCCCCTCCCCTTCCTGTCATAACATGCTATCCCATTGCCCCCCCTGCACACTACCCCCTCAAGGCAATAAAAATAGGTTTTATTCTCCTAAAAAGTAAGTGAATCACACAGCACAAGAGTACGTGTGTTGAAACTGATGCTATTTTTCACACAACTGTGAAGATGAGGCAGTGAGACACGGCACACTTGCCTCATCCTGAAGGCTGAGCCCTAACAGGAATCTCTGGAGGAAATCTCCAGGGCAACCCACCATCCCACTTCCTTTTTACCTCCACCTGTCTCCCTCTTCACACATGCTCACTTGGATACTGATCCACACTGTAAGAAAGGAGTTGGTGACATGAGTCAGACGCTGAATTCAAGGGGCAAGAGGAAAAATAGCACAATGCTCAGTGTCTGGGCCACAAGGATTCTGGGTAATCACCCACAGAACTTTGCACCTCTTGACGTTTCTGGTTTTAATGTACATATAACCGTCTGTCAGACTAAAATTTATCCTCACCCTGCAAAGTTAGAGGTTATGCCCTGTCCCAGGGGGAATGTGTATGGTAAATGAAGTCTGGAAGGGAAACCTTAATCCCACAAGACTGGTGTTCTCATAATGAGGAGGAGGAACAGCAAGCTCTCCTCCTGCAACCCTCACATAGAGGATGGGGAGAAAACAGCCATCTGCAAGTTGGGGCAAGAGCCCTCACCAGAGACAGAATCTGCCTGCACCTTCATCTGCTCCTTCCTGCCTCTAGAACGCCAAGAAAACAAGTTTTTGTGGTTTAAGCCACTCAGTGTGTGGTGCTTTGTTATGGCAACCCAAGCAGACTCATAAATACTGGCTGGATGCTGTTAAGATCAAACAAGATAACGTCTACTCACTTCTAAGACACTGCCTAGCCAGAGCGGACCCTTAAATGGCTCCGATTATTATTGCTGAGATGGAAGAATGTGAGTCAGAGTTAGAAAAAGATGATCACGGGGAAGTTCTTTCAAAAGTCTAGAAAAGACATTTTATTTACAGACCTCCAGGCTCTTTCCTCAGAGTAACTGCCTACTGTGAGGGCAAGTGGCCCGCACGCCAGCCTCCTTCAGCTCCCCTGGCTCCTGGGTCTGTCTGTGGCTCAGCTGGACTCACCCTCATTTCTTCCTCTCTAGTTCTCTGCAGCATCTCGGGCACGGAGGGTTCTACCTCTGACTCTTAGACCAAAGCCTTCACCAGCTCTGTGAAAGTCCTCCTTCATCTGATTCTGTTTTCCTGAACATGGTGGGCACTGGAGTCTCCAAAGAGGTCACTAACCCCTCTCTTACCTCATGCCCATTAGGACAGCTTGAGTGGGCCAGAGGACTGCCACACCTGAGGTGGGAAGGCTGGGAAGAGGCTGGCCTATGCATGAGTGCTGAGGTCAGCAGGACTGTGACTGAAGTGGCCTTGCTGGGAAGTCCTACCTTGCTGCTGAGGAGAGCTTTGATCCTTGGAGAATTATACATAAGACACATGAAACAGATGTGAGGCAGTTACTGTGAACATGCAGGAGTGGACTCAAACAGAAAACAGACTCGTAACGGCACAGATGGCTCAGCTTCAGCGAGGTTCAGGCCATAGCGGGGGCACAGGTTGGCCTAGCTAGACCACAGCAGGAGGGTAGATGGAGAGATGTAAAGGACAGCTGTTGGGAGAAGCATCACTAAAACCTAGCACCCCGGGACAGAGCAGAATCCAGAAGACCAGAGAATGAGGGGTCAGAGGCCTGGGGTCATGAAAAGGATGAACAGGAGAAAGAGCAGGACCAGGGTTGATGTGCGCTGAGAAGGTTCCGAGCACCCACTGGTACATGAACAAAATAAATATCGTAAATGGACAAAATAATTCATAAAGTCATGTCCAATAACAGATAAAGACACCCAAACAGCCTGGAGTGTCTGGAAGGGAACCAATTTCCTCTGATAACATCTTCCTTAAGACTGCGTATGTGTCTGGTTTCATACATGGGCTGTCTCCATTTTTCTCCACAACGAATTCCTGGAAAATGTATCACCAAAGTCTGCCTTTTCTCACAGGAATAATAAAAACATGATTGCCGCTCGCCTGCCTGTGACTCAGCACTAAATAAATTATGGTAAGACCATGAATATACCATAAAAGCAAAGATGCAATCATAACACCACAGAATCGTTAAAGTAAAGAAACAGCATTCCAAGGTGTTGAAATGGCAGAGTTTTAGGACAAAGCTAAACCTCAGTCTCTCAGTCAAAAGCTGGAGCTCCTACCATGTCTGAGAGATTAGTTTATTTCAGCTCAAATTCAAGAAAAAAAAATTATTTCTTGCTTCCCAATGGAATGCCTTCAACAGCTACTTCAAATGAATTACCCCAAAATGGGCAAAATCAGATAATGTGTCTTAGCCATATAGGGGTATTCAGTGTTCCTGCAATGAACCCACAAAATAGGAAAATACACATCTCCTCCAACACTGTTCTAACTGCAACAATAGTGTACATCTATTTAAGTAATTTTAACATGCTTCCATGGTCTCCAACTCAAAAACAAAAAACAAAACAACAACAACAAAAAAACCACAACACTGCTTGAAAACTGAAAACAACCCAAGAGTTTCACCAGGAGGAATGACTAAGCAAGGAAAGGGAGTAAACTCAATAAAACATTATGTAACTTCTGAACAATGACCACTATATGAACAAGATTGCACCATAAAAATGCGTACTCAAAACAATGAGGTGGGATGAACACAAACGAACAGGCTTCCAGTGGTGAGTCCACAGAACAGTGTGAACACTTGAGAGTTAATATTCAACATAAACCAACTTTAAAAAGCAAGCAGTCCACTCGGGGAAGCCTGAAATGAAGCCTTTTCTCTTGGCAAGCTTCTCTGCGGTAGAAACGCAAGCAGGCACGTGTACATCATTCCACTGCTTGTTGGATAAAGAAAAGGCCCAGAACAACTACATGCTCAGAGGATGCCTTAAAAATTTGGCTTTCCGGGCCCTCAGAAAAAGTAGTAGCTGGCGTCCTGGCCTTCTATCCATCCTCAGTCAACTGTTCACCACCCTTGCATCCCCAAAGAAAGCATCCCAAATCTACAAGTTTCCAATGGAATACCACAACTTCTCCCCCCACAACACACACACACACACACACACACACACACACACACACACATACACAATTCACTTGTGTGATATAACTTCAGAAAGTTCTGGATGTTGCCAAATGTTAAGTCAGAGGTCCTAAAGTTCTAGAAGAAGAAGAAGAAGAAAAATGTGACTTTTAATTTTGTGGGCATAAAAGAAAGCATTTTATAATAAATTCTGGGTGACTGTGGTTTACATAATCAGGTCCTCTCCTCTCCTTCTGTATTAGTTTCTTGTTGCTGTGACGAAATACCTCACAAGAACCAATTTCAGGAAGTTTGTCTTGGCTCACAGGTTAAGAGGATACAGTGGACCACGGTAGGGCAGGCAGGGCAGCAGGGCGGCAGCAGCTGGTGGCATCGCATGCCCAGCTTGTTTCCTCCTTTCTATTCAGTCTGGGACCCCAGCCCCTGGGATGGCACGGCCCACGTTCGGTGGGGGGCTTCTCTCCCCAGTGAAACTGCTCTGGAAATGCCCGCATGGACATGCCCAGAAGTCTGTCTCTAGGTGACTTTAGATCACGTCAAACTGACAGTATTAACCACAGTGCCATCTTTCCCCTTGCCCAAAAGGCTAACATAGTATCTTTTGTCAAAGTAATCAATAGCCAGATATGCTGTTTTCTTATTAAACATTCCATTAACTACGTTTTCACTTTTTCTTAAAGGTTTACATGTGGTCTGGTTCTTTTATTTGGGTTTAATTTTCTTTTTATTACATACTTAATCAAGTTCTTAAACAATGTAAAGGTAGATGAATATTCTCATTTTTCTTCTTCCACCACAGCTTTCAGACCATCTTTTCTACTTCTTTATTCATGTGGAAATGTCTAGAATTGCCGAATAGAATACCTCAGACAAATGGATTTGTCTTTAAGTCTTTAGATACTTTGTTAAACTGGCAACAAAATTTTTATTCCACGTATTATTCAAAAAATACAGTACTAAATTTTCTGCTATTCAATATCCTGTCAAAAACATAGTTGTGAGAACTAGCAGACGGCTGGCTGGGGACCATGAGGACTCCAGATTCTCCTGAAGGGCCTCATCTTGATCCTAAAGTAAACTCGGCTGTCAAAGGTCTTTGTATCTGGACTCTTCTCTCAACTACAATTCCGCACTCACCTACAGTGAAGAGGAAAAGAAAGCGCATCTCACGAGGCCAGTGAAGGCGGTCACAGTGCACACACGAGGACCAGCCAGCTGTGCCCCTGAGCACACACATTTCAAAGCTCACAGTCTATAATGTATACTGTAACATCTCTCCTCTTCTCAGTGGTTTCTAAAGAGTGTGTGGTCAGATAGACAGATTCGGTCTACAGAGGAAGAGAGGGCAGGTTTTTCTCCTTTTCCTCCTTTTTCATCTTTGTGTGTGTGTGTGTGTGTGTGTGTGTGTGTGTGTGTGTGTGTGTGTGTGTGTGTGTATACACGTGTCTGGGAGGACACAGGTTGATACTGGGACTCTTCCTCCCTGGATCTTCCAATTATTCATTGAAGCAGGGTCTCTCAATCAAACCCAGAGCTCGCCCACATGTCTAGACTTGGTAGCCAGTCTGCTCTACAGATCAGGTCTCTGCTTTCTGGGGCTGGACTCACAGACCTGCTGCCACACGCACCCAGCCTTTACAGGAGTCTGCTTTCCAGTCCTCTGGCTTATACAAAGTGTGTACACAGCTGAGCCACCTCTCCAAACCAGGGATTCTTTTCGATAATCACCTTAACATTTCTACATGAACTTTGCCCCTTTTCTTACATTAATTCATTAAAAAAAAAAATCCTACATCTCACATTTCCTTGTAAACTGCTTCCATTACTGAGTGAAGCTGTAAATAAACAAGTGCTGCTATATGTCAGAATGGCACAGCCTCACGTGACCTCTCAAATTATTCTGTAGTTTGTCCCAGGAAGGAAAATTACTTTTAATGCTTCTTATCAACCAGTCTCCCAAGGTGCTCTACACCTCACAATAGAGATGTGGCAACATAAAACCAGGACCGGATGTGCTTCTTACTTCTTTGGTTGAGACTTACTTTTAAATTTTATTTATTTTTATTTTATGTGTATGAGTGTTTATGTGTATGTAAGTGTTCTTATGTTGTGCAGTGCCTGCAGAGGCCAGGAGGGGGCACTGGATCTTCTAGAACTGGAGTTAGGAGCAGATGTTAGCCACCATGTGGATGCTGGGAACCCAGGTCCTCTGCAGAGCATCCAGTGCTCTTAACCACGAAGTTATCTCTCCAGCCCCATATTTTCTTGGTTAAAACATAACCACCAACCTTGTTATTTTACTACCTCTATCACTTTAATTTAGAAATTAATAAGAAATAAAATGCCATATACTAAAATTTACAAAACTTTCCTCAAGTAAGGTGGTTCCCCTCATGTGTAAACACTTCCCAAACCAGAGCAAAGCAACCCTGGTGACCTTTCCCTATATCCCACCACACAGGAGATTCATACAGCACAGCAGAGCAAGTGACAAAGGCACTAGGATGTTCGTGCTCCCACTCACACAATGGAGAAGCCAAGTGGACGTGATCTGTGGTAAAAAGAAAAAAATGCAGTGCCATTCTGTTTATTGTTTCTATTCTCTGTGAAAGTTCTACCAGAAATGGAAACCAGGGATATTCTTGACATATTCTTTGGAGGACAAAATTTCAGTCACAAGGAAACTGAAGCATCGACAGCTAGGAAGCCAATCACTTTGATGAATTAGAGACTCAACTGGGAGAGATAAAGGAGATGGATGATGTCAGACCTGGTGTGGAGAAGAGACATCACGTGGCTTACATGCTTACAGACTTGAGCATTCTAGTTTTCCATACTCAGGACGAATGTACAGAGAGAGCACAAAGGCAGTTCCTAGCAAAGCTTCTCCCTCAAGGTTCCATGCAACGCAGAGCCGAGTAGGGAACAGGAGGGAGCAGGGTACAGTCACCACACATCACCTTCCCTGGGTGACTTGGTTCGTCCCTGTGCTTCCTAATCAAGTTGTATCCCTTCAGCTGATGAACCAGAGCAAACACGCCTTCACATGGACTTTACATCACCCAGAGTAAGGACACGAAAAGTGGGCCCCGGGGGGTAATAGCTTCCCATTTGTGTATAAATTGATAAAAACTGCTGTTACTGCTGTTCAGAGGCTAATGGTAGGGGACAAATGAAATCGTAGTTTATCTTCAAACTGTAGAAACTCACACGAAACAAGCTGCCATTTTCTTGTATTCATCCTCATGCTTTCAACTTTAGATCACTCTTCTAGTCAGTACTTGAGTGATCTCATCAAAAGGTAACGAATGATGATTCATGTCAATGCAGTTATTCCTACCCTGCCTCAGCCTAAAATATGTTGAATAGAGTTCTCTAAGCAAATCAAGCACTCAACAGTAGAGACATGGACCAGGAAACTGACCAATCAAACACTTCTTATTAAATGTCACCAACAAAAGCTACAACTGAACAGACATGGCACCAAGCCCAGAGTGCACTGTCAGCCCCACCAGGGATAAGGCCAGATGACCCACCATGGGCCTGAGAGAAGTTTAAGTCTGAGCCAGGAGGCCATGAAAGGCCCCAGAAGCAGGCGGCAGGAAGGGTGAGTGGGACAGGGGCCATGCCCTCCCTCCGACACACAAGTGGCAGGATTTACTGGTAATGGTTACAACTAAGCCAGCTGAGCCTAGTGGGTATGAGGTCTGAGTCAAGCTCTCTTGACAACTTAAATCAACAGTTTGGGCACAGTCAACCTCACTGAGCCTGGTTCCTGCCACAGTCTATTGTTTGGAATTAACTGGAGCTTATTATATTTCTCAGGGCTCTGGGCAGCAACCAACCATCAAAGTCTGGAAGACAATTCACCTCTTGAAAATAATGCTCAAAATCTGCTCTGGAACTCAGCATGAACCTCTTGAAAAACTGGAGACAAACATTGTTTATTTTTACTTATTTCTACATTAACAGAAGGGCCGGATAATGACAGACACAATCTGAAGACTAGCATTTCTGGAGATCTGCCAAGGGGAGGGTCATACTCCGGTCACTGCCAGGCCACAGCCTTGTAGCTTTCCTTGACCTGTCCAGTACAAAAACATGAAATTTCAGGGAGCAGAGATGGCTGAAATTCCCAAACAGACATGTCTGGTTGCATGAGTCCTTGTTTGTCACAACACATACTGGAAGTCAAGTACTCAGTAGATGTTTATCTGGCTCAAGATTCTGGTGGCTGGAAAGTACAAGCAGTCTGACCCCAGCACCCCAGCGAGGGACCTCAGACACAGCAGAGAAGTGGAAATGCAGAGGTTACAAGCAGAAGGGAGACAGCAGTGAGACGGGAAGCAAGTGAGCTTCAAGACTGGGCTCTCTTTTTGTAGCAAATCCACTCTTGTGGGAATGAGCCTGGTCCTGGCAGGAGCTGCATTTATTTCTTCTGAAGGTGATGCTTTATTACTTCCCAGAAGTCATTGCTTCTAAGGGTTCAACAACCTTAACACCATCACACTAGAAAGCTTCCCACACAAGAAATTCTGGGGTGCATTTCCAAACCATAGCTAGGCCACAGGCACTTGTACACTTGGCCTTTCAGATTCCCAGTCTGTAATTCTGTATTTTTTTCTTTTGCATTAGGGGGTAAAAGACCCCAAACAAATACGAATTGTCCTGAAGACTGAAAAGCTTTCAGGCAGTATTGCCAACACTTCAGTGAGAATGAGTTGGTTCGAAAATTAACTATTGGTGCCAACACCTGTGGGGAGTTCCAGGGACGCAACAGTTTGCAAGACCAGAGATGAGTGAAGTGTCTAACAGTGGGAATCTCTGGGGCTGACTGAGAATGCTGGCTGCAGTCCTAGGGAAGGGGAGGGGAGGGGGATGGGGGTAGGGACGGTGAGAGATTGTGAACATTCACCTTAACTTATCTGGGCTTCAGCCTATAAGGACAGAGATTTAGAAACAGTAATGAAATTCCCAATCTGGAACAAGCAATCTAGTTTCATCCCTGAGAATTCCTATGGAGGCATCACGCATATAGACACAAGTGGACATTTTGTCATATGAAATTAATGTAACATGCAGTTACTATCTAGTATGTAACTGTGACATCTTCTGGGGGAGTTCCATTCACTAAATGATGCTTCCAGCCTAAAGACAGTTTTTTATAAAAAATTGTAAAGAAAAAATGAAGGAGGAAAACACTTTCAATGTGTTTTTCTTTATGTATGTATATATGTATGTATCTGTGTATGTATGCATGTATCTGTGTAACTATGTATCATATATCTAATCATGAATGTATCTACATATGTATCTATGTATTATGTAGCTATGTATTTATGCAAATATGTATGACATATTTATGAATCTATGTACCTAAGTATCTGTATGTATGAATATATGTATGTGTTCATGTATGTATGCATATTTGCATGTATCTCTATCACTTATCTATTAATCATCTATCAATCATCTATGCACCTGTCACATATCTACCTATCTATCTATCTATCTATCTATCTATCTATCTATTCATCCATCCTAAGTCACCTTCCAATTTTATATGTTCATGATCATGTCAGTTACACCGCTAAAGCACACGGTCACGTCGGTTACACCGCCAAAGCACACGGTCACGTCGGTTACACCGCCAAAGCACACGGTCACGTCGGTTACACCGCCAAAGCACACGGTCACGTCGGTTACACCGCTAAAGCACACGGTCACGTCGGTTACACCGCTAAAGCACATGCCTGTTTTTACTCTTTTTTTTGAGGAAAAAGAAAAATAAGAGAAAAAACTTTCTAAGCTGGGCGTGGTGGCGCACAACTTTAATCCCAGGACTCAGGAGGCAGAGGCAGGCAGATCTCTTGGAATTCAAGGCCAGCCTGGTCTACAGAGGGAGTTCTAGGCCAGTTTGGGGCTACAGGGAGACCCTGTCTCAAAAAGACTGAAAAATTTTTTTTTCCCAATAAAGATAGCATCATAAACTTTTGGACTTCTGAAGAGGCTTCACTGCCTGGTATGGTGGTGCCTGTCTACAACCCCAAAGGATGGGAGTTGAAGGCCAGAACATCCGAAGTTCAAAGCCATCATTTCTTAAAAAGCAGAGTTCAGGGACAACCTAGGCTACATCAGAAGGCACCTCATAAAAACACAAACAAATCAATATAAAAATATCATTTAGAAAATTGGTGCTAAACATTTTTGGCTCTAGGAATAAAATATTTATTGGGTAAAGAGGTAACTTAAAAACAAAGGGAAAGAGGTTAAAAATTAAGCTGGAAACAACTTTCAGGATTTGCTCCACACTGCTGGTTGAAAGTAAATTACTCGTCCTTATGGATACCCATCATCTCCTAGAAGCCTTCAGGCGTTGGAACTATTCTGAGGCAGAAGCCTGAATCAAAAGCTTACATTGTCTGCCACTGTACAGATGATGTTTCCTAGGGTTAGCCAATTAATTAAGAAGATACTTTAAATCACTGGAATGCACAGTGCCCAGGACAGTGGATTCATCACGCACAGCAGCACAGCCCATAGGTTTCTGTAACACGGCAGAATTGCCCACAGCTTCTGGCAAAAAATATGACTTGAATATCATGGACCTAAGCCACCAGTATTTATATAGATGGTCTCAAGCCTGTTTTTTAATGTAAAAACAAGTCCTCTATGAGTGCTATTTCTACATCCAGCACCAGGCACACCAGTAGAGAGACTATGACATGGGTTTAAATTAGGAAAAAATGCAGGATGTTTGTAGAGCTATAACAGATGGACACGAGCAGAAACAATTTGTCTTAAAACTAAGTCAAAAGGATGCCAGAAAAAAGCAATAATTTAATGGCTAGGACAACAGAAAACAATCAATTTTAAGAAAGGAGAGAGAGATGAGAGAGAGAGAGACAGAGAGACAGAGAGAGAGACAGAGACAGAGAGACAGAGAGACAGAGACCACCTAACAAGTATAACAGAAGATGCAGCAAAGGAGGTCACCCAGGTGGGTCAGGTTCAGCCTCTTGGTTGCCAACAGTCCTACTTCATATGAAGAGATAACGTTCTTTAAGTGGCTTGTGCAAACTGTGGATCACTCACTCTTGACCACAGAGAAAACAACTACAAAAAGTAATGACTGGAAACACAATGACGAACTGGCACTGTTCTAGTCAAGCCAGTAAAGGTTTGCTCTGATCTAAAAGAGTATAAAACCAAAGCACTCTAGGTCCCTGCAGGAGCTCCCAGGAAGCCGCCTGGCACTGAAGCTCCAAACACAGCCTCGACCTCTTTGGCAGGTTTTCTGACTCTGTGGCCCAACCCAGCCTTGGCCTCACTGTGATGCTCCTGACTCAGCATTCCATGTGTTGGGATCAGAAATCTATGCAAACACATCTGGTTTTTTGAAGAAAAAAGAAAAAATGTGCAACCACCCAACGTAAGGGTTGATGGGAGCATGTGCAAAAACAGGTGTGACACCCAACGTAAGGGTTGATGGGAGCGTGTGCAAAAACAGGTGTGACACCCAACATAAGAGTTGATGGGAGCGTGTGCAAAAACAGGTGTGACACCCAACGTAAGGATTGATGGGAGCGTGTGCAAAAACAGGTGTGACACCCAACGTAAGGATTGATGGGAGCGTGTGCAAAAACAGGTGTGACACCCAACGTAAGGGTTGATGGGAGCGTGTGCAAAAACAGGTGTGACACCCAAGCAGAAGGGTCCAAAGCACAATTCCTCGTAGGGACAGCTATTAAACCATAGTCTAACTCTAAAAATTGTATGTCTTGCTCTCTCCAACCCGCAGGCCTCTCTCCAGAGTGGGTCGATCTCTCCCTCCCTGCTTTGACTCCCCCAGCCTCACACCCTCCCATATCCCCTGACATCTCCTCCTGACCTGGATCCTGTCCCATTCCTTGTCTTGGTGCCTCAGGTGCCTGGGGAGCCACCACTGCTTCCTGATCCTTTGTGTCCAGACCAACATACTTCCTTCTCAGGTCCCCCGGAGCACTCTGGGCCTGGCCCCGCCCTCACCTTCCTCTGCTTCGCTGGGCCTGCACAACCCCCCAGACTCTTTACTGGACGCCAGGGCTGACCTTTTCTCTCCGTGATCCTTTGCATCCAGACTAACCCAGCTCCTCAGTGCAGTCCCAGGGAGCACGTAGGGTTCCTTCCCACCCCCATCTCCCTTTGCATGTCTGGGTGACACGGCTACGAGCTGGCCTGGACCAGCATCTTTCCTAGACTCAGCTCCCAGGCCAGTCCAACCCCCAGATTCCTGAGGCCAAGGTCTTTCCTGGAGGGAACCAGACCTTAAGAGAAAGCCTGAGAGCATCTGATCCTCATCTGGCTTGGGCCTCTGTGGGAATGCCTGAAGACAGGAGCAATGTGAGCACTCCAATATAAAATCAAAAGAGAGAACCAGACACTTAGAGGAACCAGCTTTTCATACCCAAAAAGACACATCACAAAGATACATCAAGTTTACAAAGGGAAGCAGACTTAAACTTGAAGGCTTGAGTCTCACATAAGAATCAGAAACTACAAAAGAAATTCACATGTCAAAATCACAGAGAAAAAATAACAACATGAAAAACCAAAATAACTTATACCCAGAAAATACCAGTAGTCCTCTAGAGGAGTACAATGAGAACCCCCTAGAGATGATGCAGGACATGGAACTCAAAAGAACAATTATAAACATGATAAAGGAATTCAATGAATTTAAAGAACACACAAAAAAAAAGAAGTCAAAGAACTGAAGGAAGATAGGGATAAACTCTGAATGAATTCAGAAAAGAGTTAGAAATATTGAACAATACTCAGGCTGAGATGAAGAAGGAGGTGAAACACTCAGTAAGCCAATTAGAAACGACACGAGAAAGCCTCACCAATAGGATGAATGAAATGGAAGGGAAGATAAAGTGGACGAACTAGACCACTCAAGAAAAGAAATCACAAAAATGGAATATGCAGGAATTGTGTGACAGCATAAAAAGACCAAGCTTGCGAATCATAGGCATACAGGAAGAAGAATCCCAAGATAATGGCATGGACCAGATCTTCAACAGAATTGTGGAAGAAAATTTCCCAAAATTAAAGAAAGACATGCCCATACAAATACAAGAAGCATATAGAACACCAAACAGGCAGGACCAGAAAAGAAACTCCATAGCACATCATACTAAAAACACTAAACATACAAAACAAAGAAACGATACTGAAAGCTACAAAAGAGAAACAACAAGTCACATACAAAGGAAAACCCATTAGGATTACAGCTGACTTTTCAGTGCAAACCATGAAAGCCAGAAGAGCCTGGACCAAAGTATTCCCAGTTTTAAATGACCACAGATGCCAACCCAGATTACTATACCTAGCCAAAATGTCTATTGCAGCCGAAGGGGAAAAAAAAATCTTCCATGACATAAATAGGGTGAAGGAATTCATGTCCACAAAACCAGCTCTTCAGACCCATATCCTTAATGAACACAGATGCAAAAATTCTCAACAAGATACTTGCAAAAAGCACACAGACACACAACAAAAAGAACATCCACCATAATCAAGTTGGCTTTGTCCCAGAGATACAGGGATGGTTCAATATATATAAGTCAATAAATGTCATAAATCATATATATGGGATCACAGGCAAGAACCACATGGTCAACTCAATACATGCAGAGAAGGCCTTTGACAAACTTCAATATGCATTTATGTTCAAAGTCCTAGAGAGAACTGGACCAGAGGGAACATACCTCAACATAATTAAAGCTATATATAACAAACCCACAGCCAACATCATTCTAAATGGAGAAAAACTGGAAGCATTCCGATTGAAATCAGGAACCAGACAAGGCTGTCTGCTGTCTCCACTTCTTTTTAACATAGTACTTGGAACTGTTACAAGAGCAATAAGACAAGCATAGGAAATTAAAGAAGTAAAAATTGGAAAAGAAGAGATCAAATTATTCCTTTCTGCAGATGATATGATATTACATCTAAGAGATGCCAAAAATTCCACCAGAAAACTCCTAGAAATTATTAACACATTCAGTAACGTGGCAGGTTACAAAATTAACCTACAAAAGTCTGTAGCCTTTCTATATACCAATAACAAGCAATCAGAGAAAGAGCACATGGAAACACTCCCCTTCACAATAGCTGCAAAAAATGAAATAAAATATCTCTGGATAAACCTGACCAAAGACTGTAAAGACTTCTACAACGAAAATTTTAAATCTTTAAAGAGGGATTGAGGAAGACATCAGAAGATGGAAGGACCTCCCATGCTCATGGATTGCAAGAATTAATATTGTGAAAATGACCATCCTACCAAAAGCCATTTATAGATTCAGTGCAATCCCAATCAAATCCCCATGACATACTTCATAGAACTAGAAAAAAAAAATCCTTAAATTCTTATGGAAGCACAAAAGCCCCCAGATAGCCAAAGCAACCCCGAGTAAAAAGAGCAACACGGGGGGGATTACGATACCAGATCTCAAAGTGTACTACAGAACTATAGTCATAAAAACAGCATTTTACTGGCACAAAAAGAGGCACATAAATCAATGGAACATCATTGGAGAGCCAAGCCCAAGTACACACAATTTCAGCCACCTGATATTTGACAAAGGTGCCAAGAACACACAATAGAAGAAAGACAACATCTTCAACAAATGGTGCTGGCAAAACTGGATCTCTACCTGTAGAAGAATGAAACTAAATCCTTATCTTTCGCCTTGTACAAAAATCAACTCCAAATGGATCAAAGACCTCAATGTGAAACTGGAAACCCTGAACCTATTAGAAGAAAATATTGGCAGTAACTTACAAAA